>NC_059104.1:165384124-165700942 GCF_020740685.1 Jaculus jaculus | reverse complement strand
GATTATAAAAAATATCTCATGGTAATACCCTTCCTCCCCCCATTTTCCCCTTTGAAACTCCATTCTCCATCACATCCCCTTCCCATCTCAATCAGTCTCTCTTTCATTTTGATGTCATTATCTTTTCCTCCTATTATGATGGTCTTGTGTAGGCAGTGTCAGGCACTGTGACAAATATTAAAAATATTTTTTAAAATATTATATATATTACATATAAAATATTATATACATAATATTTTTAAAGAAAAGGTGATTGAAAATTATCTAGGGATCTTTACATGGTTCAGCTCCCTAACCACAATGAGGGGATCCGAGGCATCACATAAGCCGTCTAAGGACACAGCTGTACTTAGAACCCGTATATACTTCATGTACTAGTCCAGGGACTTTTCCATCATACCAGACTGCCTCAATTGTTACTTTTTCCATATAGCCTACCTTTATTTATTTATTTTTCCTCATGTCCTTCTTGGTAGCTCTCAAGTGACTGTCTACTTCATCCCTAGGTAATAAATCTGATACATCTATTAACTTTTTTCCATCTTCACCTCCACTATTCCAGTCCATGCCACTAACATCTTTTATTTGGAATACTACTGTTTTCACTTTGAAGGCAAACATGTCTTCCTACCTTAGCCTCTTCCCATGTATGCTGCAAACAATCCAATAACCATTCCAAAATATTTGTCAGTCCATATCACTAAGTTAAAAATCTTGAAGTACTTTCTCCCTCTGGTAATGGGGATGTGCCCCACGCACACTGTGCATATTCTATCCTTGGCCCTCTTTAGGCATTCTTTCTTTTCCTGTCTGACATAAGCAAAATCCTTCAAACTACACATCTGGCCCATCTCCCTCACTAGCTTCATTTCTAATCACTCCATTCACTTCTCTCTCTCCTATAAATTTACCAGCCTTTATGCTCAACAGGCATTTTGATTCTAATGCTGTTTCTCACAGCACCTCCAATTCTTTACCTATTCAAATCTTAATCACCTTTCACCTTCTGGTGAACTCTAGCCTGTCCCTGGATGAATGCCTATGTGCACATACCCACAACTCTATGGCTCCACTCAGCTTTCTGCTCAGTAGAATGGGAATTTCGTGAGCAGGCCAGGTCTGAAGCACTTCTGTTATCCCCTGACTAGCACAGACGCTAAGTACCTGAGCATGAAAAATACAGGGGATAGAAAAAAATTCCTATTTACTCCAAGGGGGCTTCCTGTTTTCTACCTCTTTCCTTGCATAGCCAACCACCCTAAGCATAAAAACATGAGATCCAGGGCGAGGGAGGTAGCTCAGTGGTAGAAGACTTGTCTAGTAAATGCAGGGCCTTAGGTTTCAATCCTCATATCATAAAAATAAATTGATTTAATAAATCAATATGTATTATGATATATAAAAATGATAAATATATAAAATATGATACATGATATATGAAACAACAAGAAATTAGAATCCAATTCATCAGATTCTTGGACACTAGTTGGGCTATGTTTTTCTTTAAAAAAAATAGTTTTATTTTATTTATTTGAGAGACAGAGATAAAGGGAGATAAAGAGAAAGACTATGGGAGTGCCAGAGACTCCCCCCCCCCCCGCCCAGCAAGTGACGCTAGATGCATGTGTCACTTTGTGCATCTGGCTTTTTGTGAGTACGTTTGTCAGGCTTTGCAAACACCTTCACCCATTCAGCTATCCCCTCAGCCCTGGGCTGTGTGTATAATCAAGTATAGGCAAATGATTTGGCCCTCATCATTTGATCTATCATGACAGCTAGCTCATGAGACTATTCCAGTACAAATGGCTTAGAGGAAGACAGAGGCAGTTCATGAAGCCAGGCTTCACATTACCAGTCAGCTTTAGATAGAGCAAACCATATGCATAACTTGACCAGTAATAAAAGAACACTTTTCTCCACTTGCTAATTTTTTTCTCATAGCCATATTTCCCCCTTGGAAACTCATAAAGAATAAAGTTAAAGACTTTCAGGCATTCTTGTAAGCCCTAGTCAACATCTCATTACAGCCAAATCTCATTTATCTTCAAGGTTTACTGGATGATTATCTAAAAGTAAATGAATAAATAAATGAATGACATGAAAGAGACAGTGTGGAAAAGAAGACAATAAAAGTTAGGTGCTAGCTAGGCGTGGTGGTGCACGCCTTTAATCCCAGTGCTTGGGAGGTAGTATCAGGAGCCTAGCTACATAGCAAGTTCAAAGCCAGCCTGGGCTGCATAAGACTCTGTCTCACAAACAAAACAAAATGCCAAAAGGTAAGATGCAGGAGACTGGAGATTCAGCTCAGTGGTAAAGTACTTCCTTATTATATAAAGTCTTGGGTTTGACCCCCAGCATAACAAAGGAAGAAGAGAGGGAAGAAGAGGGAGAGAGAAGGAAAAGAAAACAAAGATAGCACATTCATGGTTTAGCAGCTTGAGCTTTTTTGAGGATTGTTCTAACACTTTGCAAGAAGAGCTGGAGTCTTAGCATCCTCAGTCCTGGAGACGCTTAAGAGTCCTTACTAATGGTCAGGGCCGGCCCGTACTCCCCACATCTAAGAACGCAGGGTATAGCTCTTTCCCATCTTTTACCCAAGAGCAGCAACAGGATCCATATTCGGTTCTTTCCCACTGTTGGGCGGTCCATCGGCAGCTGTAGAAGCCAGTAAGGCAGGTGATGTAGCACTGGTAGTTGAAGTTGCGTGCCACCCACGACTCGTGACCACTCGCCGACGTCTCTGTCTTCCCATGACCGGCCTCATGCCTACTGTCCTCATGCATGATTCGCCCTTCTGCTTGAAAGACATAATAAATAAGACAATTAGAACCTAACTCCTTAGCATCAGCCCACCACCTACTGATAATTCAATTAAAAACAGACACACAAAGAAACCTTTTAAAATCAAGTATAACATAGTGGGGTTGGAGAGAGATGGCTTAACGGTTCAGTGCTTGCCTGTGAAGCCTAAGGACCCCGGTTTGAGGCTCCATTCCCCAGGACGACGTTAGCCAGATGCACAAGGGGGCGCACGTGGCTGGAGTTCGTCTGCAGTGGTTGGAGGCCCTGGTGCACCCATTCTCTCTCTCTTTCTCTCTGCCTCCTTTCTCTGTGTCTTTCTCAAATAAATAAGTAAAAATAAACAAAAACTAAAAGAATAATATAGTGGATTCATGGCAGAGTAATAAAATACTGCATCCAACTTTTCAGACTTTTGGGGCACTTTTTATAGTCAGTATACCATTTGAGGTTTAGATCTACTTCTGAAGTGGGGCCATATCCTTATCCCAGACAATTAATAGATAATAAAAGCATAAAATTACATAATATACAAAATTTTCTGATAAATTATAACATGCTCTTGAGGTAACCCAAGACGTCAATATGAAAATATAGCCCTCAGCTAATAAAATATGACTAATAAAATAATAAAACATAACCCTCAGCTAATAAGTGATTCAGACACATCTCTCCCTGCTCTTTCACTGAGAGACTCTGTCTCAGAGAAAAAGGGCGGGAGCATGAGAGGTGGACATCCAGTGTCTTCTAGGCTCTGCACAGGTGTGTGCCACACACACACATGCATACACCACATACATATACCCCACACAAACAACCACACATACTACTCACACAAACAAAAAAGAGGATACACAAAAATCTAGTGGCATGTGAAAAACTGTTCCCTATCACCATCATCAGGGTTAGAACCAGTACTGGGGCTGGGGAGATGGCTCAGCAGGTCCGAGCACTTGCTATGCAACAACGGGGCCTGAGACTGCCTGAGGTCATCCACACCCAGCACCCACATGAAAGGATGGCATGGCCGCACAATCTGTAACCCAAGTCCAATGGGGAGGAGTGGGGGCCGAGAGGAGAGGATCACCGGGATTTGCTGGTCAGTCAGACTGACTGAAAAACCAGCAGCTGCTCTAGGTTCAGTGAGTTTATCTCAAGGAAACAACCTGAAGAGGGACAAAGTAGGACGCTTGTTATCCTCGTAGGGTTTCTGCACAGGACACGTGTATCTGCAAACACACATGTGTATGCTATACATATACACAATGCAATACACACACTCTCAAAAAATCCAGTATCATTTCACCTGTTAGAAATATAACTTCCAAGCTGGGTGTGGTGGTGCACACCTTTAATCCCAGCACTTGGAAGGCAGAAGTAGGAGGATCACCGTGAGTTCAAGGCCACCCTGAGACTACATACTGAATTCTAGGTCAGCCTGAGCTAGAGTAAGGCCATACCTCAGAAAAGCCATAGAAATATAGATATAATTTCCAGGCAGGTGGCACATGTCTTCAATCCCAGCACACAGGAGGCAGTGGTAGGAGGATCATTGTGAGTTCAAGGCCAGCCTGAGACTACATAGTGAATTCCAGGTCAGCCTGGACTATAGCAAGACCCTACCAAAAAAAAGGAAATATTATAATCAAAAAGACAAAAAATAAACGCTAATGAGGGTATAGAGAAAGGGGAACTCATATATTGTTGGTGGAAATGTAAATTAGTATAGCTGTTATAGAAAACAATACAGAAATTCCACAAAAAACTTAAAAATAGAACTCCTATAAGATCCTATTATTGGATACACACACACACACACACATACATACACGCAGCAGCATGCAAAATCAACATACAAAAATAGTCACTTTTCCATATGACGGTAATGAATTCGTTGAGAAAGAAATCAGGGGAACATTCCATTTATGATAGTGTAAAAAACAAGGCATAAACCTAAACAAGGTGACAGGCCTCTAAGATAAACACTTTAAGGTACTGAAGAAATTAAAGAGGACACTTGAAGATGGAAAGACTTTGTTTACTATGTGTTTATGGGAAGAGCATCCTCAGCACTGCCAATTACATGACACTGACGCACCACTTACTGCGCTAATGAGGCACCTAGCTAGCGTTGCCAATTACACAGTCAAATACAGATCAACTCTGAAAACCTTTAAAGATGCTCCATATCTGAGGTATGCAAACCATAGCTGTGAACGCAGCCCAACATAAAACTGTACTTACAACCGTAAGAGATTTAAAAATACATATTTTATCTATTTACTTGAGAGTGAGACAGAGAAAGTGGACGCAGCAGGGCCTCTCGCCTCTACAAACGAATTCCAGGTGCATCTGGCTTTATGTGGGTACTAGGGAACTGAACCCGGATCCTTAGGCTTTGCAGGCAAGCGCCTTAACCACGAAGCAATCTCTCCAAACCAAGAGATTTGTTTTTGCAACATTTTTGTAACTTGATTGTGTTTCTCAAGAGTGAACTTTGTAGATGACAACATTACATATCACAATGTCATGCAAAAAAAACCCCATATGTATGTTTCTCACTATTTGTATGCCCGTATGGTTTTAGTTTTATGGTGGTATATAGTTTCCAGTGTATTATTATATTCCAAGTCCAGACAGTCAGACTTGTACCATCAGTCATATGTGGTCATGTTAACTTGGTAAGTGAAATGTTTTAACCTACTATTGAAAACAGTAGGCATTAATGTTTTAGATGACAGGTAACTATTCTTATTAGGTCATTAGGTACTTGCACACCTCATGTATCACCTGCCACTTTACAATTGATGCCTCCACACACATATGTGCATACAGTATATATGCACACACCTCACAACACATACTACATACACATCAAAAAAGATTTTTAGGAAAATACTATTTTGGTATATTTGTGACTTTAAAAAATTTTATTTATTTATTTGACAGAGAGAGAAAATAGAGGCAGAGAGACAGAGAGAAAATGGGCACATCAAGGCCCTCAGCTACTGCAAGTGAAATCCAGATGCATGTGCCAACATGTGTATCTGGCTTATGTGGGTACTGGGGAATCGAACCTGGGTCATTTGGCTTTGCAGGTAAGAGCCTTACCCACTAAGCCACCTCTCTAGCCTGACTCTAGTTTTAGTCAGCATAAATATGTTACCTGCCAGTTTTCAAATGTCATACACAAAGCTGCATAATGTAAATTAAAATGTGATCATGAGTCTTACAGGTTCTGTCTTCCCAGAGACAAATACCCCTCACTTCACAATCACGCCTCACTCATGTCATTCCTCTGTGGCAAGCAGCACCTACATTTGTGAGCAACCTTTTTCAAGGACTAGGCACATTAAGAGTGAAACTGGAACCAAAATATCAGATGAGTACCTTGAGAATTCGCTTAGAATTGTACTTCCACGGAACTAGGTATCAATGGGTTAGTTTCCCAAACACAGTGTCAAGTATCCCACTAATTTTATGTTGCCCTCTTTATCTTTATAACAAAAATCCTGAAAGGAAACCACTGGTGTTTTATTATGTTGTTGGTTTCCATTATTAATAATGACAAACTTGGGGACCTGTTCAATGTTTTAAAAGGCTCTCGGAATGGAGTGCTGCATAATTAAGATTATGATGAGAAAACTTTTTGTTTCTTTGTGGTGGCAGTTTCACACAAACTATATACAGACCTTTATTATTTCTCATCAGTTTCTGTTAATGTTGAGGCCCAAGCAATTTTGCTTCATCCCATGTGGCCCACAGATGCCAAAAGGTTGGACACCACTGCTCCACATACTGCAGTATCAAACATTCAGCGAATACTTTTGTTTGTTTTTTGAGGTACAGTCTCACTCTAGCCCAGGCTGACCTGGAATTCACTATGGAGTCTCGGGGTGGCCTCGAACTCACAGTGATCCTCCTACCTCTGCCTCCAGAGTGCTGGGATCAAAGGTGTGTGCCACCACGCCTGGCTTTTTTGTTCATTTTTAAAAAGTAATTAATTAATTAATTTATGAGTGACAGAGAGAGAGAAAGAGGAAGAGAGAGAGAGAATGAGCATGCCAGGGCCTCCAGCCACTGCAAACGAACTCCAGATGTGTGCACCCCCTTGTGCACCTGGCTAACGTGGGTCCTAGGGAATCGAGCCTTGAATGGGGGTCCTTAGGCTTCACAGGCAAGTGCTTAACAGCTAAGCCATCTCTCCAGCCCAGTATTTAATTCTTGATGTATAGCTATCCCATTAATAGGAAAATTTGCTTTAGTCTTTAATAATGATAAAATTATATGCATACTAAAGAATTGTTTTAAGATAAATTTTCTTTTGGGGGTGTATGTGTGGTCTGTGGTGCAGGAGGCAATATACACTCCTGTGTCCCCTTCTATCACTCTCCTGCCTGCGTTCCTGAAACAGAGCCTCTCACTAAACCTGGAGGACCCCGTTTTTCAGTTACAGGGGCTGATTAGAGAGCCTCAGCAGCCTCCTGTTGCCTCCTCTTGCAGTGCTGAGGCTATAGGCATGCAAGGCTACAGGTGGCTTTTTATGTAGGTCCTGGGAATCATCAGATCCTTGTGCTTGAGCTACTTTTCCAGCCCTTAAAATAAATTTCTTTTTTTTTTTTTTTTTTTTTTTTTTTTTTTTTGAGGTAGGGTCTCACTGTAGCCCAGGCTGACCTGGAATTCACTATGGAGTCTCAGGGTGGCCTCGAACTCACGGCAATCCTCTTACCTCTACCTCCTGAGTGCTGGGATTAAAGGCGTACACCACCATGCTCGGCTTTAAAATAAATTTCTTTACAATTTATCAGTAGTAAATTTTGATTTCTGTGTCTATTTTGTATACCTATATTCCCAGGGTCATATAAACACTTCTCTGTTAAAAAGAGTATAAGTGGAAAAAAGTTTTAAAAGCTCTAACCTGGAGAACTGATGATCCTAGGTAACAGCTGGTGTTAGGAATCTTCGAGAGTGGAAGCCATAGAAAACAGAGATGGGATCCAGGAAACAACTGAGCTCTGCTCCTGTTTAGGTATTCTGCCCCTAGCTAAGTCGACCAGGAATAACAGACTGGAGTAACAATGTCCGTATCTCTGGATCAAAGGGGTTACTTGGTTTTGATCCAACCTGGGCCTGAACTGCTTTCCTCCTATATGCTTTGGTAAAATCCTTCATGAAATACCTCATCATAGGCCAGATGCAACAAAGAAATCTCTGTAATGAATGGTACCCACACACCTCTAGCTGACTAAACAGAAAGCCAGTTTTGGCCAATAGCCAGCCTCAAACACCTGCTCTTAGAGTTAGCCCTTTGGGATGGTTAATCCCCAAAATATTCTGCCACCCCAGCATTGGGAGTTTCTCTGTCAGCAGAATTACAACTGCTCATGAAAAAGGGGTCTTTTCTGTTCAGTGATGTACCATGAGCATCTATAGCAGTATACAATAGGCACTGAATAAATGTTTGCCAAAGCAACAAACATGTTCTTATAAGCCACTGTTGTAACAAATGACTCACAAACTTAGTAGCTGAAAAATTACCAATTTTATTATCTTTGTAGTTTTGTAGATCAGAACTCCAAAGTGTGTCTTTTCCCAAGGACACCTAGGTTCCTTGACCCAATTTCCCTCTCCCCTTTCTTCAAAATCAGCACTTCATCATCTTCTAACTTCCCTCGTCTCCCTCGGCCCTAACCGCTGTTTCTATCATTACATCTCTCTCCAACTTTGACCTCCCCTTTTTTAAAAGACTTCTTTTTATTTATTTATTTATTTGAGACAGAGAACAGCAGAGAGAGAGAGAGATACGGAAAGAGTGTGAGAATGGCTTCTAGCCACCACAAATGAACTCCATATGCATGTATCACCATGTTCATCTGGCTTACGTGGGACCTGGAGAATTGAACCTAGGTTCTTAGGCTTTGCAGGCATGCGCCTTAACCACTAAGCCATCTCTCCAGCCCATCTGACTCCCCCTTTAAAAGTTCCTTATTATATTAGCCTCATCTCAAGCTCCTTCACTTAACTGTATTTGTGGGAGGTGATGGGATTCACAAGCTCTGAGGTTGGGATATAGATGTCTTTGGGTGTCCAGAATTCAGCCTGCCACAGGACAGTTTCTAAGGGACTCAGTTTCTGCTCTTAAACCCTGAAATAACAAATCCACAGATCTAGTAGAACCCTTGGAGGTGATCTTGTTCCTGTGACTTCATTTCTTGGCCACTTCCCTAGCTGAAGTCCACCCCTATGTATTTAAATTTTCTTTATTAATTTCACATGTGTGCATGTGTGCTAGGTTCTTTTGTTGCTGCAAACAAATGCCCATCCAGCTTTGCATGGGTGGCTGGCAAACTGAATCTGAGCTAACAAGGTGTGCACACAATCATCTTTAACTGCTGAGCCATCTTCTCAGCCCTTCATCTAAGCATTTTTAATTTTTTTTAAATTTATTATTATATTTTTTTACTAACAACTTCCATGATTGTAAACAATATCCCATGGTAATGCCCTCCCTTCCCCCAGTTTCCCCTTTGAAACTCCACTCTCCATTATATCCCCTCCCCCTCTCAATCAGTCTCTCTTTTATTTTGATGTCATGATCTTTTCCTCCTATTATGATGGTCTTGTGTAGGTAGTGTCGGGCACTGTGAGGTCATGGATATCCAGGCCATTTTGTGTCTGGAGGAGCACGTTGCAAGGAGTCCTACCCTTCCTATGGCTCTTACATTCTTTCTGTCACCTCTTCTGCAATGGACCCTGAGCCTTGGAAGGTGTGAAAGAGATATTGCAATGCTAAGAACTTCTTCCCAGCACCATGATGCCTTCTGAGTTATCCCAAGGTCACTGCCATCTGAAAAGAGAAGGGTCTCTACCAAAAGTGAGAGTAGCATTAATATATGGGTATGAACATTAAGGAAAGTGCTTACTGGGCAGTTTGATGAGCATAGTATATACATTTAGCCAGACAGCAGAAGACGTTACACCCCTATGGCTCATGACTACCCTTGTTGTAGGTTTTCAGTATCAGGGATGTATTCCCTCTCATGGAGCAGGCCTCCAGTCAGGTTTTTTTAAAAAAAATTTTAATTTTAATTTTTATTCATTTATTTGAGCCAAAGGGGGGGGGAGAAAGAGAGAGATTGTGAGCCTCCGGCCACTGCAAATGAACTCCAAATACACCACCTTGTGCATCTGGTTTACGTGGGTCCTGGGGAATCGAACCTGAATCCTTTGACTTTGCAGGCAAGAGTCTTAACCACTAAGCCTTCTCTCCAGCCAGAGAAGGTTGTTTTAAAGTGAGGTCAGCCTTCTAAGTTCATTCCCTTGCTGTCTCCCTTGCTATTTTTTTTCTCAATTTTTATTAACATTTTCCATGATTATAAAAAATATCCCATGGTAATACCCTCCCCCCCCACTTTCCCCTTTGAAATTCCATTCTCCATCATATCCCCTCCCCATCTCAATCATTGTACTTACATATATGCAATACCAGCCTATTAAGTACCCTCCTCCCTTCCTTTCTCTGCCCTTTATATCTCCTTTTTAACTTCCTGGCCTCTGCTACTGAGATTTTTCCTTCTCATGCAGAAGCCCAATCATCTGTAGCTAGGATCCACATATGAGAGAGAACATGTGGCGCTTGGCTTTCTGGGCCTGGGTTACCTCACTTAGTATAACCTTTTCCAGAACCGTCCATTTTTCTGCAAATTTCATAACTTCATTTTTCTTTGCCGATGAGTAGAACTCCATTGTATAAACGTGCCATATCTTCATTATACACTCATCAGTTGAGGGACATCTAGGCTGGTTCCATTTCCCAGCTATTATAAGTTGGGCATCAATAAACATGGTTGAGCACATACTTCTAAGGAAATGAGATGAGTCCTTAGGATATATGCCTAGGAGTGCAATAGGTGGGTCATATGGTAGATCAATCTTTAGCTATTTTAGGAACCTCCACGCTGATTTCCACAATGGCTGGACCAGATTGCATTCCCACCAACAGTGTAGAAGGGTTCCTCTTTTTCTACATTCCTGCCAACATTTATGGTCATTTGTTTTCATGATGGTAGCCAATCTAACAGGAGTGAGATGGAATCTCAATGTAGTTTTAATCTGCATTTCCCTGATGACTAGTGACGTAGAACATTTTTTTAGATGCATATATGCCATTCGTATTTCTTCCTTTGAGAACTCTCTATTTAGCTCCATAGCCTATTTTTTAATTGGCTTGTTTGATTCCTTATTAGTTAACTTTTGAAGTTCTTTGTATATCTTAGATATTAATCCTCTATCAGATACGTAGATGGCAAAGAGTTTTTCCTATTCTGTAGGTTGCCTTTTGCTTTATTCACAGTGTCCTTGGCAGTGCAAAATCTTTGTAATTTCATGAGGTCCCAGTGATTAATCTGTGGTTTTATTGCCTGAGCAATTGGGGTTGTATTCAGAAAGTTTTTGCCAAGACCAATATGTTGAAGGTTTCCCCTCCTTTTTCCTCTAGCAGTTTTAGAGTTTCCAGTCTGATGTAAAGGTCTTTAATCCATTTGGACTTAATTCTTGTGCATGGAGAGATCTATTTTCATCCTTCTACAGATACATTATCTAGTTTTCCCAACACCATTTACTAAAGAGGCTGTCTTTTCTCCAATGAGTATTTTTGGCATTAAAAATTTTTTTTGTTGTTTTATGTTTATTTATTTGAAAGTGACAGACAGAGAAAGAGGCAGAGTGGGGGGGGGGAGGGAGGGAGGGAGAAAGAGAGGACGAGAATGGGCGCGCCAGGGCCTCCAGCCACTGCAAATGAACTACAGTTGCATGTGCTCCCTTGTGCATCTGGCTAATATGGGTCCAGGGGAATCAAGCATCAAACCAGGGTCCTTAGGCTTCACAGGCAAGCGCTTAACCGCTAAGCCATCTCTCCAGCCCATATTTTTGGCATTTTTATTGAATATCAGGCGGCTATAGCTACCTGGACTTACATCTGAGTCCTTTATTCTGTTCCATTGATCTACATGTCTGCTTTTGTGCCAGTACCACACTGTTTTTGTTACTATGGCTTTATAGTATAGGTTAAAATCAGGTATGATGATACCACCAGCCTTATTTTTGTTGCTCAGTATTATTTTAGATATTCGAGGTTTTTTCTTATTCCAAATGAATTTTTGGATAGTTTTTTCTATTTCCATGAAGAATGCCTTTGGAATTTTGATGGGGATTGCATTACATGTGTAGATTGCTTTTGGTAAGATTGCCATTTTCACAACATTGATTCTTCCAATCCAGGAGCAAGGGAAGTTTCTCCACTTTCTAGTGTCTTCTGCAATTTCTCGCTTGAGTGTTTTAAAGTTCTCATTGTAGAGATTCTTTACTTCCTTGGTTAGGTTTATTCCAAGGTACTTTTTTTTTTTTTTTTTTTTTTGATGCAATTGCGAATGGGAGTGATTCTCTGATTTCATCCTCTTTGTGTTTGTTGTTAGGATATATGAAGGCTACTGATTTCTGTGTATTTATTTTGTATTCTGCTACGTGGCTGTACGTTTTTATCAGCTCTAACAGTTTGCTAGAGTCTTTAGGGTCCTTTATATATAGAATCATTTCATCTGCAAATAATGATAACTTGATCTCTTCCTTTCCAATTTGTATCCCTTTTATGTGTGTCTCTAACCTTATTGCTATGGCTAAGACTTCCAGAACTATATTAAATAAAAGTGGGGGGCTGGAGAGATGGCTTAGCAGTTAAGAGCTTGCCTATGAAGCCTAAGGACCCAGGTTCGAGGCTTGATTCTCCAGGACCCACGTTAGCCAGATGCACAAGGGGGCACATGCGTCAGGAGTTCATTTGCAGTGGCTGGAAGCCCTGGCGCGCCCATTCTCACTCACTCTCTCTATCTGCCTCTTTCTCTCTCTGTCACTCTCAAATAAATAAATAAAAATGAACAAAATTTTTTTTAAAAAGTGGGGACAGTGGACACCCTTGTCTTGCTCCTGATTTTAGTTGAAAACCTTCCAGTTTTTCCCCATTTAGTAATATGTTGGCTGCAGGCTTATCATAAATAGCCTTTATTATAGTGAAATATGTTCCTTGTATTCCCAAAATCTGCAGGACTTTTATCATGAATGGATGTTGGATTTTGTCAAACGCTTTCTCTGCATCTAATGAGATGATCATGTGATTTTTGTCCTTCAATCCATTTATATGATGTATTACATTTATAGATTTGTGTATATTGAACCATCCCTGCATCTCTGGGATAAAGCCTACTTGGTTAGGGTGAATGATCTTTCTGACATATTCTTGTATTCTGTTTGCCAATATTTTGTTGAGAATTTTTGCATCTATGTTCATTAGGGAGATTGGTCTGTAATTTTCTTTTTTTGTTCTATCTTTGTCTGGTTTTGGTTTCAGGGTGATGCTGGCTTCACAGATGGAGTTTGGTAGAATTCCTTCTTTTTCTATTTCATGGAAAAGCTTAAGAAGCAATGCTGTTAGCTCCTCCTTGAAGGTCTGGTAAAATTCAGCAGTGAATCCATCTGGGCCTGCGCTTTTTTTAGTTGGGAGATTTTTAATAACTGTTCGGAGCTCCATGCTTGTTATAGGTCTATTTAAGTGATTAATCTCATCTTGATTTTATTTAGTTAGCCATATAAATCAAGGAAATCATCCATTTCTTTCAGATTTTCATACTTTGTGGAGTATATGTTTTTATAGTATGTCCCTATGATTTTTTGAATTTCTCTGGCATCTGTTGTGATGTTACCTTTTTCATCTCTAATTTTATTAATTTGTGTCTCTTCTCTTTCTTTTGGTCAGATTTGCTAAAGGTTTATCAATCTTGTTTATCCTTTCAAATAACCAACTCTTTGTTTCATTAATTCTTTGGATTGTTTTTTGTTTCTATTTCATTAATTTCTGCCCCAATATTTATTATTTCTTTCCGTCTACTGATTTTTGGTTTGCCTTGCTCTTCTTTTTCCAAGGCTTTAAGGTGAAGCATTAGGTCGTTCACTTGCGACCTTTCTAATTTCTTAATATAGCACCTTAAGCTATAGATTTACCTCTTAGAACTGCCTTCATTGTGTCCCAGAGATTTTGGTATGTTGTGTTCTCATTATCGTTTGACTCTATAAATTTTTTGATTTCCTTCTTGATTTCTTCATTGACCCATTCAACATTTAGAGTGTATTGTTTAGTTTCCATGATTTTGTGTATGCTCCATAGTCTTTCTTGCTATTGATTTGTAGTTTGATTCCATTGTGGTCACATAGAATGCAAGGAATTATTTCAATTTTCTTGTATTTGTTGATTTGCTTTGCGTTCTAATATATGGTCTATTTTGGAGAATGTTCCATGTGCTGCTGAAAAGAATGTATATTCTGCAGCATTTGGATGAAATGTCCTGTATATATCTGTTAGGTCCATTCCTTCTATGACCTCATTTAGTCCAGATGCCTCTCTGTTTATTTTTTCCTGGGATGATCTGTCAATTGATGAGAGTGGGGTGTTGAAGTCACCCACTACCCCTGTGTTTGGTGCTATGATCTTAGTTCTAATAGTGTTTGTTTGATGAATTTGGGTGCCCCCATGTTAGGTGCATATATGTTTAGGATTGTAATGTCCTCCTGTTGGAGTGTGCCCTTGATCAATATAAAGTGACCTTCCATATCTTTCTAGACTAATGTTGGACTGAACTCTACCTTGTCAGATATTAGGATAGCTTGTTTTCTAGGCCCATTTGCTTGAAACACCGTTTTCCAACCTTTCACCCTAAGATAATGTCCATCTTTTGTAGAAAGGTGAGTTTCTTGGAGACAACAAATTGTAGGATCCTGCTTTTTAACCCAGTCTGCAAACCTATGCCTTATGGTTAGGGCATTGAGGCCGTTGATATTAAGTGATATTATTGAAAGGTGTATTTTTATGTTTGCCATTTTTTTTTGTAGTTCCAGTTCTACCTTTGCTCTCTTGTGTTAATTAGTATTTGAGTATTGCTTGTTTTTTCCAGGTTCCTTATACGTGTGCTTTTCCTTATCTTTGGCATGGAGGATTCTTTCAAGTATTTTCTGTAGAGCTGGTTTTGTCTTCAAATACTCCTTTAGCCTGCTTTTGTCATGGAATGTCCTTATCTCTCCGTCTATTTGAATGGATAGCTTTGCAGGATAAAGTAACTTTGGTTGACAGTTGTTATCTTTCAGTTTGGAATACATCCCTCCAAGCCCTTCTGGCTTTTAAAGTTTGAGTTGAGTAATCTGCTATAATCCTGATGGGCTTTCCTTTGTAGGTAACTTGATTTTTCTCTATCTGCTTTCAATATTTTTTCTTTGGATTGTGTGTTTGGTAGTTTGATTATAATATGGCAAGGAGAAGTTCTTTCCAGGTTTTGTCTGGCTGGGGTTCTAAAGGCTTCCTGTATCTGCATTGGCACCTCTTTCCCAATTTGGGGGAAGTTTTCTTCTATGATTTTGTTGAGGACGCCTACTATGCCTTTGGAGTGAAATTCTTCTCCACCTACTATGCCCTGAATTCTTAAGTTTGGTCTTTTCATAGTGTCCTGAATATCTTGAAATTCCCATTCATACTTTTCTATTAGTTTGTCTTTCTGTTTGTTGGACTGTATTACATCTGTCACCTGGTCTTCTAGCTTAGATATTCTGTCCTCTCCTTCATCCATTCTACTGGTGAGATTTTCTACAGAGTTTTTAATTTCATTAACTGTGTTCTTCATTGCTAGTAATTCTGATTGGTTTTTCTTTATTATTTCTATTTCCTTATTTATGTCTTGTATTGCCTTCTTTATTTCATTAAATTGGTGTCCTGCATCTTGATTCCTTTGATTTCCTCTTTGATTCCTTTGATTTGTTCTTTGACTTCTTTGAACATATTTACCATCATTCTTTTGAAGTCTTTCTCAGGCATTTCCTCCAACTCATTTTCACTGGAGGTCAACTCTGATGCATTAATACTTTCTGGTGGATTTATATTGTCTTGATTTTTGGTGTTTCTTGTGTTATAATGTATATAATTTGCATCTTGGGTTAAGTTAATGCTTGGATTTTCTAGTTAGCTGGGTATTCTTAGCTATATCAATTGATCTGATGTTATATATCTTCAGTGTAGGAGATTAAGATGTTAGGTGTGGCTCTTAACACTCTCAGAGTATCTAGAAAAGTGTTCCTAGGGGTTGAGTTTGCCTGCTATGTGAGTATTCAAGCAGGCTGAGTGGAACAGAGTACAGGCAGATTCTAAAATTTAACTAAATACTGTACACATTTAATCAACAACAGCACTGAGTATTTATGCAAGAGTAGGTGTTATAACAACCAGATCCTCTATCAACAAAGAGGTTAAGATTTCTGGTCTGTTGAGGGTTCTGTGTCAGCTTGTGACCAAGTGAGACCCTTCCCTGGTGCAATCCCAGTTACCTTGTTGGATGATTTTGGTCTCAGTCAAGTAGGCTGGCTGGGTCGCTGGACTGCTGTTCTGTTTTCTGGAGCTGGGCACTGGCTTTTCCTGTGGGGCAAACCAAGCATGGCAACTGTGGCCCTGCAGATGGGCACCCCTGCTGCTGGAACCACCACTGCTGCAGCTGAAGCTGCTGCTGCTGAAGCTGCCACTGCTGGGTCCGCTGCTGCTGCTGAAGCTGCCGCTCCTGGACCCGCCACTGCTGCTGCTATAGCCACCGCTTCCATTGCTGGAGTTGGGCCTCCACTGCCAGAGTTGCTTCAGCCTGCCTGTGTGGGCTCTGGATGCTCTCGGACTCTCCTACTTCTCTGCTGCTGTTTTAATTTCTCATACACCTCACGTTTTAGTAAAAGTGTGTATTTTGCTGGGTTTTCTTTGGCTTTTTCTCCCCTAGGCTGCTTTGGCGTGGTTCCTATGCCGCCATCTTAACCGGAAGTCCATCTAAGCATTTTGACAGTCTCCTTGTCCCCAGACTTGTCTTTCCAAATTTATCACCTTTCTGCAGCAATCTTAATTTTTGTTTTATGAGACCACAGCCTCCTAGCAATCCTTTATTTTATTTTATTTTATTTTATTTTTATTTTTTTAGTTTTTATTAACATTTTCCATGATTATAAAATATATCCCATGGTAATTCCCTCCCTCCCCACCCCCACACTTTCCCATTTGAAATTCCATTCTCCATCATATTACCTCCCCATTACAATCATTGTAATTACATATATACAATATCAACCTATTAAGTATCCTCCTCCCTTCCTTTCTCCACCCTTTATGTCTCCTTTTCAACTTACTGGCCTCTGCTACTAAGTATTTTCATTCTCACACAGAAGCCCAGTCATCTGTAGCTAGGATCCCCATATGAGGGAGAACATGTGGCGCTTGGCTTTCTGGGCCTGGGTTACCTGACTTAGTATAATACTTTCCAGGTCCATCCATTTTTCTGCAAATTTCATAACTTCATTTTTCTTTACCGCTGAGTAGAACTCCATTGTATAAATGTACCACATCTTCATTATCCACTCATCTGTTGAGGGACATCTAGGCTGGTTCCATTTCCCAGCTATTATAAATTGAGCAGCAATAAACATGGTTGAGCATGTACTTCTAAGGAAATGAGATGAGTCCTTTGGATATATGCCTAGGAGTGCTATAGCTGGGTCATATGGTAGATCAATCTCTAGCTGTTTTAGGAACCTCCACACTGTTTTCCACAATGGCTGGACCAGATTACATTCCCACCAGCAGTGCAGAAGGGTTCCTTTTTTTCCACATCCCCGCCAACATTTATGATCATTTGTTTTCATGATGGTGGCCAATCTGACAGGAGTGAGATGGAATCTCAATGTAGTTTTAATCTGCATTTCCCTGATGACTAGTGACGTAGAACATTTTTTTAGATGCTTATATGCCATTCATATTTCTTCCTTTGAGAACTCTCTATTTAGCTCCATAGCCCATTTTTTGATTGGCATGTTTGATTCCTTATTATTTAACTTTTTGAGTTCTTTGTATATCCTAGATATTAATCCTCTATCAGATATATAGCTGGTGAAGATTTTTTCCCATTCTGTAGGTTGCCTCTTTGCTTTTTTCACTGTGTCCTTTGCGGTGCAAAATCTTTGTAATTTCATTAGGTCCCAGTGGTTAATCTGTGGTTTTATTGCCTGAGCAATTGGGGTTGTATTCAGAAAGTCTTTGCCAAGACCAATATGTTGAAGGGTTTCCCCTACTTTTTCTTCTAGCAGTTTCAAAGTTTCCGGTCTGATGTTAAGGTCTTTAATCCATTTGGACTTAATTCTTGTGCATGGCGAGAGAGAAGAATCTATTTTCATCCTTCTGCAGATATTTATCCAGTTTTCAAAACACCATTTGCTTTTTCCAAAGTCTATGTCCTGTATTCTCTTCATGTCTAAATCTGAGAGCAATGAAAATCTCCAGTGATAAAAGCCAAATAGAGCAGTACAGCACAGGCAAGTTTCCCCTGTGCATTTGCATGTCTGTGTGAGAGGTGCCTGGAACTTAGGAAAACAAGAAGCAGTATTCACATCATAAGCTCACAGATTTGTGGCATTTTGTCAGAAGGATCTTATGACCTTGCTTTGAAGTGGTGCTGTTTCCTCTAGGGCATTTTAGAATGTAGACTACTCACGGAGGGGTTGAAGATGTAGTGTGTGTGTGTGTGTGTGTGTGTGTGTGTGTGTGTGTGTTACTGGTTTGTTTTTGTTTTTGGTCTCAATGTCTGTTTCTTACTGGAGAGTAAGTCTTTTGGTTGCTTAAGCAGTGATCTATAATCTTACATTTGTAAACAAATTTTACATGAATAACTTCAGTTAGATATCTTCCCTACCTCTATCCCATTAAAACTTACCATTTTCTACCAATACAAATGACAACCATTTTTCTATTATTAATGGTGGTCTTTTGTTTTTAAATCTTTTTTTTAAACTAATAAAATTTACTGTGTATATTTAAAAAAAAAAAAAAAAAACACCATTTGCTGAAGAGGCTGTCTCTTCTCCAATGAGTATTTTTGGCATTTTTATCGAATATCAGGTGGCTATAGCTACTTGGGCTTACATCTGGGTTCTCTAATCTGTTCCACTGATCTACATGTCTGTTTTTGTGCCCATACCATGCTGTTTTTGTTACTATGGCTCTGTAGTATAGGTTAAAATAAGGTATGGTGATACCACCAGCCTCTTTTTTGTTGCTCAGTATTATTTTAGATATTCGAGGTTTTTTGTGATTCCAAATGAATTTTTGGATTTTTTTTTCTATTTCCATGAAGAAAGCCTTTGGAATTTTGATGGGGATTGCATTAAATGTGTAGATTGCTTTAGGTAAGATTGCCATTTTCACGATATTGATTCTTCCAATCCAGGAACAAGGGATGTTTCTCCACTTTCTAGTGTCTTCTGCAATTTCTCGCTTGAGTGTTTTAAAGTTCTCATTGTATAGATTCTTTACTTCCTTGGTTAGGTTTATTCCAAGGTATTTTATTTTTTTTGATGCAATTGTGAATGGGAGTGATTCTCTGATTTCATCCTCTGTGTGTTTGTTGTTAGTATATATGAAGGCTACTGATTTCTGAGTATTTATTTTGTATCCTGCTACATTGCTGTAGGTTTTGATCAGCTCTAACAGCTTGCTAGTAGAGTCTTTAGGGTCCTTTATGTATAGAATCATGTCATCTGCAAATAATGATAACTTGATTTCTTCCTTTCCAATTTGTATCCCTTTTATGTGTGTCTCTTGCCTTATTGCTATGGCTAAGACTTCCAAAACTATATTAAAGAGAAGTGGGGACAGTGGACACCCTTGTCTTGTTCCTGATTTTAGTGGAAAAGCTTCCAGTTTTTCCCCATTTAGTAATATGTTGGCTGTAGGCTTTTCATAAATAGCCTTTATTATATTGAGATATGTTCCTTCTATTCCCAGTCTCTGTAGGACTTTTATCATGAAGGGATGTTGGATTTTGTCAAATGCTTTCTCTGCGTCTAATGAGATGATCATGTGATTTTTGTCCTTCAACCCGTTTATGTAATGTATTACATTTATAGATTTGCGTATGTTGAACCATCCCTGCATCTCTGGGATAAAGCCTACTTGGTCAGGGTGAATGATCTTTTTGATATACTCTTGTATTCTGTTTGCCAATATTTTGTTGAGAATTTTTGCATCTATGTTCATGAGGGAGATTGGTCTGTAATTTTCTTTCTTTGTTCTATCTTTGCCTGGTTTTGGTATCAGGGTGATGCTGGCCTCATAGAAGGAGTTTGGTAGAATTCCTTCTTTTTCTATTTCCTGGAAAAGCTTAAGAAGCAATGGTGTTAGCTCTTCCTTAAAAGTCTGGTAGCAATCCTTATTTTAAATTATTTTTTGCTATTATGCCCTTTGCAGTATGAACATATTGCATGTAGGTCATATTCTCATCAGATTATACTCTTATAGCCCCTCTCTCCTGCCCCCATTCCACTGAGGGCCCTCATCTACGGGGTTGTTGGTATTCACTGTGGGGTCACAAATGCACCAGTCAGAGAGTCTCAGTGTGGGGGACAATGCCTCAGGATATACCATCTCACCCTGTGGTTCTTCCAATCTTTTTGTTCCCTCTTCCACAATGTTCCCTGAGCCTTGGCAAGTATGTTACAAGTCTCAGCATCTTCTGAACTTTTGCTTTGATGAGTTTTGAGTCTCCTCAGTACAGACTAATCTTAGTTTTTATTTTGTTATATGAGACTATAGCCTCCTAGTCTCTCTGTGCCCATACTTGCCTTTCTAAATTTAACAACTATTCTGGAGAAATCTTTTTTTTAAAAAAAATATTTTTTTTTACTTATTTATTTGACAGAAAGTGAGGAAGAGAGAGAGAAAATGGGCGCACCAGGGCCTCTAGCCACTGCAAACGAACTCCACACACGTGCACTCCCTTGTGCATCTGGCTAATGTGGGTTCTGGGGAATCAAACCAGCGTCCTTTGGCTTTGCAGGCAAACGCCTTAATGGCTAAGCCATCCCTCCAGCCCTATTCTGGAGAAATCTTTTTTATTTTTAAATATTTTTTTGGTCATTTTTTACTTATTATTTATTTGAGAGCGACAGACACAGAGAGAAAGACAGATAGAGGGAGAGAGAGAGAGAATGGGCACGCCAGGGCTTCCAGCCTCTGCAAACGAACTCCAGATGCGTGCACCCCTTGTGCATCTGGCTAACGTGGGACCTGGGGAACCGAGCCTCGAACCGGGGTCCTTAGGCTTCACAGGCAAGCGCTTAACCGCTAAGCCATCTCTCCAGCCCGAGAAATCTTAATGGTTACATTTGTTTTGTTTTCTGAGAAAGGGCCTTACTGTGAACCCTAGACTAGCCTCATATTCTCAACCCTCCTGTCTCAGCATCCCGAGTACTGGCATTATAGGAATTAGTAACCAGGCTCAGAAAAAAAATAAATAACATATTTTAAATGTGTTAATTAAATCCAAGTATGCTCAGTAAAGCTCTTTCTAAAGCTAATAAAGAAGAAAATTAAAATTAATTTTTAAAACATACAAAGGGAAGCCAGAGAGCCATGAGGAAGGAATGTAGAACAGGGAAATACAGAGAAAGCAATGCAATACTCCCCATTGAAGCAGTGGGAATAATGGCCAGATTTCAATCTAGAAATGTCAGAACTACTTCAAATGTAAATGTACTAAAATCTCCAATTTTAAAACAAGCAAAAATCTGTCTAATTGTACCAAAACAATGAAATTTAAACACAAATGTTTAGATTTTTGAAAGTAAAAGAAGTGAAAAACAGAAGGCTGGGGATGTGGCTCTGTGGTAGAGCACTTTCCCAATATAAGTGAGGTCTTGGGTTCAATCCCAGCAACGCACACATGGAATGGGAAAGATGTAATTACTATATATAATATATAGAAATATTATATATGATAAACACATATCATATATAATACAAACTTATTCTGTATTTTATATATATGTATATATAAATTCATTTTTTCTTAACAGGATAATGTGTACACATGAAACACTGAGAGGTTATTGCTCACACATCTGAGCTGATTGGTATCTTCTGCTGAAATGGGGCTAGCTTCGGCTAGTGTGTGTGACAGGCATTGCTCCAGTTGGCCTGAGACTACATAGTGAATTCCAAGTCAGCCTGGACTAGAGCAAGTCTTTACCTCAGAAAGAAAAAGAAAATGCTGAGGTAAATAAGCATTAGTGGAAACAAATCCCTAGAACAGAAAAAAAAAGTGATCATACATTAAACCTGACAACTGGCTTTAATGCCCTTGAAAAGTTACCTCTTTTCCAGAAACCGTATTTTGGAGTAATATTTGCAAAAAAATAGGAAGTAAATGCAGGGACTGGGAAGATGGATCAATAAAGTGTTTGCCATGCAAGTGTGAGTACCTGAGCTCCAATCCCCAGAACTTACAGAAAAGCTAGACACGGCACCAGGCACCTACAACCCCAGCGTGATTACGGCAAGGCGAGAAGCACAGACCAGAGAACCTCTGAGAAGCCAGTGGACCAACTAGCCGGGGAAACTGCAGTGCTGACAATGACAGAGCTTGTCTCAAGCGAAGCGGAAGGCAGGACCAACATCCAAGGTTGTGCTCCACATTCCACACACGTGCACACATGCACAAAGAAAGCAAACGCAAAGGCTACACGCTAACAGACAATACAGCACAGGTCGGGGGAGGGATCAGCAAAGAGATCTCGGCTTAGTTAGCGCCTTGCAGTGGACAGCTGGAATTTCAGGACCCTCCGCCTAGCCGGGAGTCTTCTGTGCTAGTGACAGAACAAGCAACTGACAGGCCTGGAGACCCCGCGTCCCCGCCACTGGGCCTGCTTTGAAACACAAAGGACACAGTCTTGTCTTCACACAACAGTGGCGAGCCGCGCTGTCTCTACGGTGCCCACAGCCATCGCAGCGAACGCAGCGGCTGGAATCCAGGCTCTGCTTGGAAGCTGCTCCTTGTTACACGACTACTGGATAAAGTCAAGTAGTTTATTGGCGAGGTGGGCATCTGCAAGGGCATGGGCTTTTCCTTGGTGAGGTGGGTATCTGCGAGGCCATGGGCTTTTTCTTGATGAGGCGGGCATCTGCAAGGGCATGGGCTTTTCCTTGGTGAGGTGGGTATCTGCGAGGGCATGGGCTTTTCCTTGATGAGGTGGGCATCTGCAAGGGCATGGGCTTTTCCTTGGTGAGGTGGGCATCTGCAAGGGCATGGGCTTTTCCTTGATGAGGTGGGCATCTGCAAGGGCATGGGCTTTTCCTTGGTGAGGTGGGTATCTGCGAGGGCATGGGCTTTTCCTTGATGAGGCGGGCATCTGCAAGGGCATGGGCTTTTTCTTGGTGAGGTGGGCATCTGCGAGGCCATGGGCTTTTCCTTGATGAGGTGGGCATCTGCAAGGGCATGGGCTTTTCCTTGGTGAGGTGGGCATCTGCGAGGCCATGGGCTTTTTCTTTGTGAGGTGAGCATCTGCAAGGGCATGGGCTTTTCCTTGATGAGGTGGGCATCTGTGAGGCCATGGGCTTTTTCTTTGTGAGGTGAGCATCTGCAAGGGCATGGGTTTTGTCTTGGTAAGGTGGGCATCTGTGAGGGCATGGGCTTTCCCTTGGTGATGTGGGCATCTGTGAGGGCATGGGTTTTCTCTTGGTGATGTGGGCATTTACAAGGGCATGAGCTTTTCCTTGATGAGGTGGACATCTGCAAGGGTATGGGCTTTTTCTTGGTGAGGTGGGCATTTGCAAAGGCATGGGCTTTTCTTTGGCGAGGTGGGCATCAGTCTCAGTCATGACTGCAGATTGTCCATTTCATAAGAACAGGTGGCATCAGAAAAGGAACCTGAAGCCCCCAGATGTTCCCTCATCCTGGTATTGTCATCTCACTGGAAGCTTTTATTTTCCTTCTATTTCAGAGACAGACAGAGACAGAGGGAGAATTGGCATGTCAGGGCCTCAGCCACTGCAATCTAACTTCAGACGCTTGCGCCACCTACCTGGCTTGTGTGACCTTGTGCTTGCCTCACCTTTGTGCGTTTGGCTAACATGGGATCTGGAGAGTAGAACATGGGTCCTTAGGCTTCACAGGCAAGAGCTGTAACTGCTAAGCCATCTCTCCAGCCCTCATTGAAAACTTTTAATTTAGGTCTTGTCCTCATAAACACAGGGGATAGCACATTGTCCTCTAAGTATGGGTAGAGAAATGTACCAGATGGAAACAAGAAGACCTTAATTCTCCCTTTCTTTTCAAGTGCCCAGACTTGTCTAGCATGGAGATGCAGCAAAACCCAACTGTCAGTGGCTAAAGGGAGAGATGTCACCCATTACCATAGGCCTCTGTGGTGAACTGGACTCCTCTGTACTCATCCTTCACCTGGCTGCAATTCAGGCCTGAGAGGCCAACACTGTCTCCAGAGCAGAAGTGGTCACCATAGTGGTACTAATTCTTTCAAAGAACAGTGGGGGAGGGAACTGGAGAGGTGGCTCAGTAGTTAAATGTGCCTGCTTGCAAAGCCTGCCATCCCCAGTTTAATTCCACAGCACCCACAAAGTAGAGTTCCTTTGTAGCAGCAAGAAGCCCTGGCGTACCCACACTCACTCTGTCTCTTGCAAAGAAATAATTGTTTTAAACATTTTTTATTTATAATTTTTTGTTTATTTTTATTTATTTATTTGAGAGCAACAGACAGAGAAAATGGCAGACAGAAAGAGAGAGAGAGAGAGAGAATGGGCGCACCAGGACCTCCAGCCACTGCAAACGAACTCCAGATGCATGCGCCACCTTGTGTATCTGGCTTACGTGGGTCCTGGGGAATTGAGCCTCGAACTGGGGTCCTTAGGCTTCACAGGCAAGCTTTTAACCACTAAGCCATCTCTCCAGCCCCTCAAAAATAATGGTTTAGAAGAGAGAATTCAGGGAGCTCCCCAAGGGCAGACAAATGGTCCTCAGGTTCAGGGGCCACTTCAGGGCAAGCGGTCTCCTCAGAACACAGGTTTCAGGAATTTTCAGGGGCATTTCTCCCTTGCCCATCTCTGCTTTTCTTTGCAGTGTCTTCACTGTGGATTCATAATACTTCGAGTATGTTCTGCAAAGGAGGCTTTGTTGAGGGTAAGCGTATTCACAGAACTGCTTCTAAACATGATTTCTGGCCTTTGCTGCTCAACTGTTAACTGTTGGCACCAACCCACACAAAGCCACCGCGAGGAGGACTGACTAGGGGTTGCTCCGAAGGGACAGGAGGAATTGGCATCTTTCATGAAGTTTTAGAGTCTCAGTGTCTTGTGATTTCTTTCTTTGGTTTGGAATCTTTGTTATCTCTCATGGATCTTTTCTTTAAAAAAAATATTTAGCCGGGTGTGGTGGTGCACGCCTTTAAGCCCAGCACTCAGGAGGCAGAAGTAGGAGGATCATTGTGAGTTTGAGGCCACCCTGAGACTATATAGTGAATTCCAGGTCAGCTTGGGCTAGAGTGAGACTCTACCTCCAAAAAACCCAAAAATTAAAAATAAAAAAATTATTTGAGAGACAGAGAGGCAGATAGAGAGAGCAAATGGGTACACCAGGGCTGCTAGCCACTGCAAACAAATTCCAAACGCATGTGCCACCTTGTGCATCTGGTTTATGTGGGTACTGGGGACTCGAGTCTGGGTCCTTATGCTTTGTAGGCAAGTGCTTTACTGCTAAGCCATCTCTCCAGCCCTTATTAATGTTTTTAAATTTTTTTTAATTTATTTTTATTTATTTGAGAGCAACAAACAGAAAGAGGGAGGGAGGGACGGAGGGAGGGAGGGAGAGAGGGGGGGGGGAGAGAATGGGCGTGCCAGGGCCTCCAGCCACTGCAAACGAACTACAGACGCATGTGCCTCCTTGTGCATCTGGTGAACGTGGGTCCTGGGGAGTCAAGCCTCGAACCACGGTCCTCAGGCTTCACAGGCAAGCGCTTAACCGCTAAGCCAACTCTCCAGCCCTATCTACAGACCCTTTACCGAGTCTATGCAGTAACTGGAGTAGCTGGGTTCACATGAAAACTCTATCATATTTAAGAGGGGACCAACCTGTTCCCTTCCCACGACTTCCATAATTTTCACACCCATATGAAATTTCCACTGAGATTTCTCACTGGCACCGCTGAACCAGTGCAGCAAAACTGAACCACTGGCGATGGAGAGATGGCTTAGCGGTTAAAGGCGCTTGCCTGCAAAGCCTAACGACCGGGGATGTGATTGCCTGGTACCTACGTCGAGCCAGATGCACAAGGCGGACCCGCAGGGCCTCAGGCAGCGCAGGGCCGAGCGACCTCCCGGGGCGGAAGTTAGGTCCCTCCTTCCACCAGCGAGGCCACCGACCGAAGTTCACCCTCCAGTGAAGAGCAAGCTGGGTTAAAGCGCCCTCGGCCTGTAAAACCTCAAGAAACTGTTTCCGGCGATGCCTGGCAGGGACAGAGATGAACAGGATACTTACCCGCGACTTGACGGGGTCCCCAACACAACTCCGACTCCGGACTTCACACCTGCGAGGACCAGCGTCGTTCAAGATGGAGGCCAGAGCCAGAGCCAGAGCCCGAGCGCGGCGCGTGGGCGTGGCCGGTGGGCGGGGCCTGCGGGCTGTGGGCGGGGCCAAGCGCACCCGTGCAGCTGCCGCCAGCAAGACTCCGCCAAGCCTGTTTGGTCCTTGTTTGGTGGTGTTGGGATAGAACCCATGTTTTCAAATGTGGCTTCTTTAACAAAAATTATTTATTTATTTGTATTTTGATATATTTATTTATTCATGTGTAAGGGGAGAGAAAATGAGAGGAGAGACTGCTGCGAACTAACTCCAGATGCATGCGCCACTTTGTGCATTTGGCTTTATGTGGGGTATTGGGGAAACAGGCAAGTGGCTTAAACGCTAAGCCATCTCCCTAGCTCTTACTTTGCCTATAAAAGAAACAAACATAGGTCGGGTGCGGAGGCCATGTCTTTGATCCCAGCACTCCAGAGGCAGAGGTAGGAGGATGGCTGTGAATTCAAGGCCAGCCTGGGGCTACACAGTGAGTGCCAGGTCAGCCTGGGAAAGAGTGAGACCCTACCTGGAAAGAAATTAACCAACCAACCAAATAACAACAAAAAAAAGTAAAAGCAAAGCAAAAAAGAAATGAACACAAACAAGAAACCTGTCCCCGATGTAACAAGACAATGATCTAGTTTCACCTTTTGTTTAATTTTTCCATACTGTGACTGTTTTTCTAATTCTGACCCCATTTCTGAGTTCTAGATCTTTATATCCAACTGTAGTTTGGTTGTCTCCATAGTATGTCTTGCTGCATATACCTTAACTTTGTAACCCTTTACATTGTCTTTGCTTTCAAACTTGCACCATCTTTTGATGTCCCAAATCACGAAAGGACAAGGTCTGAAAGCAGTGCCTCCTTCACACCTCCGTCTCCTTTGCAGTCAGTGTGTCCAGGCTGCCTGTTGTAGTATTTCTTACTCATTTCTATTCTTCTCTTGCTGTATCTCAGCTATGTTAAAGTCATCTCACTACTTATTAGTGTTAACTCTTCCCAGATCTGTCAAAGGACAGGTAGTGGTCTTTTAAAAAAACATGCAAATCTGGGGTTGGAGAGATGGTTCAGTGTTTAAGGCATTTGCCTGCAAAGCCTAACTACCCAGCTTTGATTCCACAGTACCCACTTGAAGCCAGATGCACAAAGTGGTGCATTCCTTTGCAGTGGCTAGAAGCCCTGGTGTGCCCATTCTCTCTCTCCTTGGAAATAAATAAATAAGTATTTTTGAAAAAATGCAAAGCTGGCCCGGGAAATTAGTTCAGTGGGCCAAGCACTTGCCACACAAGCATAAGGACTTGAGCTTGGATCAGATCCCAGTGCCTATGTAAATGCCAGGCTTGGCAGTGTGCTCCTGCAGTCCCAGTGCATGGGAGGCAGAGACTGGTGGATCTCTGAGGCGAGCTGGCTAGGTAGACTGCCCTAATCTGTGAGCTCCCTGTGAGAGTCCCTGTCAAAAAACATAAGGCAGAGAGCAATTGAGGAAGAAACTGGACATTGACCTCTGGCCTCCACATGCACACGACACGGGTGCATGCAAACCCACATACACGCGCCCCCCCCCACAAATACCCATACACACATATGCACATCACACATGCACACTCAAACCCTTCCGATCTGTCTTAAAATTCATTTCTAAGGTTAAAGTTTAATCTTAAATTAGATCTTTTTTTTCTCTACTTATACGCACCCGTCTTCCATTCCCACTTACACTCAGGGCGACTTTATAGTACCCTGTCTTCATTCATGCTGACCTCACTTCCAAGCTACTCCTTTACACCCCATTCCCAACTTTTACCTGGCCCAACGCCTTTTAAAAAAATTATTTCACTATGTAGTCTCAGGCTGGTCTCGATCGTCTTATCTCTGCCTCTCGAGTGCTGGGATTAAAGGCGTGCACCACCATCCCTGGCCATGACCAGCTGTTTTATGCAGAATCTGCAGAACTCTGGCAGTCTCGGGTCTCCTCAGGACTGCGCAGGAAGTGCACTTAACCTCTGAGCCAACTCTCCAGCCCATGGCCTAGTGCTATTTTTTTTTTTAATTTATTTGAGAAACAGAGAGAAAGATAAAGAGAGAGAATGGCCACGCCAGGACCTCACTTAATTGGTTGGCTAAATAAATACCCATAAGCTAGAGACCTACAACTCTTTAATTAAACAAAGCAGTGGGCTGTGTCTTTTTTTGACTCGGCTGAATTCCCCTGAGTATGTTTTCCAGTGACCAAGCAGGGGGAATCGGACACTGTGCAGAGGACAGAATGACACTTTGGACAGGGAAATGATAGTACAGATGAAGGAAGGAAGATTAAGCCTTAAAATGTTTGTCCTCCTCCTCCATGCCTTCCTGAGACCTTCACTTAACCTTGACACAGCCCAGAGATTATGTAGCAGTCAAAGCATCTTTTGTGATATGCTGATTTCTTTGAAATTCTATTCTGAATGCTTGAGAATCTTTCCCCCTTCATATCAGGTTCGAGCAAAGATAGTGTGGTCCCATGACTCCTGGTTTTGAAGGTACACCAACAAGACAAACAAAATTAAAACATCCAAAACAATATTAAAATGGATACCAAAAATGTTTATCAAGTAAGTTCAACTATAACATACTTATTTCAAAGAATATAGGTATTTAGTAAGTTTCCATGGGAGCCTTAAATTTGGGCTGTTAGAAATCAGTAATGAAGCCGGGCGTGGTGGCGGCACGCCTTTAATCCCAGCACTCGGGAGGCAGAGGTAGGAGGATCACCGTGAGTTCGAGGCCACCCTCAGACTACACAGTGAATTCCAGGTCAGCCTGGTCTAGAGTGAGATCCTACCTTGAAAAACAAAAACAACAACAACAACAAAAAGAAATCAGTAATGAGGGCTGGAGAGATGGCTTAGAGGTTAAGGCGCTTGCCTGAAAAGGCTAAGAACCCAGGTTCAATTCTCCAGGTCTCACATAAGCCAGATGCACAAGGTGGCACATGTGCCTGGAGTTAAAAAATAAATAAATAAATAATAAAAAGAAATCAGTAATGAAAGTAGATTTGGAGACCTATAGTTTTCTTAAAGAACCCAACAGAAGTGATTCAATTTTGTGGACTCAATAGTCAAGTGCTCCTTTGCCATGAAACTTAAGCAGTCTGGTGGACCTGGTCTAATCCTAAACAAAAATTAGTATGAAGAAGTCAAATAAGAATGTGTTGAGACTTTTTTTTTCTTCCAAACAACAAAGCACCACAAAATCAAGGGGCTGCAGAGATTCAGCTCGGTTGGTAAAGCGCTTGCCTTGCAAGCGTGAGTACCTGAGTTCCACCCACAGTATCCACATACATGTGGAGTAGGGGAGGGGACGTGCCTGAAATCCCGGTTTTGGGAGGTCGAGACAGGCAGATCCCTGGAGCTCAGTGGCTTGCCAGTCTAGCCTAATTGATGAACTTCAGGTCACTGAGAAATACTGTCTCAAAAAGAGGTCCACAGCTTATCTGAGGATGACACCCAAGGTTGTCCTCTGGACTCCATCCATAGGGGTGTGTACCTGTGAACTACATGTACAAACCTTCATACACACAGCACACACACACATGCCAAAAACGCGTTCAAAAGTACATACAATGTCTGCCAATCATTTCTTCAAAACTCCAGGTTCCTTCTATAGGATAGTTCATAAGTTCAATAGTTTCCATAAGGAACACACTAACTTCAAGTTGTTTTATTCTAATGGTAATCACTGTATTATTACATATATTATTTGTATATATACAATATATACAATTATTGTAGAATACAATTATATATTGTATATTATTATTATATATCATTATATTATTCTTTCCCTCTCTCCCTTTCCTTCCTTTTCCTTCTTTCTCTTTATTTCAATCTTCCCCCCTCTTTATTTCTTCTTTCCTCCCTTCCTTATTTATTTCTGTGTGCTAGGGTCCAAACTGAGCTCCTTGCCATGTTAAACAAGCACCCTACTACTGAGCTACATCCCAACCTGTACGCTAAGATTTCATGAAGAATTTTGCTAAATACAACACAACAGAGCTTGCAGGTGGCTATAGCCTATAAGGCCTACCTATTTCCTATTTTTAAGTATTTACTAAACATAATCACACACATGTATACAAGCCATTTGCCATTTAAACATTTTGAGTGACACAAGTTCTTGGCTGAGGTAGCATCATAGAAACATAGCCAGTTCCTAAGTTCCTTTCAGCCTGGAGCCAAAGCAATGGTCCTGCACCTTTCTACTCTTCTCATTATTCTAGGAGTAGAATTATCACTCACCGCTTGGACTGCAGAATAAACAGGCATGTGTTGATTTAAGTAGTATTTATCTAAATCTATAAAATGAGAAAGGTGACCTGAAGCAAGGCATAAATCTGTGTGCACATATGTCACCTGTCAATGTCAGCTTCTGATCTCTTTCTGGCAGAAGCATGCTGAGGGTCGGTGCCAGACCCTGGTCAACCACACAGCAGCAGTGCATCCAGCCCAAACTCAGACATGATCTTTGCCAAATGCGTATGTCATTCCTTTTTGACAGTCCCTCCTATTAAAAGCAACGACTCTCCTTTTCAGTACAAGGGCATTAAAAGTTGGAGTATTTGTTTTTAAAATTATTTTTATTTATTTGCAAAGAGATTTGTTTTCAGAGAGAGGAAGGGATGGAGGGAGGGAAGATGAATATGGGTGCACGCCAGGGCCTCTAGCCACTGGAAACAAACTCCAGATACATGCACCACTTTGTGCATTGCAGGCCTTAACCGCTGAGCCATCTCTCCAGCCCATATACAGTTCTTAAAAACAACTATAAGTGGGGGAAAAAGTTGACAAACTAAACTCTGTTGTGGAATGTGTTTGAATGTGCCAAAAGTACAGAGAAGCAAGCATGTGATTTCACTACAAGTCAGGAGAGCGGTTGCCTCTGGGGTGAGGGCTTTAATAAGAGAATGGCAGGATGGAGAAAGTTCTAGGGTCCTGGAAGTGTTACATTTTTTTGATTTGGGTGGTAGGTACATTATGTATTTATAGGTATGCTTTTAAAAACAGAAATGTTTTGATGCAGTTCCCTTAATTTATAATAAAATTATTTACAAAACTTATAATGCACTTTGAAGACTGTATTAAAAAGAAGCCTCTGCAACTTACTCTCAAATGGTTCAATAAGAACCATTATTCATTACTTTATGTGGGGGGAAAAAAAAAAAAGGAAAGAAGGAAGGGAAGGAAGCAAGGTACACTCCAAGTAGAATGTTTTCATCTCCTTTTATTGAGGAAACAGAAACGTGTGCTGCTGAGGCAGTGGTACCTCAGAGCACGACAGGTAGTCGGTGGGGCTGATATGACAAGCCACAGTGCTGGCCAGGCATCCTACCACGGTGGGAGAACCAAAACCACAAAGATAGCAGGAGGTAGCAAACATCCCCTTCAGAGTAAGCATTTCCATTTGCAGAGAGCTTGGCCATGCATCTTAAACATAGGGTCCTTTTAAAGCCGGTAGGGAGCGCATCATCTCAGGTCAACAAATCCATCCCAAAACCAACATATTGTCTCAGCTTTGGAAATCCTTTCCTTTGACCCAAATATTTAAGCCGCCACAAGACACGAGCTCATTTTTCAGTTCTCTATCCTGATGGGAAGAAAAGGTTGAGATCTTGAAACATCACACAAATGTAGCTGGACAGGGAGGTGCTGAGGCCCAGCCTCGCTCTAAAAGTAGCTACATTTCCCTTTACTTATCACGCAGCTTTCACTCAGCATGTGCCTTATAGGAAACCTTCAATGCTCTAAACAAGGACAGAATGGGGGACAGCAGCCTTGGGGGTGCAGGGAATCAAAAGCTGCTACATAGCCAAGACCATTTCACAAGAAATAGCATGGGGTACACTACTGGGTCTAAGTTCTTCCAAACAGCTGCTAGAAGCACAACAAAGAAAAACATGGTAGTTCTCCCATGTCAGGATCAGCTGCGTCAAAGTCATGGTCCAGGAAACAGAGCCACTTCACGTCCCTGGCAGATTATCAAAACCCCGTGGCATTCTCAAGCTGTTCCGGTTTTCAAGTACGGTGAGGAGTTTGGGCAATTTGGTCACAGAAAAGCAAGTACTAAAGAAATATCAATTGACTGAAAATTGATAATGCTATGAAACTATACATTTATATTGTCAAGAACTGACAGTGAGGGTAAGAAATGAGGGTGGGTGAGATTTGGCTATGTCGAAATAGATTTATTCATGTAAACTCTTGATCATAAATCACCCTCACGACCGCAAATTGGAGGGGAATTCCTTATAAATGACCATCACCTAATTAGTCATCCAGTTGCAGTTCTCTTCCGTGCTGGACACACAGTTTCCAAGGATCAAAGTCTTGAGAGCATTAGATCATTAGACAGGAGACGGCAAGGAGATGAGGGCCCCGGGGTTGGAGTTTCTGAGATGAGCATTCACTTCACAGAAGGCTTGCCACAATGAGGCTGGCGTGAGCGTGGTTTCAGTGACTGTTCTTGGTTGCCTCCTTGGCTGCAGCAATCAGTGGAGTGAGGCTAGACAGGGGCTTGGCAATCTTCAGGAACTGATGCTAGAAAGGAGAAAGAAAAAAATAAAAAACCAACATGACTATCATGTTTCCTTAGCAGTCATTACAAGACATATGGCCCCCATGTCAGCTCATCCTCAAAGGGAAAGGTATTTTCATGAGCTTGCAAACCCCTTTGGAAAATGAGTTGTCAGTACCTCTCTACAGATAAACATACACCTACCCTACACCCTAATTCCAGTTATGCTCCTAGGAGGAATGAGTTTATATATCCACCAAGACACACACACACAAGAATTCCCAAAAACGTCTTAGAGAAGCTAATAACTGAAACGGACCCAAAAGTGCAAGAGAATGGAAGAACAGTTTTGTGTTCACATAACATTACACAGCTACTGCACAGCAATAAATAGGAATAAACAATTGATACACTGACAACAAGCTGAATCTCAGACAGGCTGAGAAAAAGAAGCCAGATAAAGATGTATAATTTTGTCTCTTATTACAAAAGACTAAACTATATTGATGACTGGATAGTAATTCTCTTTGAGGAAGGTATTTACTAACAATAATCGACTGTTACGTTGCAATACTACATTTCAAGAGCAATGGTCTAGGAATCTGGATTTATTGTTGTTATTTTTAAAGACTGGACCATTCTTTCTGCCATAGGCTTAGTTTTTAGAAGAAAAGACCAAATGAAATGGTTATAAGACTATTCTTTGTGTACCTAAGAGCTTCTTACCTAAAAACTGTTTTTTTTATTTTTTTCATGTTTGTGCCTTGAGTATGTGGGATACTTCTTGCATTTGATAAAAAATATATGAGCAAGTATGATGTTTAAGCATTAATTATTTAATTCAAATGACAACATATCTGATTCATCTATCACACTTACAATATCATTAAACAGTCTCATGTATATGTATATAAGCACATACATAAAGATACAGACACACTCTTTGCTGAAAGTTGACTCAATTTTAAAAAAATTTATTTATTTATTTGAGAAGCGGGGGGAGAGAGAGAGAGAGAGAGAGAGAGAGAGAGAGAGAGAGAGAGAGAATGGGTGCACCAGGGCTTCCAGTCACTGCAAACGAATTCCAGATGCATGTGCCTCCTTGTGCATCTGGCTTATATGTGTCCTGGGGAATTGAACCGGGGTCCTTTGGCTTTGCAAGCAAATGCCTTAACTGCTAAGCCATCTTCTTCAGCCCTGATTCAACTTTTGTTGGGACAGAAATAAGGTAACAAAAAGCTACTGAGAACAAGAAGTTACTATTACTATGAAAGAAATGAGCTTGCCTGTATCTTGAAAATGTAAATTCCGGTACCTCATGCTATTTGTTTCTGTACATAATTGCATTCTCACAGAAGAAGCAGATGTAAAAACTTCATGATTCAGAAAATCTTGGTTTTGAGTATTTATCATGTACATAGGTGAATTAATGAGCCTACATTCTCACAACACTCTGAGCTGAGAGAGCAGTCTGATCCAGCACTCAACTGACAGGCCTAAGTGTCCTCTGAACCAACTTACTTAAGTAAGCCCTACAAACCTTGTGAGCCTATAAAAGGAGTAACTGGGGCTGGAGAGATGGCTTAGTGGTTAAGCGCTTGCCTGTGAAGCCTAAGGACCCCGGTTTGAGGCTCAATTCCCCAGTACCCATGTAAGCCAGATGCACAAGGTGGTGCATGCATCTGTAGTTCGTTTGCAGTGGCCAGAGGTCATGGTGTGCCCATTTTCTCTCTGCCTTTTTTTGTCTGTCAGTCACAAATTAATAAATAAAAATAAACAAAAAAAAATTTTAAAAAGGAGTAACCAAGAGCATGCATACTTGAGAGCCAGACAGACACAGGATCCTCTACTTAACAGCTATATAATCATGGAAAGTTATTCAACCTCAATCTGTAAAAATGGGGAAAACCAAGCCTATAACCCACAGAGTTACTGTAAAGAACATATATACCTATGTTGTTACTGCTTGGGCCTAAATGTGGTGGAGTCACTGTAATATACCTATTTGTTACATTGCTGTATCAGGAAGAAACCGTAGAAGGCACTAGCTTTTCAATCGCTATAATTTGGTACCTAATTAAGAATGACATTTTCACCAGTCACAGACATCGCATAGTATTTGTGTATTTCCTAATTTGGAAAAAGAAAAAAGAAAAACTTCTAGGTAACATGGCAGTGTACCAGCCACGCCAAAGCAGCCCAGGGAGGAAAATAAGCAGAAAAGGAGCAAAATACACTTTTCTACTGAAAAGTGAAAGTGTGTAAGGAATTATCAACCACAGCAGAGAAGCAGGAGTCTCAGATCTTCTGGCAAGCAGGAAACCAGCCAGAATCCCGGTCAGCGGCCGTATCTGTGCGCCCACTGAGCTGGGGCAGAGCTGTAGCAGCAGAAACCAGGTGAAGGGATTTCCCACTCACACCAGCCTCCTGGCAAAGTCAAGAAGCCTGAAGGAGAAGACAGCAGGGACCAGCTGAGCAGCTCCGGTACAACTCCAGGCATCCTGCACAGCCTCCCTTCCCCCAGCTGCCAGTGCCGCAAACCAACAGAGAACGTACCCATCCCCCAGCCACATGGCATCCAGCACCGCCAACGAGAACACCAGATCCAAGCAGTCTAACCCAGTCCAGCGTGCAACAGAGAGGGGTCAGCATGGGCTCAGCGCTGGTGAGGTTGGGGGCCGTCCCGGAAGATAACAGGACCTAATACACAAAGCCCCGTACATACGCCTGCACTGAAGTGTTCACCTTACCCTCCATGTCAGGGCAGGTTACATGTCAGATCTGATTGACGTGTTCTTGGATGCCTCTGCCATTCTCAAATGAGCTAGGTTTTGGTGTTGCCTTTGATGTTTCCTGATCTATAGTGCCTTTGACTTCCGTCATTCTTGAGGGCAGGGTCTGACTCGGCCCCAAGGGTGTGCTGTCCCATTTAAATAGGCCCATAGAAGATACAGGATCCTAAAGACTCTCTACTAGCAAAATGTTAGAGTTGATAAACACTTTTAGCAATGTAGCAGGATACAAAAGAAACACACAGAAATCAGTAGCTTTCCTATATACTAACAACAAATATGCTGAGAATGAAATCGGGGAATCACTCCCATTCACAATTGCCTAAAACAAAAAAAACAAGTACTTTGGAATAAACCTAACCAAAGAAGTGAAGGGTCTCTATAATGAAAACCTTAAAACACTCAAGTGAGAAATTTCAGAAGACACTAGGAAATGGAAAGACATCCCATGTTCCTGGATTGGAAGAATCAATATACAAATCTTACTAAAAGCATTCTATACTTTTAATGTAATCTCCATCAAAATTCCAATGGCATTCATCACAGAATAGAAAAAACAATCCTAAATTTCATTTGAAAACACAAAAAACCTTGAATAGCTAAAACAATTTTGAGCAATAAAAATAAGGCTGGTGGTACCACCATACTTGACTTTAAGCTATATTACAGAGCCATAGAAACAGAAACAGCATGATACTGGCATAAAAAGAGACACGTAGATCAACGGGACAGAATAGAGGACAAAGATGTAAATCCTGGAAACTATAACCATGTGCTCTTCGACAAAAATATCTGTTGGAGAAAAGACAGCCTCTATAATAAATGGTACTGGAAAAACTGGATATCTATATGTAGAAGGAAGAAAATGGATCCTTATCTCTTTCCATGCATAAGACCCAAGTCCAAATGGAACAAAGACCTTACTATCAGACCCAAAACTCTGAAGCCGGTAGCAGAAAAAGTAGGAAAAACCCTTCAACATATTGGCCTAGGCAATGACTTTCTGAATATCGCCCCAGGTGCTCAGGAAATAAAACCACTAATCAACCACTGGGACCTCATGAAATTAAAAAGGTTTTGTATAGCCAAGGATACTATTAATAGAACAAAGAGACAACCTACGGAATGGGAGAAAATCTTTGCCAGCTATACATCTGACAGAGGATTAATATCCAGGATATATAAAGAACTAAAAAATAAATAATTAATTAATAAGAAATCAAACAACCCAATTAAAAATGGGCTATGGAACTAGAGAGTTCTCAAAGGAAGAAATACAGATGGCCTATAAACATCAAAAAAAGGTTCTACATCCTTAGCTAGCCATGGGGGGGGGAATGCAAATTAAAACTGCGTTGAGATTCTATCTCACTCCTGTCAGAATGGCTACCACCAAGAAAACAAATGATAATAAATGCTGGCAGGGATGTGGTAAAAGAGGAACCTTTCTACAACACTGGTGGGAATGTAAACTGGTAGAGCCACCGTGGAAATCAATGTGGAGGTTCCTGAGGCAGCTGAAAGTAGATTTACAATATGACCCAGCGATGTATATTTCCTAATGTTTAGGTTTTCTAACATACAACTCACATAAAAGACAAAGGATTCTATATTGTACCATCTATTACAAAGGATCTTTTAGTCTCGATGGATCCTAGAGACTAATGGCTTAGATTTGGCAGAATCCAGATCCCATATCTAACTGGCCAGCGCTCTGCAATCAGTGGCCTCAATCACAAACATGCTAAAAATGTAGGCAAATAAGCAACTCCATTCAACTCAGTATTTTCTTTTTCTTTTTTTATTTTCTTTGTTTACTTGTAAGCAGAGAGTGACAAGAAGACAGAGACAGAATGGATACCAATCTGAGTCATTATAAGAGGAAACCCAGATATTAAAAAAACAGAGGTTCTAATCCAGTGGTAAAGACAGAGATGCTCAGACCCACGATAGGCCAGTGTGCTACGTCCCGCCCTGCCCTGCTCACACTTGGCCCTAGTGACATAAACCGACAAATGTATGCCTACTTATCAGTCAGCACCATAAAGGTGTATGTGATACTTAAATTATCAATGGGCAATGTAGTGAAATGACACTAGGAATAAGAAACTGTGTTGAAACATAAATGCTAAATACCAATGAAGGAGCCTGCTTAAGGCAGGCTTTGCAATCATATAAAGTACACTGTGACTTCAGGATTATGAAGGTGGGGTTTATATAACATTTGCTAAGCCTAGCTCTAGGTTTCCCTCCTCCCTCACAGAGTCTCACTGCAAACAAGTAGGATTCCACCGCCGTCATCTGAGCTCTCTGACGACGCAGTGTGAAGACCCAAAGCGCTCTACCCCATAAACTTGCTGCTGTTCCATGGTGTCACCTGTGCGTATCCCAATACACTGTGACTTGTGACAGGTTAAACTCCTCAGGGCTGCTTCTTTAGACTCAAAACCATGCCAGACTAGTTCAGGTAAAACAAAGGAAACCCTAAAGAAAGACACACAAAAAGACCAACGGGACCTCACAGTGATTTTTAGCTGAGCCTAGAGGATGTGCTAAGGGAGATGCTAAGGAACTATGATGAGGAGTAGATGCCCAGGGGTGCAGGCCGGGGCGCTAGAGTGAGTGTGTGAAGTGACATGAGAGATGCCTCCTTCTCCCCTAACAACTTCACAGAAGGAAAAGTGAAGTACAGGAGGCTTGGGAAGGGATTCCTGGAATGAGGCGTTTCTCTGCAGGCCAGTTACCTGTAGTAGTTCTTTAGCGGAACCCCTTTTCTCCACATCCATCTCAAGACAGCGGTTCAAAAAGTCCCGAAAGATAGCAGACAGTTTCTCTGGGTTCTGAAGCTCTGGGGTCCCATTGGTGGCAATGAGGTACAAGGCCTGGCAATATAAATGCACAATCATGTTGCATTCCTACTAAGGTTTTCTATTCTCTCCACACCACCTGTTGTATGCTCTAAGATACAAAAAGGCAGCTGTGATACTTTGCAAAGAATATAACCTAATAACCAGGTTTAATACTTAAAGGCCACCTGACCTTGTATTTGCAATTAAACTTCTAAGTTCCTTACTCATAAAATAATGCTGTCTAGGGCTGGAGGGATGGCTTAATGGTTAAGGCGTTTGCCTGCAAAGCCAAAGGACCCCATTTTGATTCCCCAGGACCCACATTAGACAGACGCACAAGAGAGCACACATGTCTGGAGTCTGTTTGCAGTGGCTGGAGGCCCTGGCATGCCCAGTCTCTCTCTGTCAAATAAATAAAAAAAATATTTAAAAAAATAATGCTGCATAATAAATTAAGAGTGCATTTGGAAAGCACTTTGTAAACATAATAAATTAAGGGGTTATTATGTTTTTGTATTACAGATGCTAATTGTTTACTATTCATTTAGCTGCTGACAGAAGTTACTCCTGGTGCCTTCACCTCAGTTATCCCAGGACTGTGAAAAGGAATGTTTGGTTAGGCAGCAAACGGACTTCCTCCCCCTTAACATAAAACAACTCTTGGAAAAGGTAAAGAAAAACATAATAGGAAACATCACAACACTCAGCACTTTAAATCACAAAGTACGTACGTAGCACAGTCTCTTTTAATGAGCGCAGTGACTGTGGGTGGCAGCTGGGCAAGGATGCCCATCCCCATTGCAGAGATGCCTACGACTGTGTTGTGCCTGAGCATTCATACTCTGACCCTGCTCCCGGTTTTCTGTCCACCACACTCCACTTATCACCTTCAGATCCACAAGGCCATCCCAAGGCAGACAAGGATGTGCTGTGCTGGTAATACTTACTCTCAGAGGGTTCTCATTGAGGTAAGGGGGCTCCCCCTCAATCATTTCAATAGCCATGATGCCCAGGGACCAGATGTCAACCTTGGGTCCATAGGCTTTCCGTGTCACAACCTCAGGTGCCATCCAATACGGAGTTCCTACCATGGTGCTCCGTTTGCTCTGCTCTGGGGTTATCTGCGCACAGAATCCAAAATCAGCTAGAAAGGGGGAAAAAGATACACATTTAGGGTACTCTGTCAATAACTGCCGGCTGTGTGCCTATCCATAGGCATCAAGCTATGTGGGCCTCCCTGCTACTTAATCCCTTATCTCACCAAAGTGGGCTACCATTCATGTCCAGCTACTAACCTACTCCTTGTTCAACCCTGAAGAGAAGCAGGAGGAATATAGAAGGCACACATCAATAGCCTCCCACCTTTTCCTCAAGCCAAGATGACAAGGCATTAAAGTCCAAACAGCCCATATTGACCTTAAATACTTGTCTCAAATTGGCCTTATACTTGAAAACCACTCCCATGCCCTAGAATCTTCTAATTAACTCCCTCCCTATTTCCTGGACACAAGTTCCTGAACTAAACCTTAATCACCAATAATTAGGCATGGCCCTATATTTGCCAGTTACTCATACTGTACCTCAGGCCAGAGGTTGCTAATAGGTTGCATGAACTGTCTACCCACCTGTGACATGGCCTGTTTGGTCAACTGGTCTCCCGACATTTGAGCCAAATGTTCTACCTATAGCTCTTTCACATTCAAACCATTATGTAAGGCAGTAGGCTCCTGGTAGCAAAGGCTGTCTCGTCTTTGTACCTCCAAGAAGGCTGGCATGTAACACATTCAATAAACGTTTTCTGAGTAAATAACTGAATAAACTAAATCACATAGAACATTTTTTTCTTGGCTAGAGATATGGCTTAGTGGTTAAGGTCCTTGCCTATGAAGCCTAAGGACCCAGGTTAGAACCCATGTAAACCAGATGCACATGGTGGCACATGTGTCTAGAATTTGTTTGCAGTAGCTAGAGGCTCTGGTGCAGCCATTCTCATTCTGTCTCTCAAATAAATAAATTAATTTAATTAAGTATTTCTATACTCTTAAAAACAACTCCCCCCACTAATTCCCAATTATTCACTACAAGTATGTCATACTAGACTGAAAATTCTTGGAGGTTGACAAATTGTACCCTCAGTGCCTTCAGAGAGCATTCAGGGAAAAAAAAAAAACAAAACTTTTAAATGTATAAAATAATGAAAAGATTATCTATGATAACACTGAGGCATATGCAAGGCCCACAACAGCCCACGACAGTACAGACTCGGTCGAACGTCACTCACTCACTAGTCTATGATTACCATCCCGTGGGACACGGGGTCCCATGTGGAGAGAAATGTTGTTAGTCTTAAGACTCCTACTTACTTAACTTGACAGAGCCATCCATTCCCAAAAGAATATTGTCACTCTTGATGTCTCTGTGAATGACTTGGTTTGAATGCAGGAACTCCAGAGCCTGTAGACACTGTTGAAGTGGTGTGAACACAAAGAGAAGGAAATGACATACATATACTACTTCCAGAAGACTAAGAGAAAAAACCCTCAACCAACCTCCTCATCTCAAGATAAAGGAAGTAAGGAACTCAGGAATAAAAGGACTTGTGTCCACATCAGAGGCAGAGCCAGACCCAAAACCAAGTCTTCTATCCTTAGCTAAGCAGGCTTAACACCCTATGATGCCTCTCATTCTCAGTTTCCTTTAGGCAAAGGTGTTCTTCCAGTGGATTTTCACGTCTGGGAAAGTAGACACACGGCAGTGAGTTAGCAAGATCGTCTTACTTGGCAAGGAGATAGTTCACACTATTATGACAGAGCTATGAAATATACAAAGACAAATATTCACTAGGCAAATGAACTTGAAAGTCAACTTGGGTTAAGTGAGACTGATACACTGAAAAAGAAACAAAGCTGGGCAGGGTGGCGCACGCCTGTAATCCCACCACTGGGGAGGCAGAGGTAGGAGGATCTCCATGAGTTTAAGGCCACCCTGTGACTACATAGTGAATTCCAGTCAGCCTGAGCTAGAGTGAGACCCTACCTTGAAAAACCAAAGGGGTGGGGGGAGGAGCACTTATAGTGATCCCTGACACCTCAAAAACAAGCAAAGCCCCACCTATCCTTAGCAGCCAAAATGGCACAATTAAAAATGTCTGGTTCTGTCATAACATCACTGACCAAATCACTATAGATGGCCTTCTCTGGTATACTGTTTTCTCATCTACAAAATGTGGTAATGAGATGAAGATAATCTTGGCTTTTCTGCTGAATTCAGCAGTTTCAGTTTATTACCCCAAAGCTAAATTTTTAAAACTTCTACCAGGGGATGGAGAGATGGCTTGGTGGTTAAGGCATTTCCCTGCAAAGCTAAAGAACACAGGTTCAATTCCCTAGGACCCACATAAGCCAGATGCACATGGGGGTACATGCATCTGGATTTCATTTGCAGTGGTTGGGGGCCCTGGCATGCCTATTCTTTCTCTCTCTCTCTTTCTCCCCCCCCCCCTTTCCCTGCCCATTTCCCTCTTTCTGTCAAATAAATAAAGAAAAATTGGGTGTGTGTTTGTGTATGTGTGTGTGTGTATGTATAAAAGAACTCATGTTTGAATTTCCAGGTCCCATGTAAGCTAGACACACAGTGACACAAACTCACAATGTCACACAAGCACACAAGGAGATGCAAGCATCTGGTGTTTGTTTGCAGTGGCTGAAGGCCCTGGGGCGCCCATTCTTTCTCTTTCTCTATCCCTCTCTCTCTCTCTCTCTCAAATAAATGTCAAAACACACAAGGAGGTACAAGCATCTGGTGTTTGTCTGCAGTGGTTGAAGGCCCTGGGGAACCCATTCTTTTTCTCTCTCTCAAATAAATTAAAAAAAAAACAAAATAACAACACAACAACAAACCCTTCTACCAAGACCACTATATATGCAAGTCAATAGGACAATGCTATTTGAATGGTTCTAACTTGAGAACATGCCAGCAGCTAAATTAAGAACAACAAGTCAATAACCACTGGTCTTCTGTTTTTGTTTTAGTCTTGGTAGGTATCACAGTTTGGTCTTTAACTTGGCATACTCTTGTCTCGGCCTCCCAAATACTGGGATTACAGTTCTGCACCATGACATCTGGCTCACTACAGTTTGTTTTCCTAAAAATAAGGGTTATTTGTAGGACCCAGGTCTCTGGATGTCAAAAGTTATGACTAAAAGGATGATCCTGGGAAATCTGAACCTTCAATGTGCTGACGGTGGGAACATGCGATGGCTCAGCTGCTAGAAAACAGACTGGCAGGCGCGCAAAATGTTAAACCCAGAGCTGCCACCTCACCAGCAATTCCACTTACAGGTACATGCACAAGAGAGTGGAATCAAGCCAGACATGAACGTTCATGACAGCATTTGTCACAATTCATATTCATATTCATAAATGACAAACAGTGGAATATATGCTACTTCGGGGGGAAAAGGAATGGAGATTGGTCCATGTTACATAAAAGAACTGCCAAGACATTACACAGAAGAGCACATATGATGATAATTCCACTTATATGAAATGTTAAGAATACAGACAGTGGATAGGGCTGAGAAACAAGGTGGGGACATGAGGAATGGATATAGAGTTTCTTTCTGGAGTGATAAAAATGATCTAAAATTCATTTTAATAATAGTTGTACAACTCTATGAATGTATTAAAAACTTGTGAATTATATACTTTAAGTGCGTGAGTTATATGGCATGTAAATTTTATCAGTAAACTGTTGGAAAAACAGAGATAGCCGGGTGTGATGGCACACGCCTTTAATCCCAGCACTCGGGAGGCAGGAAATAGCAGGATCACTGTGAGTTCAAGGCCAACCTGGGACTACAGAGAGAGTTCCAAGTCAGTGTAGGCATAAGAAGTGAGACCCAACCTCAAAAAACAAACAACAACAACAAAACCTCAGAGATAATGCTCTCTACTAGAGGCAATACCACCTACTTTTGTAACATTTAAATTTTTTCCACGTGCTTTTTCTTTGGGACAGGGAAAATCAAACTCATGCAAATACTCTAAACCAAGCTATATCAAATCCTCAAGAGCTTGAATCCTAAAAGTATCCCAAAGGAATATACAGTATGAATGTTACAATATCCACTCTACTTATGAATCCTTTTAGGCAAACTCATTTCCCCACATGTACATATGAATGTATATTCAATCAGTAAAAGTTGATTCTTCAGGATAGAGGTGAAAACAAATTAGGTAATATAGTGGTTTGTGGTCTTCCAAGAGTAACCATATGTACAGAATTACCCAACACATCAGTAGTATGAAAATTTCATGGGAAGAGGAATTAGTCAAGGGAAAAATCCACAGAGGCTTCTTAGGAAAGAGATGCAATAAACAGGTCGTGAAATATTGCATTAGTGGTAGAGCAAGTCACAACTAGGAATCCCAACCTGGTATTAACCTAAGTGTGAGAGTCTGCATCCTAATGTTGTCAATGCATAGGTGACCTCACCTTTCTAGGATAGTGGTTTTTTTTTTTTTGGGTTGTTGTTTTTGTTTTTTCAAGGCAGAGTCTCACTCTAGCCCAGGCTGACCTGGAATTCACTATGTAGTCTCAGGGTGGCCCCGAACTCATGGTGATCCTCCTACCTCTGCCTCCTGAGTGCCAGGATTAAAGGCGTCTGCCACCACACCTGGCTTAGGATAGTTTTTTAGTTTTTCATAACACTGACTAAACATAAAACTGTATCTCCGAGTGTGGTGGCACACATCTTTAATCCCAGCACTCAGGAGGTAGAGGCAAGAGGATTCCTGTGAGTTTGAGGCCACCCTGAGGCTACAGAGTAAATTCTAGATCAGCCTGGTCAGAGTGAGACCCTACCTTGGAAAACAAAAAACAAAACAAACAACAACAACAACAAAAAAAAAAAACCCAAACTGGATCATTTTAAAAAAAATTTTCATTTATTTATTTGAGAATGACAGAGAGAGAGAGAGAGAATGGGCATGCCAGGGCCTCCAGCCACTGGAAATGAATTCCAGACATGCGCTCCCCCTTGTGCAACTGGCTAATGTGGGTTCTGGGGAATCGAGCCTCAAACCAGGGTCCTTAGGCTTCATAGGCAAGCACTTAACCGCTAAGCCATCTCTCCAGCCCCAAAACTGTATCTTAATTTTATCTTTATGCCTCTAGGGCTTAAGCCAGAGATTTATTAGTAATCCCCATAAAATTTTGAACTTCACTTAATCTTTTATTCTTTCTTCAATTTTCTAACTGACTTCCTCCCTTCTAACCCCCCGCCCCCCAGGTTGGGTCTTGCTCTAGGCTGACCTAGAATTCACCATGTGGTCTTAGGCTGGCCTCAAACTCATATCAATCCTGGGATTGAAGGCATGCACCTCCATGCCCGGGCAATATCCTAACTTTCTACTATTGGGTATTAGAAAGTTCCAGTCTGTCAACAGCAGAACACCCAGTTATCATCAACATCTGGGTTTATTCCCACCATTTTGTCTCTACAATGGAAATGTAAACATGTGGCTATTCTCTGAGCATACTGCCCTCTGGAGGGCTTTCCCCTCTTACACCAGCACCTTACAGATACTAGGCATTTCGACAACAGGAGAGCCAAGTGTCTATGTAAGCTTGGTTTTCTGTTTGGCTCAGCTGGAGTTCTTTTACCCTAGATTTCTGCTGGCTTGAGGCTCTCTACACATCATTCAGATGCATATTCAAGTCTATGATAAAATCTGCCCTAACTACCTATCTAAAATAGTACCTTCCCTGTCACTACCTTCTTAGCTGTTTTCTTTCTTTTATAGTATATAAAGCAGGGACACAGGAAAAAACCATGCAGAAAAATATTACAATGTGTTTATAGTAGCCACATTTATGGACTGAAATTACGAGTGACCATTTAAACATTTACTCTCCAGTGCTTCCTAATTTTTTCTAGAATGGGCAGAATCTTTAGAGAAAAAATTATGGCAGAAATTCTAAAGCACAGGCATGCTATATGAGTGAAAAGATTGCCAGAACTAAGCTCAGCAGTTTCCACAGAGCCTAAAGTCTTGCTGGCTGTAGAATTTCACAGACAGGAGGTCACTTCCTGCTTGGTCCCTGGCCTTACCTCACGGCACACAGCTGCAATCTGGCCTTCGTCCATACAGGTTTCTGTCACCACATCTGTCAGGGAGCCTCCAGCCAAGTACTCCATGACAACCCACAGCTCATCCCCCACAAGGTAACTGCAGAGGAACAGGAAAGGGCAAGAAGGAACAGAATGAGTCACACAGGGGTTTCAAAAGCTAGAGGCTCAGCAGATAGAGGAAAATCTAGCTCAGTCAGCTTTGTAAGAGTCTAGGATTCCTTTGGGGGAGAAGCAGAATGTGGAGGACAGAATTACTAACTTTAAATCACTTGCGGGTATACCTGGAAAAAAACAAAGCAGATACGTTCTGTGATTCCAGAAACAGAAGAGGAGAGAGGAAGAGGAGGAGGAAGGGTTCCTGGAAGACTGTCACCCTTTCCAGGAATACCCCCTTCATCTGTCTACCTCAATCCCCCATTACTCCTGTAGCAGAGAAGGTGGTTTGCAAGCCAAGTTCCTACCTCCTCCACTAAATAAAGCTCTTTCGTCTTCCACCACTGTCTATGTTACTGGCCTTATCAAGCTACGTCAGAGTTGGACTTTATCTTGGTTACATAAGTACTAAAGAAAGCAAGGCTTAAGACTTAGTATTTAGCTAACATTTCTCAGAAACTTGGGCAGGACCTTAAATTTTATCCAGAGACATAGGGAAAAAAAGAGAATGACCAGAGGAAAGAGCCCGGGGCTGATGACAGCAACAGTCTCAGTCAACTCTCTAGTTTGCTAGTTACTTGCTTCCTAGTCTCAGGCCAGTTATTCTATGAACCCTCAGTTCTTCACGTGTGCAGTATGACTAAATGCTACTATATTGCTAGGAGACAGTGTCCCCCCAGAAGGCTTATGTGTTGAACGTTTGGCTCCAGACACTATTGAGAGGTGACTGCATTAAGAAGGCACTAACTTCATCAATGAATTAATTAATCCCTTCCCTTCCTAACCCCCCCTCCCCATACCTATCCACCTCTGTGTTTCTTCCTTGTCACAGGCCTGAGAACAGTGGAAGCAGCCGACCAAGGGATGAAACCTCAGAAACCATTAGCCCACCAATCCTTCCACCATTAAGTAGTTTACTTCAGGTACTCTGTTACAGTGATGAAAGACTGACTGACGTATCTACCTCAAAATAAACACTACTCACCAAAGTTCTGGCACAAAGTGCAACGCGATGTTAGCCATGACCCCTATTACTATATTTTAAAGAACAGAATTCTGGCAGAATGTCTGCCAGCCTGAAGGCACAAGAATGGTAGCAGCTACTGATGATATCTAAAAAGTTCTGAGTTTCCAGTTTAGTGCAACTTTATGTTTAAAGAAAAATTATCGATTTTAGTTAGAACCAGCTTACTTGGTGATGCCAAGAGGCATCCTAAAAAAACAGGAATGAAATCATTAAATTGTGTTGAGATTAGAAAAACAGAAGTCCCACTCTTTGCAGAAGGTTAGATCTCAAACACCTAGAACATCACATTTTAAGAGCATATGGATAATCAGGAGTTATTTAGGAGGATGAGGAGAATAAGGAAATACTTGGGGTACAGAAAGAGATAAAGAGCTAGATGGTGGACTCAGGCAGATGGGCTGCAGGTCTTCTCTGAGGCAGACAAAAATGGTATGAAATCAGCTGTCAGAACTACAGAGTGGGAGGGTTCAGCCTCACCCAGAAGAAATACTGAGCAAGCAGAGGTGTCTAACGTAATGCAGGGTCAGATTCAAAGAGCTCACACTATAGAAGATACTTTAAATGGAGGCAGTTCTAAGTGCTGGTTTTGTCTTTTCTTCTAACCCATCAGTTTCAAAGGCCCTAACCTGGATGCAACCACTCCATACCTGTCCAAGTAGTTCACAATATTTGGATTCTTGTTTTCCCTCATGACCAGGATCTCATTAATAATCAGCTCTTTCTTGGGCTGTTGCTGAAGATTCATCTGTTTAATGGCTACCTGAAATCACAGAACATTCATGTGCAAATAGAGTCATACAACATACTGATTATTACCTCATTATTATTATCATTATTATTATTACTACCAGACCTTAAGTACTAAGGAAACACAGATGGCTCAGTGTGGTGGTCTGATTCAGGTGTCCCCCATAAACTTAGGTGTTCTGAATGCTAGATTCCCAGCTGATGGAGATTTGGGAATTAACACCAATAATAATATGATTTATGGAAAAGCCCATATTCTTTCAACTCAAATTCAGTCATCTGAGGAAATCTAGTCAATTATTAAGAATAAAAATGGGGGCTGGAAAGATGGCTTAGTAGTTAAGGTGTTTGCCTACGAAGCCTAAGGACCCAGGTTTGATTCTCCAGGTCCCACGTACGCCAGATGCACAAGGTGGCACGTGTGTCTGGAGTTCATTTGCAGTGGCTAGAGACCTTGGCACGCCCATTCTCTCTCTCCCTCCTTCTCTTTGTCTCTAAGAAATAAATAAAAATAAATATTTTTAAAAGAATAAAACTGATTCTTTTAAGCATTCTGACCTCTTCTATTCCCTATTCCAAGTGATAAAGACTGTTTTTGAATGGGTTTCCCAATAGGTCAGGCACCTGGTCTCACTGCAGCTTTCTATAACAGTTGACGACTAGTTTTTCTTAATGCCTGAAAAAGCAACATATTGATAGCAAGTATAGTAAGCCCTCACAACTGGGGCTGGAGCCTTACGAGGGTCTTGCTGTGCCCCAGGCTTCCCAGAGGATGGGACAGTGTTCATGAGCCCCATCGTGGGAGAAGGCAAAGAGGGACTGGGACAGGACACTACTGTGACTCCGGCCCAGGCTTCATGCCCTTACCTACGCTAACCCTGCTCATCCAGGCTAGGGGACAGCACTCCGATCTTTTTTTTTTTTTTTTAAACGAACTGGACCTGAACTAAAAAAAAAAAAAAGTTATGCTTTGGGCTTGCCACTTTCTTAGTTAGACCAATCAGAAGTGAGTCAATCTGAACCTCAGTCTCTTCACTGATGTACTGATGACAGTAACTTCAACTATGGACTGCTTTGAGTGCCAACCCTATAAGCAAAGGACTTAAGTAATAAAGGAAGGCAATAATACCTGTGGTGAACACAGGAACAGACATCCGATTAGGGACCTGGCACAGACCAGCAGGAATGATAGCAGCAGCAGCAGCAGCAAGAGCCACAGCAACCACCAGTCGCCGCCCTTCCTTAGCATTGTCTGAATGGCTACGGTCAGGCTCTGTGCCAGCGGCTGCACTTAGCAACACCTAACATCCCTAAACATTTTTACATAAAGGAATTGAGGCTAAGATGCATAAGGAACCCGCCTATGATCATACAGTGCTCTGAGGTCCATATTGCACCAAAAGGCTCTTTTATCACACATATTCTCGTTAAAAACAGGCTGGAAAGTGATTGATCTCTAACTGGAAGACTTCCCAGCAGGATCGTGCTAACCTGTCTAGATGCGACAGATAAAAGCTCTGCTCTTCCGAGCTGGATAAGCCCTTAATAATCACTCTCCAAGCTCCACTGAAGATTTATAGTCCCCGGGGCAGGAAATGAGGCCTTCCTGACCACACTGCACTAGGCATCCTAATGGACTTGCTTCCATTCATAGTTTTACAACCACAGACACCCGCACAATGAAGTCAAGTGTCTCTTTCCTGTGGCCAGCTCCTCACACAGGCAACCTCCAGGACTTCCAGGAACCACTCGTCACCTGTCTGTCTCCCATCAAGAGCATTAAGACTTAAAGAGGCCAGAAACATGACAGCAGAGGCTGGGAGGGGACAACCTTAGCTCCGTCAGGGCGCGTCAGCTCCAAATGCACAGGATTCGAAGTCAAACCACCCTAAGCCAATCCTTGCTAAGTGCTAACAGCAAAGCCTGCAGCAAGGCTGTTTTTGCTCCCCATCTGTGCTCAATGTATTCATCAATGAAAGGAAATAATATTATCTACTTCATAATGTTCTTTTTAGGATTAGTAAAGTAAATTAGCCATGTTACTACTATCCTTCCTTAACACATTTTCACTTTAAGGCAAATTTCTCTCTATTATGAGATTCTTATATGTTTATAACGGAAATTAATACCATCGAAATTATAGCTTTTACATATATATGCACGGATGCTTTTTGGTTTTTTGTTTTTTTTCTCTCAAGATAGGGTCTCCCTCTAGCCCAGGCTGACCTGGAACTCACTCTGTAGTCCCAGGATGGCCTCAAACTCACAATAATCCTCCTACTTTTGACTCCTGAGTGACTAAAGGTCAACACTACCAGACACCTGGCTCACAATTTCAGTGTTTAAATGCCTGCATGGGACTGGATTTTTCACACAGTTCTTGGCACAAGGTACAACATAAAAGCTCAGTGACTGTTTTGCAGAATAAATAAGGTAAGTAAAAATGAGTAAGTATACAGTTCTTCAAGTTTATGGCATATCTTCACACTGCACTGCTTTACTGAATTCTTTCAACATTTTTCATGAGGTATGTTACACATAATTTATTAACAAATTTTCTGACAGAAAGAGGTCAAATTACTTATTTAAGGTAATATACATGGCTGAAGGCAAGCATCTTTGTCTCTGGATCCTTAACTATAATGATTTTAAAAGCTGACTTAACCTCAGTAGAACTTCAGTACTTGACTAACAACAGCCAGTGAAATATGTATGGTCCCTATTAAACATGACTTGTTCTGGACACCAGAGAGTTTTAGCCATCAAAAATACACAAGAAGGGCTGCAGAGATGGCTTAGCAGTTAAGACACTTGCTTACAAAGCCAAAGGACCCAGGTTCTATTCCCTAGTACCCACATAAGCCATATGTACAAGGTGGCACATATGTCTGGAGTTCATTTGCAGTGGCTAGAGGCTCTGGTGCCCCTATTCTCTCTCTCTCTCAAACTAATAAAAATAAATATTTTAAAAAATATATAGCTGGGTGTGGTGGTGCATGCCTTTAATCCCAGCACTTAGGAGGCAGAGGAAGGAGGATCACTGTGAGCTTGAGGTTACCCTGAGACTACATAGTAAACTGCAGGTCATTCTGGGCTAGAGAAAGACCCTACCTTGAAAAACTAACACACACACACACACACACACACACACACAGTATGTTCCAAGTAGATGAGCACAACTCTGTTTCCTTTCTTTTGGGGTATATAGGTGCACGTGTGGGGGTGTACACACGAGCATGCCCTATGTCCACACATGTGGAAACCAGAAGAAACAGTTGGTTGTCCTCCTCTACTGCCCCTTCACTTCACTTTCTGAGACAGGGTCTCTCACTGAACCTGGGGTGTGGTGATTTTCTAACAGACTAGATAGCTGGCAAGCCTCCTGCCTTTGCCCCCTTTAGCACTGGGATTACATGCACGTGTGGCCACGCCCAGCTTTTTTTTTTTAAAAAAAAAAGATTTTACTTTTATTTATTTATTAATTAGAGACAGAGAGAGGGAGGGAGAGAGAGTGTGAGAATGGGCACGCCAGGGCTTCTAGCCCCTGCAAATGAACTCCAGATGCACGTGGCCCCCCTATGCATCTGGCTAACATGAGAGCTGGAGAATTGAACCTGGGTCCTTAGGCTTCTCAGGCATGTGCCTTAACCACTAAGCCATCTCTCTAGCCCTATGCCCAGCTTTTTATGTGGGTGTTGGGGGTTGAGCTACAAAGAAACCCTAGAAACCTGATGATTTCATGGCTTCCTTTGGCTGATCTTAGGTCAGCAAAGGTCAGAGCTCTACACACTTATAAAACTAAAACTAAGGGCAAAGAGGTGCCTCCAAATAAAAGACTTCTGTGCAATCCTCGGTGTCGTATTGGAAGGATCACTACAAGAGACGCGAGTTTAAATCTCTTCTGCAACAGATTTCTCTCCCAAGTACCAAATTTGTTTAAGCAACTGCCCACTAGGCAAATTCTATAATGATCTCTTGGGTAGTGCCCAACATCTTCATACCTATACCTGCATCTTTTTTCTTTCTCTGAAAAGCTTCACTCACTTGTAAGTTACCCCCACAAGCACCAAATCCTACCAAACCTACCTGGTTCTCTCACCTATACTGCCATGCCTTTGTCTCAATATCATCTCTCACTTCTTTTTTTTAAATTTTTTTTTTGTTCATTTTTTATTTATTTATTTGAGAGCGACAGACACAGCGAGAAAGACAGATAGAGGGAGAGAGAGAGAATGGGCGCGCCAGGGCTTCCAGCCACTGTAAACGAACTCCAGACGCGTGCGCCCCCTTGTGCATCTGGCTAACGTGGGACCTGGGGAACCGAGCCTCGAACTGGGGTCCTTAGGCTTCACAGGCAAGCGCTTAACCGCTAAGCCATCTCTCCAGCCCCATCTCTCACTTCTTGACTCGCTTGGCTCGGTCTCACCTCCTCGGGGCTGCTCCCCATACTGCCGCTGCAATAGCTTTTCCAAGCTTAGGTCTCACCACGTTACTTGCTATTTGGCTCTAGCTTCGTATAGAAAGAAACTAGAAATGTCCTATTGAGCCAGAAGGGTTAAAGATTAGCCCCAAATACAAAGGAACTGTAGGACTACAGGAACAACAGCTGGTGATGGACACTTACCTCCTGTCCTGTGGCTACGTCCACTGCGGTATACACAGTACCGGAAGCGCTGAGCAAAGGGCGGAGGAGAGAAAAAAGCAAACACGGGTGTTCAATGATGTCCTATTTGCAGGGCAACTTTAAACACGATCTGGCAGTGCGCTGGCAAAAGCACCACGAATAATCCCTCCCATTTCATGTTTCATAGGCAGTATACGGTCATAGGGAATACAGACTCTATAAATCTAGAGCGTACGCCTTTTAACTGCCAGCTCTCTGATCCTGAGCATGTCATGAACTTCTCTGAGCTGTACTTTCCTCTTTGGTGATGTGAATACATGAGTAAAGAACACTGTAAATCTGTCAGTTCATGTAAAGCACTCAGTCACATGCCCAAAACTTATTAGTTTCTTATGCCTGCCTGCCCTCCTGCTCTCTATCACCTTGGGAAAGTTTTGTTGTTTGAAATTTCTTTGTGGGACAGATTAGATCTGTGACATTCAACTATATGTGAAAAGGTGGGGGGAGGCCTAAGGAGAATTCAAAATGAGATATGTATTTATTAAAATATGGAGTACAAATGTTCTTATTCACCTGGGTGCTGCTGACATAAGTTCATTCATTCAATGAAAATTCACTGAGTTGTGTACTCTGTGCGTTATCTTCTATTAAAATTTACATTAAGCCGGGCGTGGTGGCGCGCACCTTTAATCCCAGCACTCAAGGAGGCAGAGGTAGGAGGACCGCCATGAGTTCAAGGCCACCCTGAGACTACAGAGTTAATTCCAGGTCAGCCTGCACTAGAGTGAGACCCCACCTCGGGAAAAAAAAAAAAAAAATTATATTAAAAACTGAAACTTGTGCCTGGTACAGTAAGTAGTAGCTCGCAAATGTAATCCTAGCACTGGAAGGCAGGAGGTTTGCCATGAGTTCCAGGCAGCCTGGGCAAAAGTATGAGACCATGACTAAAAACAATAACAACAACAATTTCAACACACACAAGCTGAGTACTATGGTGCTTGCCTATCTTCCTGAAATCCCTGTAACTTGGGAGGCTGAGACAGGAGGGATGAGAGTCCAAGGTCAGCATGGGCTATATCATAAGACCTATCTCGAAAAAGGGAAGGAAGAAAGGGAGGGAGGGAGGGAGGGAGGAAGGGAAGAAAAGAAGGGAGGTAAAAAGAGGAAGGAAGGAAAGAAAACAGATGTAGAAAAGGGTTGTGATGAAGATAACTGGGAGCAGTATTCAGCTTTAAGACCACTGTACTGTGAACCCTAAAAAAGAAAACAAGACTATACTAAAAACACCATAAAGACTTGAAAGCCAGCACTGAATAGTCTAAAATAACCTTGAAATGTCCTTCCTACTATGAATTTCAGGACACTATAGGTCTTTTAAAGCTATATTCTTCAATCACTTACCCTGTCAAAAGGATAGGAGAATTGCATTTCCTATAGTTTACAATATTATATTTTGGATGTTTAGTTTTGATTATTAAACATAAAATTGTATGAAGTGTATCTTTCAAACAAAAACATATACTCCCGGAAAATCTGATATACTTCTGCTCCATCCCCAAGTTAGTAACAACCTCACTACAGACACATATGTACAAGCAGGTTTGTGCACATATTCACACAGACAGACAGGGGAGGATGAAAGAAATGCTAGGAATCATGACAGGAAAGTAATCGTGTCTCTATGAAATAAGTGGAACCCTCATTTCATGCCTTAACAATAGAAATCATGACTACTGGGAGAACGCAGCATACATTTGTAGCTATGCACACTGTATGTCAAGTACATAAGATGTGACTGCAGACACTTAGAATTCTAGTCTTTTGCAGGGATGTACTCAGACAAGTACTGAGGTTGTACTTCCGACAAGAGTCAGGTCACCTGGGGGGAAGGTCCCTTGGAGGTACGCTGTCCAGTTAGAAATCATGGACACCAGCTCGCTAATCACCACTTTAATTTTAAGCACATGCCTGGAAGCTGGTATTTTTTAGCAACTGAGGATTGTTACATTCACTAGAAGTTATCTCTTCATTGCCTGATCATCTCATGTCTACACATCACTAGCCACAAAGCCTGTGTCTGTCTTCTTACCCTTAGTCCTCCCTGATCCTATCATGTTTACATGTTTACATGCCATGTTTACAGGGCAAAACAGACTCAAGGGACTGGACATTTGGGGTCTGTGTCTTCCTTGTTTACTAAGCTTTAGAAAGTAACTGATATGTTCCTTAGACTTGGTTATTTCTCTCTTAAACAGACATATGGTTAGATACGTGAGTTCAATGTCTACAAGTGTAACAACAAGTCTTGAGGTCTTATAGGATGAAAAAACAAGCCAAAATAATAATGATAACAATTCATCATATTGGTAGAACATTAACATTTTTCAAATTATGGGATGTAGAAACATCAACACAGGTGCTGAACAAATATTTCATTCTTGCCTTAGCACTAACAGATCTGCCAAATACAGTGAAGAAAGAATGTACTGCAGATATGGTGCACACCATATCTCTACTTTAAAAAAGGGGTACTGGGGAGATGGCTCAGGTGCTTCACTGCAAAGCCTGCAGGTCCAGGGTTTGATTCCCTAGTACCCATGTAAAGTCAGATGCACGAAGTGGCACAAGCATCTGGGATTTGTTTGCCATGAAAAGAGGCCCTGACACACTCGTTCTCATATTCTTTCTTTTTCTTTCTCTCTCTCTCCTCCCTTCATTCTCACTCTTGCTCTCTCCCTCCCTCTCTATTACTCTACTTGCAAATAAATAAATAAAAATACTTTTAGAAAAAGATATTTGAGCCGGGCATGGTGGTGCATGCTTTTAATCCCAGCACTTAGGAGGCAGAGGCAGGGAGATCACTGTGAGTTTGAGGCCACCCTGAGAATACATAGTGAATTCCAGGTCAGCCTGAGCCAGAGTGAGACCCTACCTCGGGGGGGGGGGGGGGAAGATATTTGGGGGCTGGAGAGATGGCTTAGCAGTTAAAGTGCTTGCCTGTGAAGCCTAAGGACTCAGGTTCAATCCCCTAGTGCCCACGTAAGTCAGATGCACAAAGTGGCACATGTGTCTGGAGTTCATTTGCAATGGCTGGAGGCCCTGGCGTGCCCATTCTCTCCTCCTCCTCCCCCCCTCAAATAAATAAGTAAATAAAAACATTTTGGAGGAGAAAGGCCCTTCTTTAATTCACAACTGTCTGAATTTACACATGAAGAAACTCAAGCTCAGAGAAGGAACCTGACTTGTCTACACTTGTCCATATATACCTTTTTGCTACATTCTTAACATCTCAGTTTAACGACCTAAAGGAAATACCTTCTGCATTACTCTGAGGCAAGCAAAATAACTTCTTCTCAAAGTGTAAGCTATCCTGCACCAGTTCAGATGCACAAACATACCTATTAGGAAAAATACTCCGATCAGGGAAATAAAAAACAAGATTCACTTAACCTAAAAGTGCTTTGAGGATTAAACTAAACTGTAGATGTAAGCAACAGATGCAAACTCTTGAATATTATGCAAATACAGCCTCGCCACATCACACAATCCTTTATCCTGTTTTCAAAAGTTCTTAGGTGAGCCAGGCGTGGTGGCACACACCTTTAATCCCAGCACTCAGAAGGCAGAGGTAGGAGGACTGCGATGAGTTCAAGGCCAGCCTGAGACTCCATAGTGAATTCCAGGTCAGCCTGGGATAGAGTGAGACCCTACCTTGGAAAACCAAAAAAAAAAAAAAAAAAAGAAAAGAAAAGAAAAGAAAAAGTTCTTAGGTACATAAGAAAATTATAACAGAAAAAAATTTTTTAAAGAAAATTGAAAAAGAAAATTTCAACTAATTAGTCATAATAATTTGTTCTACTAGCACTGAAGAGCCTATTATGCATCAGATTTAATTTTTTCAGCTTCTTTTTCATTCTCAGCTGTTTTGTGCATCTGTAGAAGTCTCAACTTTTTCATTTTATATAGAGGCACAACTTAAAGAATTCTGCACAAATTTTAAGTGTATAATATTTTGTACACAAACACACGCACACACACATCCCTTATGTTCATCACTAAGGTCACCTCCAAAGTTCCTTCATACCTTGACATCTTCTAGGAATCCCACTTCTATCATTACCTACTTCTGTCTGTTCAACTTCATATAAAGTCATACAAGATCTGATCTGTTATGTGTGGCTTGTTGTTGCTTTGTCTTGAAGTAATGGCCAAACACCTTTAAAGTATACAGCACACCACACTGTAACTCTTGTCTACCTTTCTATGTCCTCCTGCTGACTTGAGACCCTTGAAGACAGAGGCTGTGACATATAGCCATATTCACAGTGAGGGCGCAGGAAGAGCTCAGTTAAGATTTGCTGAGTTCAGTACACTGGGAACACAGCAGAAAAGTTGCAGAGAAGGAACTAGAATTGAAGTCATGAATTTAGGCATCCGCATAGAAAACCTGGTCCCATCCGACCAGCACAAGTTCTGTAGCTCTGGGTCTTCCGTTTCCTGTTAGTGCTGATGGGTCTCAGTACTAGGACAAACAGGGCTCATCTGTGAAATCAGAGCTGTGATTTGGGAACCTGGTTTTATGCTAAGAATAGAAATGATTTCTTCTCTCACTACAGGGTATTTTTAGCAGTGTGGTCAGCTAATGGCGTATCTCTCATGTGAAACATAATTCTGCCAAACTTGGAGTCAGGTGTAGTAACACCTCTGGTCACGTGAAATGAAGTGAAGAAAGAAGAACAAGGTTTATGAGAGGCAAAACACAATCCAGTCCATGCAGGCCAGCACATAGAATATTAAGTCATTTCTCCAAGGAAAGGAAATGCCCCTACTAACCCTTGTCCAATCTTCTCAAACCGTGTATATTTCTTCTTAGGATCGCCCACACTCACTATGCTCCCTTTGAAAGAAACAGAAACCATGAATCATTTTTTTTTCAGATCACGATATGAAACAGATCCCATGATACCCCTAGCCCGTGGAGTCAGTACCGACTCAAAGATGTTTCCAATTCTCAAGAAGCATACTATGCTTGCCCTTAGCTTTTCCCCAGTAAATCCCAGCCATTAAATTTCATCTCCTTGACTGCCCTAATTCACAATGAACTATTCCATTTCTAAACTCCTATGAGCCATTCATTATTTTTTAAATTAATTCAATCAATAAACATTTACTATGTACCAAGCTATATGCTGAGGCCTAGAAACAGAGAGAGAGAGAGATAAGGCATAGTTAAGACAGTCACTGTCCTCAGGAAGCTCAATCTCATGGAAGAGATAAGGTAAGATAATATAACATATGATAAATGCTAAAGGGATAAGGGATATAGAAAGAGGCACAAAAACAGACTGAAACTGAATATAAAAGGTACTATCTGGGTGTTTTTTTTGTTGTTTTTTTTTAAGATAAATTCAAGGCAGCCAGGGAAAGAAAGCCAAGAGAATTTTATAGCAGGGAATACCTAAGTACAAAGACACAGAGGGCTCGCTGGATTTCACAACTCTATTCCAGAGGTGGGGAGCTGAGGCCCAAAGAAGGGAAGACAACTTCCCCCAAGATTACATACTAACCTGGAGCCAGAGCTAAGATTAGGAATTTGGTTCTAGTCTCTTGGTCCAATATGTGCTTTTCCATTAATACCAGTAACTAGGATGTGGTACTTCTCATATTACCCCATTTGATTTAAAATAAGTCACTAATTAAGACTTAAAAATAAAAAAACATATGTAAGGAAAAAAGTCTCAAGGAACAGTAGATTCCCCACTACACAAGTCAATGGCAAGGTGAGGATTTCAACTCCAGCCTGCTTTCCATAAATCTATATATTTTGGTTTTAAAGAAATATGGTTCATAGAACAAGATTATATATGAGCAGATGCTTAGATGAGTAGCTTTTACTTTATTTTATGAGGGCTCCAGGCAAGGGCAACATTTAAGACAATGAATTACAAAAACAAGAATTTCTAAGAAGTAGAGAGCAACTCTGATACTAGAGAGCCAGAGCCTCAGCTGTAGAAAGCAATTGCAGTACATAAGCTTAGCCAAACCAGTCACATCAAATAGGTTCAAAGAATTTTCTGAGCCAAAATTAACCTAGTCTTTCCTTGTAATAGATTTCTTCCGTGGGTTACTGAAACACAGAAATAGGCTATACTAATATAATCCCCATCCCTAGTTGCTAAAGAAAGTGAAATAAAAAAGGAAAAGAAAATGAAATAGACATTTCTACCCAGTAGAAGAAGACATCTATCTATTCATAAGAACACAATGCTTGTGACCTAACCTCAGCTTGTCACGTTCCAGCTGTGTTGAGACAGGTATTTAGAATCTCTGAGGTTTAAACACCTTAATGAAGGATCATAACTGCCTACTTTCAACACAGTTAAAATAATTCAAACTTTAAGATCAAGAAAACAGGGTAGGAGACATGGCTTAGCAGTTAAGTCGCTTGCCTGAAAACCAAAGGACCCAGGCTCCATTCCCCAGGACCCACGTAAGCCAGATGCACAAGGTGGCACATGTGTCTGGAGTTCATCTGCAGTGGCTACAGGCCCTGGCACACCGATGAAAAACTTAAAATAAAATCAAGACAATATCTTGTTTGCCGTTTGATTCACAGCACAGGCTAATGAAATGCTGGTTTCTCCTTCCCTCTTTCCCTGCAACTGTGACAGCACAGCTGTCTTCCCCTAAGGGGTCAACAGCCAACATCAACAATCAATCAGAGCACTCTTTCTCACCAGGTATAATCAAAACCTCAATCGTTCTCAGTGCAATCTTCTCTTCGCTAAATAAAAGCCATTTGTCATCTTCATAACCCTCAGCGTCAGCTATCCACACTGTTCCCCATCACACCTCCATCCTAATGTGATACCCAAACAAGTGGTGAGCTAGGGAAGGGAGAGAAAGCCTGGGATGAGGAGCAGCACAGGCCATAGCTGCAGCGCCGAGCACGGCCTGAGGCTAGGGTCCAGGCTCACTTCCGTGCTTAGCCAGTCACAGTCCAGAGCAACGTTAACAAGTGCTTACGCAGTTTCTCCAAGATCTCCTCATCGGACATCTTCGGCTTCTTCTTCTGCTTCTCAGTACTGCGGGTCAAAGCATCTGGCGGAGCGGTGCTGTTCTCAGTCGGTGAGATGGGAGAGGTGGCCACGTCTCGAGTTGGAGTGACAGGAAGCGGCTCAATCACAGACCGTGTGTAGACCTGCATTATGGGGGCAAAGTTTTGCAAAGCCAGCCTTCATTAACACAATGAAATTTCTTTTAAGAGTCTCATGTTCTACCGACTGAGCTAGCTGGGCAAACTTGGAATTTCTTTTAGATGTGAAGTTAGAGCCCACAGAGGGGGCAAAAAAATCCCCTGTAATTCATCCTTTCTCTTGTATGAAAATCTATATTATCCCTCCTTTGAACTCAAGCCTATTTCCTTTGGATGAAATGGCCTTCCTTGCTCTTAATGTACACAGCAAGGATCAGTTGAGAGTCTCAGTATTAAAGACACTCCAAAAGGTCTAGCCAATCTCAGTGGAGGAGAGTCTCATTAGATGGGAAATCTCTTCATCCATACTGTTCTGTTTTTCCAAGACAACATGAAATCCTGCACGCATTCCATAGCACTCTGCACTGCTAATACGACACTTATGGTTATCTTCCAGGGAGTGAGTCTTTGAGTTCCTGAGTGCCCACTGAGAAGGACTGCTCCTACTCTTCAAGAGGCAGTAGGAGGTGGCGATTCAAGATCGCCAACTAAAGAACTTAGCTGCCAGGCTTACAGGCCTCCCGCCTCTCATTCTCACCACCTGCATGACTTTGGACAGGTTATTTACCGTCTTTCTGTTTCAGTTTCCTTGCCTGTAAAATGGTGATAACAACACCTTTCTTATGGGGTTGTTTTAAGAATGAATTAATGTGTGAAATGATTAGACTCATGCAACCAGATACTAAGCACCCAAATTTTGGTTTTTAAAGATACCATATTTTTTTTTAAGACACCATACTTCTTATTCATTCATTTACTTAACAAATATTTACTGAGCATCTACAGTCTGCCTAGCTCTGGATAAAACACTGCCTCTATATTCTCCTTCTAGTGAAGTGAGAGAGCTAAAGGGAGAAAGATAAATATTATAAGAAACTGGGCTAGAGAGATGGATTAATGGTTAAGGCACTTTGCCTGCAAAGCCTAAGGACCCAGGTTCGATTGCCTAGTTCCCATGTAAGCCAGATGCACAAGGTAGCGCATGCGTCTGGAGTTCATTTACAGTGGTTAGAGGCCCTGGCGTGCCCATTCTCTCTTTCTATCTGTCTCTTCTCCCCTCAAGCTAATAAATATTAAAATAAAATAGACTGAGCAAATTACATACTACTAAGGTTCAGTAGAAATACTATTGTTAGACTTCCTTTCCCCAAAAGATGCTTCAAATATTTATCAGATTTTTATCATGAAAACATCACAATTATCTTTTCTTAGGTGTGTGTGAGAGAGAAATGGTGTACCAGAGCCTGCAGCCACTACAACTGACCTCCAGACACATATGACAACTTGTGGGCATGCACAACCCTGTGCGTGCATCACCTTGAGCATCAGGCTTACATGGTAACTGGGGAGTCGAACCTAGGTCCTTAGGCTTCACAGGCAAGCACCTTGACCACTAAGCCATCTCTACAGCCCATAATGATCTTCTGAATCTTCTGTAGGATCTATGGGGACAAACACTACATATCGCTCATCCCTGAGATTTTTCACCTGCCATTTACCTAACAAAAAGCAAGCACTGAAATACATATTACCAGTGAATTAGAAAATAAATAAATGGAATCTGAGTTGAAGTGGTTTCCTGACTACCAGAGCATAGCAATTTCTCAATTTCCTGTTCTTGTATCTGTAGAATGGTTCTCACCCAGGCGATAAGCCTATATTCTCCTCTTTCTTTGCGTCTTCTCACATGGTTCCCCAAAGAAACCCTGACTTTCCTTCTCTAACGTTCTCATCTGACTCCAAGTACAGGCTTGCAACACAAAAATGCCTATGCTATGTGGAAAGCAATCAGGATTTGGGGTTACTTACCTGCTTTTAAATCCTGGCAAGATGCGTACACTTGTGCAATACTGGGACTGTTATGGGGGTAACCAACTGCTCTCTGACTGGTTTTGATATCCACACACAGGAGGGAATTTACGCCAGGTACTGATAACCTACTAAAAAAAGCCCACACCTTGGGAGGCCCTATGAATTACCCACCAAATTACCCTGTATATGGTAATAAATTAATGCTGTGCTCCTTTCCAGCCACAGAAGCTTCTTTTTGCAGTTGGTGGCGACTATTCAAAACTTATCAAACTACCGAGAATAAGTGAGTGCTGAGTGCTTGACACTCCCTGAAACATCTCTATCACACTCTCCAGGTGTCAAGGAACACTGCAGGAGAGCGAGTGGCAAGAATGTAGAGACAGAGCATAGGGAGAAGTACTTTGGAACTCTGTCTTCCAGACATGAAGTGGCCTTTGCATTCATTATCTTACAGCGACCGTGGTGACCTGTACAATACTGGGCCCATCTGTCATGGTTGGTGGGGGAGGAGGAAAAAAAGACATCAAGGTAGAAGAGGGACTGACCAGGTTAGAAGGAGTTGTTCAGTGGAAGGGAAATGGGGACAAGAGAAAGTTTAGGGAGAGGACGATGATCCAAATACACTATGTACATGTATGAAAATAGTCCATAATTTTTTTTTAAATCCTGGATTGCTAAGTGACTGTGGGTAGATCTCCAACTGTCAGCTGCTGCTGCTGCTTCTTTTTTTTTTTTTTGGTTTTTCAAGGTAGGGTTTCACTTTAGCCCAGGCTGACCTAGAATTCACTATGGAGTCTCAGGGTGGCCTCGAACTCACAGCAATTCTCCCACCTCTTCCTCCCGAATGCTGGGATTAAAGGCGTGCGCCACCACACTGGGCTTTCAGCTGCTTCTTTTATAAACTAAGAACTAGTAATATTTCTTTAGAGAGGGATGCTAAGGGAAGCAAATTTATCAATCCATTCACTTATTCTATATTTACCACTCTCTGTTCCCTGTGCCCAGAACTCTGAAGTACTAAAAATACAAAAGGAAGGAAAAGAGGGATGAAGGACTGATTTCCCCTAATTAAAATTACTTCAAGATTTAGACAGAACATTGTTTTAAATGAAAATGCTACAACCAACAAAAAGGCCTTATCAATGTGAGGTATTCCGACAACTTGAAGCCCATTAAGGTAACTTTGTGACTCACAAACAATAAGATTCAACAGATTCTAAATTTTTATCTGAAGAGATTAGTCACCTAATCCCCCTGACTTTCCTCCAGAGGATCTGCTATAGTCATTCAACCCTTTGATGAATACTTCGTTAAGTGCTCTACTCCACAAACAGTCTTTTGTTTGTTTGTTTGTTTGTTTGTTTGTTTGGTTTTTCAAAGTAGGGTCTCACTCTAGCCCAGGTTGACTTGGAATTCACTGAGTAGTATCCAGGTGGCCTTGAACTCACAGTGATCCTTCTACCTCTGCCTCCCAAGTGCTGGGACACGTACCACCACACCCCACTACCTTTTATTTTTTATTTTTTTTGTTTTTCGAGATAGGGTCTCACTCTGGTCCAGGCTGACCTGGAATTAACTCTGTAGTCTCAGGATGGCCTTGAACTCACGGCGATCCTCCTACCTCTGCCTCCCGAGTGCTGGGATTAAAGGCATGTGCCACCATGCCTGGCTTACCTTTTATTTTTGGTATCAGCACAAAGCTTAATTCCTAGATGGTTCTTTCATTATGGAGTTCTCATAATAAAAAGCTCAAAAAAAAAAAAAAAAAAAAAAACCTAGTAGAGTGTTCCAGAGTATCATTTGATAAGAGGCCAGTGCTCAATGATGCTTAATCAAGTCAAAGGCAAAGGAAATAGACTGCAACGTAGGGGTGGGAGAATTGTGGCTATTCTAAGATGCAGGGACCTCAAAGGAACATCCGGCATCAAAGTGCACTCCTGATGTCCAGCACATTAATAGCACTGATGTATTTATAAATTCTCTTGGGTCTTTCAATATCATCAATGATACTCTAGGAGAACACAAAAGAAAAATCTTTAGCAAGATAGCTTACTGCTTCTTGAGAGACTGGAATAACTTATTAGCTCTGACTTAAGTAGTACCAATTCTGTGTATCTTCCTGTCGTATCTGTGAAGATCAGACTGACAAAGCAAGGCTGGGCTGGAATCAACATCATTTACCTGATCCTGTGGGAGTATGTACAAACGAATTATAAATAGACCACTTTTCTTTAATCATACAAACAGTACCTTCAAAAAAGGTGGTCCACGGGCCAGGCATGGTGGCGCACACCTTTAATCCCAGCACTGGGGAAGCAGAGGTATGAGGATTGCCGTGAGTTTGAGGCCACCCTGAGACTACATAGTGATTTCCAGGTCAGCCTGGACTAGAGTGAGACCCTATCTTGGGGGGGGGGGGAAAAGTTGGTCCAACAGCCGGGCATGGCAGTGCACTCCTTTAATGCCAGCACTCAGGAGGCAGAGGTAGGAGGATCACCATGAGTTCCAGGCCAGCCTGAGAGTACACAATAAATTCCAGGTCTGCCTGGACTAGAGTGAGACCCTACCTTGGGGCGGGGTGGGGGGGGAGGTGGTCCAGCTGGGTACATCAGCACACACCTAGAATTCCAGCACTCAGGAGGTCCTCGAGTCAAGGCTGGCCTGGTGAGACAGTACCTCAGTAACAACAACGAAAACAAAAAAAGTAGTTCAGGGCTGGAGGGATGGCTTAGCAATTAAGGTGCTTGCCTGTAAAGCCAAAGGACCCAGGTTCGATTCCCCAGGACCCATGGTTAGCCAGATGCACAAGGCGGTGCATGTGTCTGGAGTTCATTTACAGTGGCTGGAGGCCCTGGTGTACCCATTCTCTCTCTATCTGTCCCTCTTTCTGTTAAATAAGTGAAAATAAAATACTGTTTTTTAAAAAACGTCTCTTTAAAAAAATAAAAAGTAAGCTGGGCGTGGTGGCACACGCCTTTAATCCCAGCACTCGGGAGGCAGAGGTAGGAGGATCACCGTGAGTTCAAGGCCACCCTGAGACTATGGAGTTAATTCCAGGCCAGCCTGGACCAGAGTGAGACCCTACCTCGAAAAACCAAAATAAATAAATAAATAAATAAAATAAAAAGTAGTTTAGTGATTGCAGCAGTTCTGAAAATCTAAGGACCGCTACAGAGCATTTACCTCCTAGAGCCCAGTACCCTTCCTTCCCTCTCTCTACTGAATCTGAATGCTGTCCAGATCCCCAGAGACTCACCGATTTTGTGTGCTCTGGCCGTGGAGCAATTACTGGAGGTGGGGTAGCATCATCATCATCATCTTCATCCTCTGAAACCGGTGGCACTGCAGGGGTCTCAGACACAGTCTTCACATTCTATGCAAAGAAAGGCCAAATTTATCTAGTGCAGCGGACATGGAACTTAAAGCACCAGGATCATTAGTCGCCCTCCCCCCCAAACCTTCTCCTACACCCCTTCTGAAACGCACAGGCCACCCTTTGTGTCACCAGCAGCCTCAGTTGCTCAGTCAGCGTCCTTCTCTTCTTTCAGACATCACCGTCCACTCAGTGCTGGGGGCTTCCTGGTCCCACCCAAAATCTGACTGGGAGAAGACATCTCACAACTTCCCTATATCCCTCCCTTAACTGAACCCTTGAAAAGAAGCTCCCAGTTCTTGATTCTATGTAGTTTGCTTTTTACACTGAACAGTACTGCAAAATGTAGGAAAGTTACCAAAGCTCTGGATTTTCAAGGTGCATCACTGTAATTCCTCAATCATCCTAACGTGGTAAATGGAAGGCTGAATAGGCTTTTCCTTTACCCGCCTCCCCGTGCCTCAGTCTCAAGGTGGAGAACAGCATAGCGTGGTCTTCCAAGTCTACAAAGGACAATGGCTCCTCCCCAGGCTAGACATTAATTCACTGAGCTTCTCTCATGACCTGAAATAGACTGTACCCAGTATCTCTAGATTTGCTTATTTGCAACTTGATTTTCCCATACAAACTAGAACAGAGATGGCAAGAGTGGCATGTTTTAGGGTAAGTCAGCCAAAAATAACCTATCATAAATGTTTACCACACAAATTCAAGAGACAAAGTGGCTCTAAAACATGAGGGTTTTTTTGTTTGTCTGTTTGTTTAAGCATTAGACCCAGATAGGCAAATACAGATTTTGTTTTGTTTCTCAAGGTAGGGTCTCACTCTAGCTCAGGCTGACCTGGATTTCACTATGTAGTCTCAGGTTGGCCTCGAACTCACAGTGATCCTCCTAACCTCTGCCTCCGGCTGCTGGGATTAAAGGCATGCGCTACCACACCCAGCTTTCAAATACAGGTTTTTAATATATACTGACATAAATGCTTTCATATTATTTTTTTATAGCACCTGAGATATTTTAACAGATACGGATGTTGTTGACAGAAGGCACAAGGAAGGAAAAAAGGTGGTCCACGTCCTGAAGTAACTCACCATCTGGTACAGGAGATCGAGAGCAAGCTTCCTCCCTCCCGAACCAGAGGCTCCCAAGAAAGGAGACAAGACACAAAGGCAAGACATGCTAAGGAAGATGGCAATCTCATAAATTCCAACAGGACCTTAGCGCATGGCATAACCTAAAATGTGACAGTGCCAAGTGCATGTGAGCAGCTAGCCATGGTGACCACAGACAATGACGACTTCTTGGTCTGAAATTTCACCACTTATGGGACGTGAAGGAAGAGGAGGAGTGATGTAACTTGAGAGTGGTGTAATTTTGAAGATAACTACATGTCACTTTCAATTCTAAGAAACCTTTTTTTTTTTTTTTTTTTTTAAGGTAGGGTCTCACTCTAGCCCAGGCTGACCTGGAATTCACTATGTAGTCTCAGGGTGGCCTTAAACTCATGGTGATCCTCCTACCTCTACCTCCCGAGTGCTGGGATTAAAAGTGTGAGCCACCACGCCAGGTATCTCAGTTCTAAAATTTAGCAGATTCTTAGTCAGGGCATATTTTGTTGTTTTTCTTCTCCACGACTTCAGTAAATAAAAGTTAACGAAGAGGCTGGGGAGATTGCCCAGTGGTTAACGTGCTTGTCTTAAAAAAAAAACATAAAAAAAAAAAAAACAACAAAACTAAGGATCTGGGTTTGATTCTCTAGCACCCACATAAAACCAGATGCACAAGGTGGTACATCTTGAGTAGGGAGCACCCATTCTCCATGTATCTGCTTTTTTCTCTCAAATAGATAAATAATAAAAGACATCTTAAAAAAAAAAAAAAGAAAAAGGGAGGGAAGGAAGGAAAGAAAAAGAAAGAGAGGGAAAGAGGAAAAGAAAACTTTAGAGACCGAGGAGTTGGCTCAGTGCTTAAAGGCATGGATGTGTTTGCTTTCTAATACAAGATTATGTTTAATGTTTTAAGCAAAAGCCAGAAATTCCAATTCACTATGCTTCCGTTAATCTACCGGTTCACACATCCATTCACCCGTTCACTGTGTGCCAGGCTCTATTCTAGGAACTGGGGCTCTACTGAAAACTAAAATAAAGGCTCTGACCTTATGCCTTACATTCTAGAAGAGGTGCGGTCAAAACAAAACAATTACCAAAGTGCCAGGCAGCCATATTAAGATGAAGATAGGGCAGTAGAGACTGGGGCGGGAGGACATATTCCCCGGCAGGAGGACGGTGGGCAGGCCTTTCTAATAAGATACCACAGAAACCATGGCTTGAATGAAAAGGATATTCCTGATGCGTGAAGAAGCACTAACAACCTGAGACGGGGCCATGTGTGGGGTGCCCCACAACCTCTAGAACTCCTCTACTTGGGGGACTGCAGTAATGCGAACTGGAAGTACGGGAAGCAGTCAAGCCAGGAAGCTGGCCAGCAGGCAGACTATTTGGCCACCGAGGCCGTAATGAAAACCTGGCAAAATACGCCAAAAGAAGAAATTACTGAAAGAGTGACTGTAAACAGAACACTGTTTATGCATTTTTTTCTTTTTAAAACACTGAATGATTTTTGTGACAAATTGTATAAACCATTCTCTATCATATGCAACAAAATAAAAATTCCCATCTCAAAACAAAATAGCTAAAATGTCAAAGAGAGCGTGCAATCACAACTCTGATGAACTCAAGGCCTCTGGTTCTTGGTTCTTTTTAAAGGTAGTTTAAGAAGTACTCAAAGCTTTCAGAAATAGTACCAAGTTTATTGGCTCCTGAAAAGTAGAAACAACACTTTTCTTCCTCGTGTGTTCGTATCTGCATATCCTAAGATACCACCTTTTCTGCCTGAAGTACCAAAATATTCACCACATGCAAGTTTTCTATTGCATAATAGCAAAGAGTATTAGAATGTCTATGCTATAATCTTTTTTTTTCTGAAAATAAATTACTAGTACCAAGAGACAATAAACCAATGTTATTAAAGAATCTATATTCTTCTTACTTCAGAGAACTTCAACTGTTTGTGTTTCTATGGCTGGGAAGATGGCTGAGCGGATAAAGTCCTTGCCACTCAAGTCTGAGTACCCAAGTTCAAGCCTCAGATCTCATGTAAGAAGCCAGAAGGCTTGGCAGGTTTCTGAAGCCCCAGCACACTGACTGTGAGCTGAGAGACAGAGACAGGAGAATTTCTAGGCAGGCACAGTGCCAAGAACACCCGCAGAGAGACAGGGAGAGAAGCTCTGCCCCAAATGAGGCGGGATGACAGGGATGGACCTGAATGCTGCCCTCTGAGCTCTACACGCATGTTGTGGCATGCGCTCTGAGGCATGTGCGCACTCTCACATATATCCACATACACACACTCAAGTAAGTAAATAAGTTTTAAAATGTGTCTCTACACAAGTGAATCCACAAGTCTGGATTTTCTTCATTAGAGAAATATGGGCGGTTCTATTGATTTTATCTTTGTAGTTAAAGCAGAGGCATACTCTCAGCATATTACCAGAAGACCTCACAGATAAATATGATGGAACTGCTTTGTCTCCACAAATATATTTTTTTTTTATTTTTTTTCCACAAGTTTTTTTCTTTATGGGGGGAGGGTTGAGGTAAGGTCTCACTCTAGCCCAGGCTGACCTGGAATTCACTATGTAGTCTCAGAGTGGCCTCGAACTCACGGCGATCCTCCTACCTCTGCCTCCCAAGTGCTGGGATTAAAGGCATGCGCCACCACGCCTGGCTCTCCACAAGTTTTTTTAAAGACATAGCCTTGCTACATATTTCAGGATAGAGCTTGTGACTCTTCTGCCTCAGTCTCTTTAGTGCTAGGAATACAAAGTTCATTAGGTCTTCCTTCTTGAAGCTTCCTTACCTATTCTTCCAGTGGCAAATCTCAAATTCTCTATACTGGAATATACTTCATGTATTTTTTTCCACCTTAATAGTTTCCACATTCATAAAATGGAGCTAATGGTATTTATTGTTGGTGTGATGTTGAGATAAAATCTGTATAAAATTTGTTTTAAAACTACATACATATTAGATATGATGATGTTGGTCAAGACTATTAGAAGGCACTCATGCTGTTAAATAACTATGCTATGTAAGAGTGGAAAGAAATATCTAAGCAGCGAGACACTCAACAGCAGAGGGAGTGAAAACAGCGAAGGGCTGGAGAGGCAGCTCAGGGGTTAAAGGTGCCTGCTTGCAAAGCCTGAGAACCCTGGCTAAATTTCCAAGCGCCCATGTAAACCAGATGCACAAAGTGGGGCATGCATCTGGAGTTTATTTACAGTGGCAGGAGGCCCTGAGTGCCCATAATCATTCTCCGTGTGTGCCTCTTTCCTGCTGTCTCTCTCTCTCAAAAAATAAAAAGTTTAAAACAAATAATGTGGCCGGGCACAGTGGCACATGCCTTTAATCCCAGCACTCTGGAGACCAAGGTAGGAGGATTGCCCGGAATGTGAGGCTACCCTGAGACTACAAAGTGAATTCTAGGTCAGCCTGGGCAAGAGTGAGGCTACCTTGAAAAACTAAAAACTAAAAAATAAAAATAATGGAAATAGGGTTGTGGAAGAAAAGACCAATGTGGAATTTAGCTAACATTAATTGAAATTAAAATAAAAATTAGGACCTTTGTAATAAACTCAAATGTGTTTTATTACCTATAGCAACCACTAAAAAATATTTTAAAAGTTTAAGTGACAAAATTAAATGATACAATATAAAAACTTATTTAACACAACATGAAGCAACAAAGGAGGATTTTTTTAAAAAATATTTTATTTATTTATTTGAGAGCGACAGAGACAGAGAGAAAGACAGATAGAGGGAGAGAGAGAGAGAATGGGCGCGCCAGGGCTTCCAGCCTCTGCAAACGAACTCCAGACGTGTGTGCCCCCCCCTTGTGCATCTGGCTAACGTGGGACCTGGGGAACCGAGCCTCGAACCGGGGTCCTTAGGCTTCACAGGCGAGCGCTTAACCACTAAGCCATCTCTCCAGCCCATTTTTTTTTTTTTAAATCAAGATCTATACAGAAAACTGCTAGCAGGGACTGGGGAGATGGCTCAATGGGTAAAAGAACACACTACGCCAGCGTGAGGACGCAAGGTTAGCTCCCCGGCACACATGTAAACTTCTAGGCCAGCAGCAAGTGATTTTAAGCCCAGGGCTGGGGAGGCAGAGACAGGAGGAGCTCCAGGGTCTGCAGCTAGCTAGTCCATCGAGGTAGTGAGCTCCCAGTTCAGCGTGACACACAACATCAAAAAATAGGGTGGAACATGCTTTGCAGGACACTGAGAAGCCACGCTAGAAAGCCCCTTCCTGCTGACAAGTTGTCACAGTGCTGCAATGTGCAGGCAGGCCGCCAGGGGAGACCTTCACCAACAAGGGACCCTGCAAAATTCTAAGTTTCCCGCTTTATATACTGGATCCTTGATAACACGGCTTTTGTTCCCCTTGTCCCTGCACCTGTCTCACTGGCTGGGCTTATCTGGCACTATGTCATAAATCCTTGTTATGTGTTCTTATTTATCACTAAGCTATAAGATTAAGAACAAAAACCCAATTAAAAACTGGGCCTAAGGAACTAAATAGAGTTCTCAAAGGAAGAAATACAGATGGCATATAAACATTTTTTAAAAATGTTCTACATCCTGAGCCATCAGGGAAATGCAAATTACAACTGCTTTGAGAATCCATCTCACTCCTATCAGAATGGCTACCATCATGAAAACAAACTATGATAAATGTTGGCGAGGACACAGAAAAAGAGGAACCCTTCGACCCCGCTGGGGGGAATGTAATCTGGTCCAGCCATTGTGGAAATCACTGTGGTGGCTCCTGAGACAACTAAAAATAGATCTACCACATGACCACCTAAACCACTCCTAGGCATACATTCCAAGGACGCTTCTCACTACCTTGAAGAAACTTGCCACTCTATTCACAGCAGCTAGGAAATGGAACCAAACTAGACGTCCCTCAACTGATAATGAAGATGTGGCACATTTATAAAATGGAATTCTATTCAGCGGTCAAGAAAAATGAAGCTATAAAATTTGTAGGGAAATGGATGGATCTGAAAAAGATTCCACTAAGTGAGGTAACCCAGAAAGCCAAACGTCGCCTGTTCTCTCTCATATGTGGATCCTAGCTACAAATGCTCAGACCTGTGTGAGTTGGAGTAAAACTCAGTAGCAGAGGCCAGTAAGCTAGAAAGGGGCTACAAGGGAGGGAGGAGAGGGTGGACTTAAGGGGATGGTATTGTCATATGTAAACAGACAAACAGACTACTGTGCGTGGAATAGCCTAAGCAAGGTCAGGGGAAGAGAGGGAGTTAAAGGGTGGGGGAAGGGCTAATCAAAATTCAGGATATTGTGAATAAGCCATCTAGTAACCTACTTTTTTGGACAGTGGCACCACAGACTGAAAACAGAAACCATAGGCTATTATTAGAACAAGTTCAGTGCCAGGGATGGGATACCATCCCTGTTGGCCAGGGAGGTCCCTGATTCCCCCCTAAAACATCATAGGCTATTGCCAAGACTCTTGGTTTCCCACCAGGAATAGATGACAAGACTCTAGTGCTGAAGACTCCACAAGCTGGGGCTGAGCTGAAAACCTCCTCTGTGTAGACCAGCTGACAGAAAAGCTAGAAAAAGCTGCACTACATGCAGCCCTGTGCGAGACAGAAGTCACCAGTGGTGAAAACAGTGGACACTGCAAGCCTCAAGTTTGGCCAGACAGGCCAAATGAGCCAATGGGTGCAATAGTGGCTTTCTAATTGCACTGGAGACCTGCTGTACAGAAGGCAGTGCATGCCTGGTACTGAAAACCTAATTAAAAGCCCAAAAGAGAGACTAATGGACAGAGGGAGGGGACATGACGGACAGCAGAGCTATGAAGGAGAAGCTATGAAGGAGAAATTGGGGAGGGGAGGGAAATACCATGGTTTGTTGTCTGTAAGTATAGAAAGTTGTCAGTAAAAAAAATATATAGGGTTGGAGAGATGGCTTAGCGGTTAAACGCTTGCCTGTGAAGCCCAAGGACCCCGGTTCGAGGCTCAATTCTCCAGGACCCACGTTAGCCAGATGCACAAGGGGACGTTAGCCAGATGCACAAGGGGCACACACATCTGGAGTTCGTTTGCAGTGGCTGGAGGCCTTGGTGCGCCCATTCTCTCTCTCTCTCTCTCTCTGCCTCTTTCTCTCTCTGTCCATTGCTTTCAAATAAATAAATAAAAATTAAAAAAATTAAAACATATATATATATATATATATATATATATATATATATAATTTTTTAAAAAGCCTATGGTGGGGAAGGTCATGAACCTTAGGAGTGTAATGCCTGTTTTTGTTTGGCTGAATGCATATATTACACTCACCAAACTGCCCTGTAAGCACTTCATTTAACATCCATACCCATATATTGATGCTACTCTCACTGCTGGTTAGAGAAGCGTCTCTTTTTAGATGGTGGTGACCACTGGGATGACTCAAAAGGCACTACAGCCCTGAGATGTGACAGAGGAGTGCTCAGCACCAAAACATCTCTATCATACCTTCCAAGACTCGGGGTCCTCTGCAGAAGAGGTGGTAGAAAAAATGTAAGAGCCGAAGGAAGGGCATGACTGCTTAAAATGCAACTGTCCACACAGTAATTGGCCTCTATATCCATGCCTTGCAGTGCCTAGCAATACCTTCACAAGACCATCATAGTAGGAGGAAAAGATGATGATATCAAAATAAAAGAGAAACTGGTGGAGAGAGGGAGGGGATATGATGAAGTATGGGCTTGTTAAGGGGAAAGTGGGGAGAGAAGGGAATTATCATGGTTTATTGTCTGTAAGTATGGAAGCTGTCAATTAAAAAAAGGCAAAAAAAATTAAAAGCAAAGATCTTCACTGAGAAGTCAAGCTGGAGCAGAGCTGGAAACCTCCTCCCTGTTGACTAGCTGTCGGAAAGCTGGAAGAGAACTATGCTGCATGTAACCTTTTAGGAGAGGTCATCAACAGCATTAAACAGCAGTGGACCCTGCAAGTTCTAAGATTGGCCAGCCAGGCCGAATATGCCAACGGGTACAACAATGGAAGGTCTATTATGGGGGAAACCAACTGCTCTTGAATTGGAGTGGAGTCTTGCTCCATGGGAGGGAATACATGTCTGATAATGAAAACCTAGTCAACAGCCTCTGGCTGGGGAGGTCATGAGCCATAGGGGACCTGCTGTTAAATCATATATTATACCCACCAAACTGCCCTCTAACTACTTTTTATATTTATACTCATATATTAATGCTACTCTCACTTTTGGTTAGAGAAGCTTCTCTTTTCAGATGGTGGTGACCAATGGGTAATTCAAAAGTCACCATATTGCTGAGAAAAAGTGATGGTGGACTGTTCAGCACTGAGACATCTTTATCACATCCACAGTCCATTGTGGAAAAGGTGTCAGAAAGAGCATAAGAACTGGTACATACAATATAATCTTCAAGACACAAAATATCCTTGATATTTATGATCTCACAGTGCCTGACAGACACTACCTACACAAGACCTTCAAAATAAAAGGAAAAGATGATGATATCAAAATAGGAGAACAATTAGAAAGAAGAAAGGATTCAATGGAGGGTGGACCTGAAAGGGGGAGGATGTGGGTGGGGGACGGGAAACATTATGATTTAGTGTCTGTATTTATGGAGGCTGTCAACAAAGTTTTGTCTTGTATTTTTTATTTTTTTTATTTTTATTTTATTTTATTTTTTTTTGGTTTTTCGAGGTTGGGTCTCACTCTGGTCCAGGCTGACCTGGAATTAACTGGCCTTGAACTCATGGCAATCCTCCTACCTCTGCCTCCCGAGTGCTGGGATTAAAGGCGTGCGCCACCACGCCCGGCTGTCTTGTATTTTTTAAAGAGCGAAATCTTTGCCAGCCCTTGACTCCTCAGTTCCCAAAGAACCTAGCACATCATAGGTATTCTGTAAGACAGCCTCTGACTACGCAGCCCACATTGACCTTGGAGCTTGAGGGCCTCCTGCTTCGGCCTCCCAGGTGTTAAGATACAGATGTGTGCCACCAGGCCTGGCTGGTGCTCATCTTATGAGAACCACTAAAGCACCATGGAATGCTACAATTCGGAGCCCAGGCCCATAACAGAACTCTAAACTGGGAAGGGCCCAAAATACATCTGCCAACTGAGCACACCGTTAAGGCCCATAACTGCACATTTCCCTCTTCTACCAGGAAGTTTCAACCACTCCATCAAATATGCCCCCACTGCACGCTGCTTAGCACAGCCTTTTTTTTCCCAGCTCTTATCTCCACAGTATGCCATTAATTTGTTTCCTCAAGGTCCAAGATAGTACACATTCACTTTTGGGTTACCTATGCTTTGACATAAAAGTGCTTAGGAAATATTCATGGTATGAATGAATATATGAACACTCAGGAGAACAGAAGTTTTGACAGACAGCTGCTACCAACTCACTGGATGGAAGGAAACCAAGTCAATATTTCTCTATAACAATTTTTTTTTTAATTTTCTTGGGCTGGGCGTGGTGGCGCACACCTTTAATCCCAGCACTTGGGAGGCAGAAGTAGGAGGATCGCCAAGAGTTCGAGGCCACCCTGAGACTACATACCGAATTCCAGGTCAACCTGAGCCAGAGTGAGACCCTACCTCGAAAAACAAAAAACAAAAACAAACAAAAAATTTTCTGGGGCTGGAGAGATGGTTAAGGTGTTTGCCTGTAAAACCAAAGGATCCCAGTTCAATTCTCCAGGACCCATGTAAGCCAGATGCACAAGGGGGCACACGCATCTGGAGTTCTTTTGCAGTGGCTGGAAGCCCTGGCATGCCCATTCTCTCCCCCGCCCCTCTCTCTGCCTCTTTCTCTCTCTCAAATAAGTAAATAAATAAAATCTTTAAAAAAAAAATTTATTATTTTACAGAGAGAGAGAAGAGGAGAGAGACAATTGTCTTAATCTATATTATGGAGATAACAATCTTGTGTGATTATTTTACACACTGAAGCAGTGTATACGGAGCCAGTATGAAAACCGAGAGCACGCTGCCACAATAAAAATCATGTCCTCCATATAAAGCTAGTACGGAAATATAGAGCAATGAATTGTGAGGGCGAATGTTCTCAAGTAGAGGAGAAAAACGTCCTTGACAACCTGAGTGGTTTTAACCGTAGACACGAAACCAGCACAGGCTTCCAGCGAGCAGGTGTCCTCCTCTTTACCATATGGCACGAGCCTCAGGGCTCTTCTTCCACATTAGCAAACGGCCTAACTGGGGCTGCGCTGCAGTCTCCTTTGCAAGACCTCTTTCACTGGCTCTCTGTTCACTGCCACCACGAAAACCCTGCGCTAGGATTTTTATTTTTATTTTTGAAACCCAGAGTCATGTAGCTAAGGCTGGCTTCACATTCACCATGTAGCCAAAGATGAGCCTGGACTTCTGGTCTTCCTGCCTCTACCCTCCCAAGCTGTTGGTAGTATACACATGTGCCACCACTTTCTTTTTTTTTTTTTTTATGTTTTATTTATTTATTTCAGAGAGAGAAAGAGGCAGAGAGAGAGAGAGAGAGATAGAGAGAGAGAGAATGGGCACACCAAGGCCTCCAGCCATTGCAAATGGACTCCAGATGCATGTGCCCCCTTGTGCATCTGGCTTATGTGGGTCCTGGAAAGTTGAACCTGGGTCCTTTGGCTTTGCAGGCAACCGACTTAACTGCTAAGCCATCTCTACAGCCCGCCACCACTTTCTTACTCTGAGTCTTCGGGTGTTTCTCTGTGTATGAAATGAGGAAGTGTGGGGACTGATCTGGCTACAGATGCAGACTTCAGCGTAGTACCTGGGATAGAGTAGCCACTCCACTAAGAACAGCTGCCTGCAAGAGCGTAAGGACATCTGAACCACACAGCACAAGTCATCTTTATTTAGGCCATTTCCTCCATGATTTGCTAATCAATTCAATGTTCAAAGACCCTGCATTTGCAAATACTTCCCCCACCTTTTAATCACATCTGTTCTATTTGGTGTAAAACAACATGAATAAGAAGAGAAGCAAGGAGCACTAGGAATCAACCATCTACCACCACTAACCCTGTTGATTCCAGTTTACCTTCTAAAATCAAGAATAACAATTCATTTTTATTGCACTACTGAAACAAGTCAGAAAGACAGTAAATCATAAAGGACACCATATGAGGCAAGGCACTAGGCATGAGAACATTTCTTTTTATAATTGGTAAGAGTTCACTTACGTGATGCCAAGTAAACTAATTCCCCACTACTGGCAGTATGGTTTGATAATGGCTCAGTGTTCTGTTCGATCTTGCTATCCTCCTGCTTAAAGTTCTTTTCATTACCTTTTAGACAGTTAAATTCCCACAGGATTTAGCCTACCTTCCCACCTTTCCTCATCACCAACATCTACACCTGCCTCACTTCACATTCACGCCAAACCTAACTACTCACAATTCCCAGTATAACCACACCTTGTGAACCTCCTTGCCCATGCACACACAGATCTCCATTTGAGGTGCCTTCACCTCTCCTAATTCTTGTTTGAGATCACCAATCTTTCATTCAGTAAGTGGACTTGCGGGGTGCCAAAAACACAACATTGTACAAGTCAGGTAGCGCTTCCGACCTCATGAAGTCTAACATGCCACGCTGTCGGGGTCTACGTGTACTCTACGGGGAGGTCCTTACGTACTGGGACAATGTCTGATGGATCCACACAAGACCTGACAGAGAACAGGGCTTCTGAAAATGCTCATCAAATCAACACGGCAGGACTGGAGAGATGGCTTAGCGGTTAAGCACTTGCCTGAGAAGCCTAAGGACCCCGGTTCAAGGCTCCGTTCCCCAGGACCCATGTTAGCCAGATGCACAAGGGGGCACACGCATCTGGAGTTTGTTTGCAGTGGCTGGAGGCCCTGGTGTGCCCATTCTCTGTCTCTCTCTCTATCTGCCTCTTTCTCTCTGTCTGTCACTCTCAAATAAATAAATAAAAATATTTAAAAAAAATCAACACGGCATAACCACCTTTCTTTTAGTTGCTACTGTACTGGGGATTGAACCTAAAGCCTCTTATACCCTTAGCAAGCACTCTACCACTAAGCTATATCCTCAACCATCTTGTTCCTTTTTATCTCTCTCTCTGTGTGTGTGTGTGTGTGTGTGTGTGTGTGTGCGCGCGCGCGCGCGCGCGCACGCACGCGCACGAGCGAGCATACACATAGTTGTGGAGGTCAGAGGACAACATTAGGATGTTTTTCCTTTTTCTGTCTTTTTGTTGTTGTACGCAGTCTCTCTACTGTTTTTATGCCTGCCATACAACAGTCTAACTGGCCTGTAAGCTTCCAGATTTTCCTGGCTCTGCCTCCCATTGCTATAGGTGTGTTGGGAAATCAAACTTGGGTGGGCAGGCTTGCCAACAAAAGCCTTTAACTGCTGAGCCATCCCAGCACCTGCTTTTTAGTTTTAGAGCAAGAGTAAGTTTCCAAGGATAGCCTTTAACTCACTCTGTAGCCCAGGCAGGCCTTGCCCTTCCAAGCTTCCTGCCCTGAGGTAGCTGAGAGGACAGGTCTGGCTATAACCACTCTTCTTCTATAAGACACAACACCCAATATAAAGCATAGCAAATTTCTCTTCCATATTTTACTATATATTTACATAACTCTTTCAAAAACATCAGCACCTCCTTAGTCATAGTTACTATGGAAAGCACAACTTTTAAAATGAAAGACACAGAGGAACTTTTAAGGTCATCTAGCTATATTTTCCAGCCAATTCTTCAATGATTCCTTCAACATCCCTTCAAGCGGCAGGCATCAGTACAACTTTAGAGAGCAGAATGAATGGCCGGAAACGAACAAAATTTTTTCCTTCCAACAGCCAGTCCTATTCCTGATTTAATAGGCCTCACAGACAAAAGCAAAGGGACTCTCTTCTACACTGCACTGTCTGAGGACACATCCAGGTGAGGCACAGCGCATCAGCCCATTTTACTGACGAAGAGCAGAAGCTCAGAAAGGCAAATGGGCTTTGCCAAAGTTCAAACCTACAAATGAAAAAAGAGTAGCCTAAAAAATCACATTTTGTGGCTCCAGGGTTAGAATGCCTAAACGCTATAAATCTGGAAGGGGCACCATGCCAAACAGAGATACATGGTCATTAGTTCAGTTCCTTGACAGCATAGACAGGGATTCTCAGAAATTAAGATGAGTCTTTCATCCCCCATGCACTATCTGCACCACACGGCCTTGAGTCTTCCTTTCTTACCCATCAGAACAGAGGAAACAAAGACTTACCAAAGTATTAGAAGAGTTATAATCTTCAGCTGACTTATCTGTAAAGAAGAGAAACAAAGGACTTAGGAAACACGTCTAGTTAATCTTTCCTTGAGCATTAAGAAAGTCTATCTGGCCAGATATTCCTAGGCTCAGGGAATAAAAAAAGTATTATTTTGTGGACTAGAAGTCATGCTAAGCACACTATACCTATCACCATTTTCTTTTCTTTCTTTTTTATTTTTGGAGGTAGGGTCTCACTCTAGCCCAGGCTGATCTGGAATTCACTATGTAGTCTCAGAGGGGACACTATGACACTGTTCTTAGACAGCTCTTCCCTGGAGAAAGTGATTCAGGACACAGTTTAAACATTCTTTGTTTTTACCAAAAAAAATACTAGTATCACCTAGGCAAGTGTAATATTATACCTTTACTGTGCTACCCCCAACCTTACATACTGCTAGTATTTTGCGGGGCTGGACACAAACATGGCCCTGATGCAATATGAAAAACAAGTAAACAGACCAAAATCAAATTCCAAAGAATAGATAGCATTTCCAAACTCATTTTGCAAATGAGGCAGGTGAGGTTCCCCCCGCCCCAAAAAAAAAGACACCGGTTCAAGGTCTCATTAATTGCTGTCAAAGGAGAACTAAAACTCAGTTGGAATGTCAATGTGGTCTACTTTCCTCCCCTGGCCTCGCAAAAAAAAAAAAAAAAAAAAAACACGAGCCACTAATTGATCCAGAAAAACCAAATGTCATTATAGAAAACTTGAGGAAAATCATGGCATGGAGAGTTGGAGGGTTGTGTTTGGGTCACAAGGGGAAGGTTTAAAGACCCCAATTAAGATCACACTTCTGGGCTGGAGGGGTGGCTTAGCAGTTAAAGTGTTTCCTGCAAAGCCAAAGGACCCAGGTTCGATTCCCCAGGACCTATGTAGGCCAGATGCACAAGGGTGCGCATGTGTCTGGAGGCCCTGGTGCGCCCATTCTCTCCCTCTCTTTCTCTGTCAAATAAATAAATATAAATAAAAATATTTTTTATTTGATTTTTAAAATTTTAATTATTTTTTTTTAATTTTTAAATTTTTATTAACATTTTCCATGATTATAAAAAAATATCCCATGGTAATTAAAATCTTTTTTAAAAAGTGCACACACTTCCATCACATACCAGCAGAGTTATCATAGATAAAGTCATTTAATTTCTCTAAATTTAATTAACTTTTTTGAGTCTACAAAATGGGATGATAGTCCTTATCGTACTAATCCCTAGAAGCCATTCTGAGAATCCCATGAGGAAATTCATGTGTGAGTATGTACCAACTGAGCCAGTGTTACCATAATTGACAGCATGAGAGGAGTAACAAGAAAGAGAGATGACACTAAAAATAAACTGAGTCGGGCTGGAAAGATGGTTTAGTGGTTAAGGCACATGCCTGTGAAGCCTAAGGACTCTGGTTTGATTCTCCAGGTCCCACATAAGCCAGATGCACATGGTGGCACATGAATCTGGAGTTCATTTGCAGTGGCTAGAGGCCCTGGTGTGCCCATTCTCTCTCTCTCTGTCTCTCTAATAAATTAAATAAATAAAAATAAAATCTTTCAAACTAAACTGAGCCAAGCTGGGCGTGATGGCTCACACTTTTAATCCCAGCACTTGGAAGGCAGAGGTAGGAGGATCACAGTGAGCTTTAGGCCAGCCTGAGACTACAGAGTTAATTCCAAGTCAGCCTACATTCAGACCCTACCTCAAAAACAAAGACAAACATACAATTTTGCCTACAGTTGGTCTTCATTTCTGACATCTAAAAAAAATTAAAATCCCACATCTATTTGTGTGTATGTGCGTGTGTGTGTGTGTGTAAGTTTATACACAAAAGCAGGTCCCATGGAGTAATATCTGAAATCAAGTTTTATTATATATCCAAGTAGATGACACATACAAATGAAACCAAAACATTGTTTTAAATTAAATCTTGTCTGTTCTTTTAACCGTGAGTAGCTGGATATCCAAAGCTTTTTTTTTTAATTAGTACAGTATCTATACTAATGATAATTACTGTCTTGTTTCTAAAACTGAATAACAAGTACTTTATAAATCCATTATGTATAATGGGCTTTATTTACACAATGACTCATAACCAATGCTATGTATCTAGCATTGTTCTAAAGTACTCTTCAATATGGGATATCAGGTATATAGAAAAAGTATGTGTATGTACACGTATCTACAGAAAAGAAGCAAATGCACAGATGAACATATGTGGAATTACCTGAATGTGTATATCTATGCATATTCACTCATGAATGCCTAGATGGACCATAAATTTTAAAAATCTGCAGCCTGCACACATTCATATACATATTATACAGAAAATACTTTAGAATCTGTTACCTCTGTAATAAACACTTTGAAACTAAGCTCTGATTTCCTGACTGCCAGAAAACCTTTTCTATCTGGCAACCCTCCCCTCGCTTCCTCCTTGGAATGGCCCAGTCTTCCAGTGGAAGACGTAACACAGACCCAGCGGGGACAGATGAGAGGGAGGAAACGCTGCCGGGAAGATGCATGGCCCTCTCCTGGGCACTACCGTGGCAGAGCGAGTGAAGCTGCAGCCTGTCACCTCCACCATCTGTGCCCTTTGATACGAGCCAAGCTGTGGCTGGGAAAAGCATCCTTCAGAATCAGCCCGCTCATCCCGGCCTCCCTTCTCCAGCAGTACTGCCCTTTGAAAGAGGCGAGAGACGAAGAACGCCAGACTCCCAAGTAGGAAACCAGCCCTGACCCTATTTCAGCCACATTAGGAGCCTTCTCTGCATTTCTATCTTCAAGACCTTGGGAGCTGCTATCTATTTGCGTACTTTGTCCTCTACAATTCTCTTTTGCTTCTTTCTTCCCTTTCCTTTTGCTTTACAGGCTGGCAGTGAGCTTGCCATGTAGCAGAAGATGATCTTGAACCTCTGAAACTTCTGCTTCTTTCTACCTCCCAAGTGCTAGAATTACAGAAATGTGCCAAAATGCCAGCTTTGCTCTGATGGTCTAAGATGCAAAAAAAAAAAAAAAAAGATCCAGAAATATAGGCCTCTCATAAATTAATCCTGAGAGTGGGAGTCTCTGCTATGGAACGTTTTCCAAATTAATATTATTAGAGACTTTAAAAGGAAATTCACAAGATGCAAGGCTGGGGAGAGGACTCAGTGGAGAAAGTGGTAACCTGAGCCTGGCAAGCACAGGACCTGAGTTCGGATCCCCACCACCCACATAAAAGCCAGGTATGGTGGCACATGCCTGTAAGCCCTGTACTAGGGAGTCAGAAACAGGTGGAATAGTTGGGGTTGCTAGACTACACAGTGTAGTCAAATCAGTGAGCTCCTATCTCAGAAATAAGGCAGTGAGTCACTTGGGGTACAATCCCCATTATTGACTTCTGGCTTCCACATGTGTATGTGTAAACACATGTACACAAATATATCACGTACACAAAAAGATACAGTTAGGAGACCTGAGTTCTAATCTCAATGCTACTACTAAAAACACTCTGAAAACAGAGTCCCTTACATCTCCAGTCCATACAAAGAACCATTTATAACTACTGACTTGATTTCCATTCAAATGACAAAAATTAAGGGGTGGGCATGGTGGCACATGCCTTTAATCCCAGCACTTGGGAGGTAGAAGTACAAAGACTGCTGTGAGTTCCAGGTCAGCCTGAGCTAGAATAAGACCCTATCTCAAAAAAGCAAATCTAGGGGCTTAGCGGTTAAGGCTTGCCTGCAAAGCCAAAGGACCCAGGTTCGACTCCCCAAGACCCACATGAGCCATAGATGGACAAGGGGGTGCACTCATCTGGAGTTCGTTTGCAGTGGCTGGAGGACCTGGCGTGCCCATTCCCTCTCTCTATCTATCTCTCTATCTCTCTATCTCTATGTGCCTATTTCTGTATCTCTCTCTCTCTCTCAAATAAATAAATCTATATATCCATCCATCCCTTAAACTGGGTGTGATAGCTATGCCTATAATCCCAGAACTCATTAAGCTAAGGTGAGTGGATCACCACATTGTTGTGGCCAACCTGCGTGAAATCTGTCTCAAAAAATGTCTTTAAAGATTCCCCCGTACATAAGTAAAGCCAGATATACATAGTGGCACATGCATCTGGAGCTGTTTGCAGTGGCAAGAGGCCCTGGCACACCCACTCTCTCTCCATCTCTGTTCACAAATAAATAAAATAATTTTAAATAAAGAAGAAACTGGGGGCTTGCCAACTTCGAAGATACTTGTTAATGTTATTAAATAATTAATGACACCTTTAATCCCAACACTTGGTAGGCTGGGTAGAAGGATCATTGTGAGTTTGAGGTCAGCCTGGATTAGAATAAGACCCTACCTTAAAAAAAATTAATAAAAATACCCTAATGATGCTATCAATAATGACAATGACAGCTGTATTTCCACAGTGCTGTTTTACAACATGTAAAAGTCTATGTTCATACCATGCTGTTTTTAAAACAACATATGCAGCTGCAGAATGAAAACAGCATGTTTCATATAAAACCTCCATCTTAGTGAGAGAGCCACCTCCAGCCCTTCCACTTGCTTCCTCCACTAGACCATTAGGCACGTGGGGCCTTCTCTAGCCACGACCCCCTGGACACGGTCCTCATACCTGTGAAGCTCATGTACTTCTGGCTGTTGGAGGTCTTCTTAGAGTTGTAAAATTCCAGCACATCCAGAACAGCCTGTGGGTTTTTCTTCTGCTCTGACTTAGTGATGTTTGATGTCTGAAGCAAGCGGGCCCATTGCTCTGGCATCCCCTAAAAGAGACATGCAAGGCTTTCAGAAGGACGGACAGCAGACCCCGAAAGAAAGATCTGTTGGCTACCTGCTAAAAATGAGCTTGTTCGTTACCTCTCTCTCTCTCTCTGGTCCCTCAGAGTTTACATAGACATTTTTATAACACCCTCCTTATTGGGCTACTTGTGTCCTAAGATGTTTGCCTCTTCACCAGGATTTCCTGCCTGTAGAACAAGTACTATGTCTGATTTATCCCTGCCCGTCAGTGCCCCACCTCATCCCCAGCCCACTGTAATGAGACTGATTAAGAGAGGTTGTTTCAACTGGAAATGTAGCTCAGTGGTAGAGCACTTGCCTAGAACCTTTGTTCAATCCCTGATACTGATACTGCAAGCAAGCAAAAAGGGAAATCAGGGCTCGAGAGACAGCTTAGCAGTTAAGGCACTTGACAGCAAAGCCAAACGATTCAAGTTTGATTCCCCAATACCTACGTAAAGGTGGATGCACAAGGTGGCACATGAGTTTGGAGTTTGGAGTGGCTAGAGGCCCTGGCGCGCCCATTCTCTCTCTTCTTTTTATTTTATTTAAATTTTTCTTTTTATTTATTTATTAGAGACAGACAAAGGGAGTGAGACAGGGAGGGAGAGCACGCCAGGGCCTCTAGCCAGTGCAAAACAACTCCAGATACATGTGCCACCTTGTGCATTTATCTAATGTGGAAGCTGGAGAATCAAACCTGTGTTCTTAGGCTTCACAGCCAGGCACCTTAACTGCTAAGCCGTCTTGCTAGCCCTCTCTCTCTCTGAAATAAATAAATAAAATAATAAAGGTGTCTGCCACATGACTGTTTTTTTTTTTTTAAATGGACATTAAAAGGCTTCTGTGGGTACAATTTTGGAGATTATAAAAGTGGTCTCATAATGTAAGAAAACAGAAAGTGTCAGGCAAAGAAGGAAAATCAGGGGGGCCTGGAGAGATGGTTTAATGGTTAAATCCCTTTCCGGCAAAGCCAAAGCACCCAGATTTTTTTTTGTTTGTTTATTATTTATCTGAGAGCAACAGACAGAGAGAGAAACAGGCAGAGAGAATGGGCGCACCAGCGCTTTCAGCCACTGCTGATGAACTCCAGACGCGTGCGCCCCCTTGTGCATCTGGCTAACGTGGGTCCTGGGGAACCGAGCCTCGAACCGGGGTCCTTAGGCTTCACAGGCAAGCGCTTAACCGCTAAGCCATCTCTCCAGCCCAGGACCCAGATGTGACTCCCCAGCACCCACGTAAGCCAGATGCACGAGGTGTCACATGTGTCAGGAGTTCATGTGCAATGGCTAGAGGCCCTTTCTCTCTATACAGATCTGACTCTCTCTCTCAATAAATAAATAAATAATACGATATTTTTAAAAAAGTAAAAAAAGGAGAATCAGGAAGATGAGAAAGGCCGGCGTGACTGAATTTAACAGCACATAACCCAAGTTCTAAAAGACTCTGAGACCCAGGACTTACCGTAAACTCCCCTGTGACAGCGTCAAACCCAACGTGAATTGTGTGTTCAAAATCTGAGGGAAGAGAAATCTCTGGCCGCTCCTTTTCCTTTTTCTTATTTGCTACAAAAACAGGGGGAAATAATTTTTAAAAGATGAACGTTATTGAGAATTTAGACCTACATTAGCTCTCTGTTGAGCTGTAGGCTCCTGTAAAAGACAAGCTCTATCTAGTTTGCATATGCACTTCAGAGCTCAATTTAGGGATCTGGATTGGAGAGATGCTAGCGCATGTTTAAAAGCTTAATTTTTGTTGGGTTAAAGTGAAGGAGGACCAGAAAGAACATTTGTCAGAGGTCACAGTTTTCATTTTACCACTAATTAGCCGACCGACGCGAGGGAGTGACTTCTGCGACATTCTCCTCGATCTCTAGGCTGGGCAGTCATTCACTATCTCCCCTGTGCCCATAACACCAACAGAGTAGTTGTTTAAGTGTTTCGCTTTTCTGTAAGACTAAGTTAAAGTGCAGTAGCCATGTCCAATTCATTACAGATTCCCAGAGGTTTCCACATTCTGGGACAAAAATAGGTGTTCAGACAGCAAGGAGTGACCCAGACATGATGAAAGGTATTAAAATGGGGGGGGTGGAGATCTAAAGTCTACCTAAGCCACTTTTATCTCTTACATCCCCATCTTTGCTTTCTCATCCAAACAACGGGAAAACGAACAAAATTATCTTAAAGGTCCTTCCAGCCCCTACATTCCACAAGAGTCTATGTAATCAGGAAGACAAGCACTCTCAAAGCTCTGTAACTAGATTGTTTCCTGAGATGACATCCTGTAGTTTTCAATAGGATTTCATATAGATTATCTTCCACAATCACTATAACCCCAACTTTCACTTGTAGGTTAGAAAATTGTCAGATGGCTTTGCCTAGTCATTAAGCAATTGAAATAAAAGTCAAGGCCTTTGACATTCTACTATTTTATTTACCCTGAAGAATTTTTTTTTTTCTTCTTTTTCTTTTTGGTTTTTTGAGGTAGGGTTTCACTCTGGTCCAGGCTGACCTGGAATTAACTCTGTCATCTCAGGGTGGCCTTGAACTCATGGCGATCCTCCTACCTCTGCCTCCCGAGTGCTGGGATTAAAGGCGTGTGCCACCATGCCCAGCTCACCCTGAAGAATTTCAAGTTAAATTAAGAAAATATATTTTCATATGAGAAGAAATACTATTAAGGAACTTACCATGTATATGAATTGTAACATATATTATTTTCCTTTACTCTTGCAAGCTAAATATTACTACTGTCAGTTTACAAATGAGAACACTGAGTAATTTATTCACATAGCTAGTGAGGAGGGATTTGAACCCAGTTCTGATTCTAAGATCCCTTCTTCAGTATCTTCACAAGGACCACTTGCCTACATGCCAATTGCTAGGGTTTAAGCTATTTATGTACTTGGCTATTTCCCTTTCCAGAAGCAGCTGCTTTGAGGAAGAGAAGGCTAAGGGTTACACCACGGCCTCAGTCAAGCAGTCACTTATGACGGAACTGCATCTGTCTTGTTTGTAGCTAAAATGCACAGGACACGTGACAGGGCTTTGGAACTGCTTTCTGTCTCAAACTCCATTCTGTTTCTAAATTTCCTCTAACCTAGCCCCTTTAAAAGTTTTAAGAAAAAGCAACTATATAGGCGTTTTCTTTAAATTTGACATTTCATATTTGATTCACATAATTGTAAATTTCACATTTACATATTTAATTACATTTTTATACATCATTTGTATTGTACATTAATAGAGTATAGAACATCATAAGCATAGATGTCAAATTCAAAGAGAACTCTGGGAATAGACAGTAGCTCAAAGGACAAGCAGTTTATAGAAAAGAGAGAGAGAGTGTGTGTGTAGGTCAGAGGATAGCCTTGGAATTTTTCTCCACTTTTTTTTGTAATAGTCTCTCTCTCTCTCTCTCTCTCTCTCTCTCTCTCTCTCTCTCTCTCTCTCTCCCCCTCTCCCTCCCTCTCTCTCTCTCTCTCTCTCTCCCTCTGCTTCTGCTGCTTGTGTGACCAGATTCTCCCGGACTTGCCTCCCTTGGTCACAGGCACACTGGGACATGCCTCTTTGTTTCCTACTCTGCAAGTTCAAACTTAGGTTGGCACGTGTTGCAGTTACGTTTTGTTGCTGGGACAAACACCTGGTTAGAAGCAGCTGATGGGCGGGAAGGGCACATTTCAGGAACTTCCAGGGGAAGCTCCACCACTGCCAGCTCATGCCAGCATCCTCAACAAAGAGAGGGAGAAACCATCACCAACAAGCAACAGCCAGAGCTCACACTCACGGTGAACACACCGTAAGGCTGGATTACAGAATCCACCCCCAGTGGCACCAGCAGCAGGCTGCTGAAGACTTAACAGGAAGATTAACCTTAATCAAAAACCTCTGAGGATACTGGGGGGAAGACATACATTCACATTCAGACCACCACAGCGGGGTTGCCAGCAAGCAAACTCCCCAGCCCCTGTCTAGAGCCTTGGAATATACCTCAAAAGTTCCCACCTCCCAACTTTTGTTCTCCAGTCCTGACTGTCTTTGAAAGACTGGTTCAAGTCCCACTGCCTCCAGGAAGGGTTTCCTGATATTTGCTCCTCTTGTGAATTCACAAGACACATTATATGCTATGCTACCATGTATCTGGTCATTTACTCTCTTGTTTGGTTTCTTGCTATTTGTAAAAAGTAAAATATAAGTTTCTTAATACCCCAATTCACAGCATCAAATCATGATCATTATACTTACGAATCTCAAACAAAACCCACCACAGAACTTACTTAGTTCAAGAACACTTATGAAATACTAGAGAGTGCCTTGGAAGCCATCTAATTCTACTCCCTGGAGATGCCCTGGACAGTAAACTGGCTTGACTCGAAGTCATAGGGCACATGGTGGTAAGACTCCGTCTCTTCTTGTCATTATCCCACCCTGACTTCTTCCACCTGATTTATATGGAGATAACTGCTACCTCAACTAAGAGTCTAACATAAACCAGACCTGGGACAAGGAAGATTTGGCTAACGGGAGAGAAGTAAGGAAAAAGAGAACATTCAGCTGGTAGAGGTAGCCTCGGGGCTGTACAATTTAGGCTGACGCCTCACCAGCTGGAGCCCCCAGCAGGAAACAAGGATCCTAAGGCAGAAATGCAAGAGAGAACTAGAGAAAAGGCCAATGCAGTCCCAGAGCCAGGGCCACCTGGAACTCAATCACTTCTTGGGACGAACAGCAGCTCCTCTACAAGTGCACAGGCCCTTGACAAAACTCAGTCGCATCGCACTGGCACCTCACAAGAAACACAGGGGCCAAACACCATGGAGTATCTCTTTTCTAGCTGAGAAGATGGTGGTCAGGGAATTGAAAGAAATTTGTTAGTGAGAAGAATCTTGGGCTAGGAGCCAGAAGGAGAATTCAACTTATCTTTGCTAGTAAATCATTGTGTGAGCCTGGCAAAGTCTCTGAGTTCAAGTCCTCAATCTGCAAAATAGGACAATGATCCTTGTTAAGAATTTGGATGGCCGGGCATGGTGGCGCACGCCTTTAATCCCAGTACTCGGGAGGCAGAGGTAGGTGGATCGCTGAGAGTTCGAGGCCAGTTTGAGACTACATAGTGAATTCCAGGTCAACCTGGGCTAGAGTGAGACCCTACCTTGAAAAAAAAAAAAAAAAAAAAAGAATTTGGATGAAAGTAGTAATAAATCACCTTTCTGGAAAGATAGCATCTGAAAGAAATCATGAAAGATGAATGAGTTAGCCAGGCAAAGATGGGGAAGGACATTCCAGAAAGAAACAGAAAAAAACAACAGCCAGGAAGAGTCAATACTGTCTCTTTCTCCAGCTTTTCACCTGCCCAGAAAGTCATGCTCTTCCAAGGCAGACACTTTGAATCTAGGACTGAGAAACAAAACAGTAGATAAAGCAAACCTATGAAACTGGCGGTTCCTTATTCCACTTCAGGCTCCCCTGCTACTGCAGCACATGTTTATAATAACAAAAAGTCTGGAAGAATCTAATAAAACTTTGTAGCCTGGTGCGGTGGTGCACACCTTTAATCCCAGCACTCGGGAGGCAGAGATAGGAGGATTGCTGTGAGTTCGAGGCCACACTGAAACTACACAGTGAATTCTAGGCCAGCCTGAGCTACAGTGAGATCCTATCTTGAAAAAACAAACAAACAAACAAAAATTTGTATCTAGGGCTGGAGAGATGGCTTAGCAGTTAGATGCTTTCCTGCGAAGCCTAAGGACCCAGGTTCAATTGCCCAGAACCCACATAAGCCAGATGCACAAGGTGGTGCACACATCTGGAGTTTGACTGCATTAGCTAGAGACCCTGGCTCTCTCTACTGCTCATTGGGTACGGGGTTTCTTTTTGAAGTGACAACAGTGCACTGTATTAGTTGTGTTAATTGTATGAATTTTTTGGAGCTGAGGCTTGAACATGAGCCTTCATGCATACTATACGGTGAGAGCTATATCTGAGGCTCCTGTTGTATAATTCTGTAAATATACTAAAACCCCTGAACTGAATATTTTAAGAGGATAGCATATGAACTATATATCTCAATTAAAAAATAAATGTAATTAATTTACCATACTAAGAAAATGAGAAAAACATAATCAATTTAGTTAATATATAAAAAGCATTTGCTAAAATGTAATAGCAAGCATGATTAAAACTTTTTAGCAAACTAGGGTAAGAAAGGAATGTACTGGGCTGGAGAAATGGCTTAGCTGTTAAGGCACTTGCCTTCGAAGCCTAAGGACCTAGGTTTGATTCCCCAGTACCCAGGTAAGCCAGATGCATATGATGGCACATGCATCTTGAGTTTGTTTGCAGTGGCTAGAAGCCCTGGTGCACCCATTCTCTCTCTACTTGCCTCTTTTTCTCTCAAGAAAATAAATTTATTTTTAAAAATACCAGAAGGCTCCCTTCTGAGATTAAAAACAAGATAAGGGGGATGGAGCCCTGCCTCAGTGGCTAAGGCACTTGCCTGCAAAGCCTAATGACCCAAGTTCAATTCCGCAACATCCACATAAAGCTATATGTACAAAGTGGTGCATGCATCTGGAGTCTGTTTGTAGAGGCTAGAGGCACTGGCATGCCCATTCTTTCTGTCTGTTTCTCTTCTATCTCTCTCTACTTGCAAATAAAGATAAATATTTTTTTTTTAATCCAGCTAAACTAAAATGGCTTAGCGGTGAAGGCACTTGCCTGCAAAGCCAAAAGAACCAGGTCCAATTCCCTAGTAACCACATAAAGCCAAGTGCACAAGGTAGCACATGTGTCTGAACTTCATTTGTAGTGACTAGAGGCCCTGGCATGCCCATTCATTCTCTCTCTCTCTCTCCCTCCCCCAAATCAATGAATAAATAAAATTTTTAAAAAATCCCAAAGAAGGTAAGAGTGCTTCCCATCAACACTCATATTCAATGATACTGAAAGCAACAGATGATATGCTCAGATATATGAACAGGAAAAGTTCAACTAAGAGAAAAATTGTTGTCAGAGCAAAGACCAGGAAAAAAAAAAAAATAGAGCAGAAAGCATTAGAAAGAAAAATTCTAAGAGCTAAGGGAGGTAGTTTGGTGGTAGATCACTTGCCTGGCAGGTGCAAGACCCTGGATTCACTGCAGCACTACACTAAATAAGAAATAAAATAAGAAAGAGAGAGAGAGAGAGAGAGGGAGAAGGAGGAAGGAAGGAAGGAAGGAAGGAAGGAAGGAAGGAAGGAAGGAAGGAAGGAAGGAAGGAAGGAAGGAAGGAAAGAAGGAGGAAGAGGGAGGGAGGGAAGAAGGAAGGAAGGAGGGAAAGTTAGTTTGTAAGTACTTATCAGATACCACACAAAGGATCTACCAAAAACTCCTTTAAGAAATTACAAGTGGTCTGGAGAGAGGGATCAGTCATGGAACTTAGCTGTTAAGCCTAAGGACTCATATTCGATTCTCCAAGTCCCATGTAAGCCAGATGCAAAGTGACACAAGTGTGCAAGGTCACACATGCGCACTAGGTGGAGCACGTGCCTGGCATTCAATGATAGTGCCTGGAAGCCCTGGTGCGCCAATTCATTCCCTCTCTCTCTGCCCCACTCTCACTCTCTCACATAAAAGAAAAAGGCCAGTCTGTTCGGCTTGCCTCAAAAGAAACTTTTTAAAGAAAAAAAAGAGTATACAAGACATTTACAATGTATCTAATGAACAAAATGTTTACATCTAGGTAAGAACTACAAATTAGTAAGAAGGGTATTTATAAATGGACATCACCTGAAAAGACACTGCATAAGAAGGATGTCCACACAATCAACTAACACATGAAAAGCTGGTCAAGATCAGCTGTCATCAGAAGCCATGCTGTGCACACAGGCGCTTTTAAAATTACAAAGGAGTGGAATAACTGGAAAGCTTAGAGATTGTTGGTAGAAATATAAACTAAAACAGCCACTTTGAACTTTTGGTATCATCTACCAGAGTATGATATGGGCATGTCCATGACCCAGTAATTTCCCTATGTGTGTATATGTGTATGTTAATGTATGAACACATGTATCAAAGTATACATGAATGACCAGAAAGCATTATCTTTAAAAGAAATAAGATTATTTAGTTATTAGAGAGAAAGAGAGAATGGGCACACCAGGACTTCTAGCTACTGCAAACAAACTCCAGATGCACACACCACCATGCGCATCTGGCTTACATGGGACCTGGAGAATCGAACCTGGATCCTTAGGCTTTGCAGGCATGCACCTTAACCACTAAGCCATCTCTCCTGCCCAGAAAGCATTATTAATGGGTTGATTATTAAAACTAACCCAACCTACAATACAATGAAGATATTCCTGTTAAGAGTATTTGGGGGGCCGGGCGTGGTGGTGCATGCCTTTAATCCCAGCACTCAGGAGGCAGAGGTAGAACTGCAGTGAGTTCGAGGCCACCTGAGACGACATAGTGAATTCCAGGTCTGCCTGAGCTAGTGCAAGACCCTACCTTGAAAAAAAAAAAAAGAGTATTTGGGTCTTATAAACAAGGTTTAAGGCAAATAAAAGAGTATGTTGCATGATTCTACAAATGTCAAGTTCAAAACAGGTGAACTCACATAATTTTTGTCCTTGAGAAGAAAACAGATGTTAGTGCCTAGAAGGGAAAATGTAGAGTTCCAGAAGAATTGGTAATCTTCTACTAAGAAGGATAATAATTACATAGGTGTGGTGATTCAAAGAGTTATGTATTTCTGAAGTGTATAATTTTCTACAAAAAAAGATTTGAAAATTCAATGGAAGACTAGCTACATTAATCATGTCATATGTGATCTTACAGAGCATTTAGTTCAACTGAACTCAGTATATGGATGAGAAAGAAACCAAAGCCTATAAAAGTTCTGCAGACTATTACTTGAAGAATTTTTTTAAATCTTTTTATTCATTTTATTTATTTGAGAGCGACAGACATAGAAAGACAGATGGAGAGAGAGAATGGGCATGCCAGGGCTTCCAGCCACTGCAAACGAACTCCAGACACATGTGCCCCCTTGTGCATCTGGCTAATGTGGGTCCTGGGGAATCAAGCCTCGAACCGGGGTCCTTAGGCTTCACAGGCAAGTACTTAACTGCTAAGCCACCTCTCCAGCCCAAGAATTTTTGTTTAAAGAGGCAGGATCTTATGTAGCTCAGGCTGGCCTCACACTTGCTATATAGGTGAAGTTGACCCTGGACTTCGGCTTCTCCTTCACTCACCTCCCAAGTGGGTACTGGGGATTGCACAAAGGGCTCCATGTGTTGTAACTAGACATTGTACCAACTGAGCCACAGTCTCCAGTCCTGCCTTAGTAAGCTTTGAATATACTGTTTGTTGGTCACAAAATCTAACTCATAGCACATCAATGTTTCCAAATATTACTGATAACAACTATAGAAGTAAATTGTGAGATACTGAAGGAAAAGGATTCAAAGGGCAAAGAAAAGAAGTGGAAAGGTATTCAAGATTGGCAATTTTAACAGGCTTGGCCTCAGTTACAAAGACGGAATTTATCTCAGAGCCACACCCATACCTAGAGCATAGAATGGTGCTTCTGATACTGCAAGAATCTCTTAGGAGCTTCTTGGCAAACTCAGTTCCTGGTTCAGATTCGTCTCAATGCCCCCAAATTATTTAATCTGGCTTTCTCCATTAGCTCTGTCTAAACCAATAGAAAATAAAGTCTATATTTGGGGAGGAAATGGAGGCTCTTTTTCAATCCTATCTTGGAAGAGCCCTGTTAAAAGTTTTATTTTAGGGCTGAAGAGATGGCTTAGTGGTTAAGGTGCTTGCCTGTGATGCTAAAGAACCCAGGTTCAATTCCCCAGGGCCCACATAAACCAGATGCACAAGGTGACACATGCGTCTGGAGTTTGTTTGCAGTGGCTGGAGGCTCTGGAGTGCCCATGTTCTGGAGTGCCCATTCTCTCTCGCTCTCTGTCGATGCCCCTTTCTCTCCACCAATAAATAAATAAATAAATAAATAAATAAATAAATAAATAAATAGTTTTAGCTTTATTTTATAAATCTTATAACAATCCTGAAATGTTAATCATAGATTCTAAAAAAGAAAATAATGATCACAGCAATAATGCATGTCTGCCACCAAAACTCTTAGCATGACTTCAGTTTACACAATGTTTTTCACATCTGTCTTTTCATTAATTGATTGATTGATTTACTTGCACTCTCATTCTTTCTTGCTATATGATATAGCCCAGCTGGCCTCACACTTTTAATCCTCCTGCCTCTGCATGTTGGGATTACAGGTATGCACCAACCATCCCTGTCCTAGTTCACATTTTTATTCTAAAAGTCTTTCTTCAATTCTATGAGACAATTATCATTTACCAGTACGACGAGTAAGAGAGCTGAGGCTAGGAGCGGGAACTCAAACTTAGTAAAGTCTCCTCACGAAGTAAAGTAGAGTAAAAATTCCTCACGAAATCAGGAATAGGAATGGTGACAGCCTCAGGTGCTCATACTCCGGGAAGAGCTTTTTATTGGGTTAAGTTGGAAGAGGGATCTCCTTGTTGTCCAGGCTGGTGTTCAAACTTCTTGGCTGCAGCAAGTCTACTGCCTCAGTCTACCATTTACTGAGAATGTTCAGGCATGTCATTGCATCAAGCTTCATAGTTTCTTCTATACACACTATGTGTGCCTTTCCCACATTTCGGACCAAGTGAATATGGCCGTAACTGACAGACCAGATACTATTAAGGGCAAATTTGTTTTAAAATAAGTTCCGAAAGTACTAGATTAAACAACGCTCTAGGGAGCCTTCAAGCCCTATGTGATATACAAGTGATTTGGAAATCAAAGAGTATCATTCAGCAGTCAAAGGCATTGCTTCAAATTTGGACTCCTGAATTCCAAGCATTGTAGCATGTGACATTGCACAAGTCAGCTTCTCTAAAGCTAACCACTTAAGTGCTACACAAAATCAAGGTCCTGAAATCAGAGAGGTAGAAGTCCAAGGCTAGCTAGCTCTCTGCCATTCCCTATTAGGTATTCTCAAGTACTTGGTCACTTCAAACCTCACTGCAACTGAGTGTGAAGGGAAATACTGATCTGTCTGAACTGACTGGTATGTTTCACAAACAGCAAAACTTCCAAATCAATGTGTGGTACTTAATAGGCATCTAATAAATAGCATCTGGATTATTACTATTTGTAATATTTTTATCACTATTGGTATTTTTATTATGTTCTTACTATTTCAAAATTGTATGGGTTGGGGCTGGAGAGATGGCTTAGAGGTTAAGCGCTTGCCTGTGAAGCTTAAGGACCCCGGTTCAAGGCTCAATTCCCCAGGACCCACATTAGCCAGATGCACAAGGGGGTGCGCGCATCTGGAGTTCATCTGGAGTTCGTTTGCAGTGGCTGGAAGCCCTGGTGTGCCCACTCTCTCTCTCTCTCTATCTATCTGCCTCTCTCTCTCTCTCTCTCTCTCTCTCTCTGCCTCTCTCTCTGTGTCACTCTCAAATAAACAAATAAAAATGAACAAAAAAAATTGTAAAAAAATGTATGGGTTTAACAACAAAAGAGCTTTAAAATGAGTTATCAATATTAGAAATGGTCAGAGAAAGATTTCTCAATCCACTTACTAAGATAGAGCTTTCAAAATGTGGCTAATGATACCAAGGAGAAACCTCCTGATTTTGTGCAACTGGAGAGCTTAGGTTGAAGGAAACAACGTGGGAAACACTTTGCAACCTCACCCATCCTCATTCTGGCTCAGTCAATGTGGTTTTCTGGTAGCTTGAGAAAAGAAGCTAATCGTGCAGAATCCCATGCTTCAGTACAGCCACCAATATTTCAGCACCAGTCACTGGCCTTATTTATTTTTTTAAAAAAGTATTTTTAAGCAGCACCTCTCATTGGCTCAACTGAGCTAATCTGAGCACAAGGCAGCAAAACATTCCAAACTTGGAGATAAACACTGATGTAGTTCAGTGTTAAAATTAACTTTGTGAAACTTCTCAAGCTCAGAGAAATTCACACTGGTCAGGAAAATGCAGCTAGAAAAAAAATTCCAAACTAAATGCCGCAAGATTTCTTAGAATAAACCAAAGGCTCCAGATCTTAACCACAGGAACCAGGCTTTCCCACATGGAATTCTGCAACTCAGCACCACCTATCACAGGCCTTCAATTACAGCTTCTCCTTCCAATCATTTATGCATCCCCCCAGCCACAAATGAGGCCATCCTGGAGGTCAGCATTAGGTAATGCCCACAGACATTCTACCCACTGTTAGCTCAAATCTAAACCACTACTGTAGCCTGCAAAGAACACTTCTGTCTCATTTTAGTTAAAGACATAACAGTGCCTCCAGAAATTCTGACTCCAACAGTCTGGGTGGGACTAGGAATGCATTTCTTAAAAGCACCATGAGTGAGTCCCATATGTAATCAGTGTCCAGACAATGAACAGGGACACAGTAGTCTGTTACGATGTAACAGACACAGGAAGACTTAATTCCACATTTACCCCTCCCACTTCCTTGAGCAATATTTACTATCTCTTAGTTTTAGCCTCCCCAATTGGGGGGGGGGAGTAACAGATATATCAGATTTTAAAAAAATCACATCTCATAAAAAATAAACTCATAATTGGATTGTTTTATAGTTTAGAAAATGCTTTTACATTCAGTATGTCAAATGACAGATAAAAGCCTACTAATGATTTAGAGGAGATGGTAATTATGGTTATTTTCACATTACACATGAGTAATTAAAAGATAGTTAAAAAAATAAATGACATAGTTAAGTGTCAAAGGCAAGAATCAATCTAGGTCCTCAAAGTCCAGTTCTAGACTAGCTCTCTATGCACTAGTATAAATTCTCACATACCATACCAATGGCATATCATTTCAAAGACTGTCAACACTGCTGTGTCCTGCAGGTGAACAGCGTGGTAGGGCAACAAAAGGATCTAAAGAGGGAAAAAAAAAAAACAGACTTTTCTGTGTACATTTTGATGTACATATTAATAGCCAACAAGAGGCAAAGCAAAAGGTTAAAAAGCAGTGTGTTCACAGTCTATACAGAAAATCCATAGCTAAAGAATAAAAAAGAAGCTATTAGATCACTTTCGACCTCTGTGCTTTCACCCTACAAAGATGCATCTTTCATCTTGAGGCTGAGATCTATTTTCAGACCCAATATGGCCTACGGTTACTCAGCCAGTAATTCCAGAAGAGCCTACAGGTCTACAGCTCTGTGGCCAATTAAAGTCCCTTGCAGTGGCCTAGTTTCTTTTTACCTACATAGACAAGCCTGCTCCAATGACATCTTTGCAATGCACCATGTATACAATTATAGTTCCAAACCTAAAGGAAACTTTACCTATCTTCTGCTCTGACTCATTTTTTTAGGGGAAGACAATGAAATCTACAAAGAAATAATGGACCCAAAACTGGAGATCGATTTATGGGAAGCAAGATTACAACCCAGACATCTAGACCCTCACTTTCCCATACAACATCTAAGAGTGTCCCTTCAGCTCCAATGAAGGTCCTGCTTCTATCTAGTGTTTCAGGCAGGAATCTTTTATACAAAAAGCTCTATTAAGGTATAATTCACAGACAGCCAGGCGTGGTGACACACGCTTTTAATCCCAGCACTCGGGAGGCAAAGGCAGGAGGATAGCCTTGAGTTCGAGGTCATCCTGAGACTACACAGTGAGTTCCAGGTCAGCCTGGACCAGAGTGGGACCCTACCTTAGAAAAACAAAACAAAACAAAATAAAAGATATAATTCACAGGCTGGAGCGATGGCTTAATGGTTAAGGCACATGCCTGCAAAGCCTAAGGACACATGTTCAAATCTACAGGTCCCATGTAAGCCAGATGCACATCTGGAGTTTGTTTGCAGTGGCTAGAGTCCCTGGCATGCCCATTCTCTTTATCTCTCTCTCTTCCTCTGTGCCCAATAAATAAAAATAAATCTTTTTTTAAAAGATATAATTCATATTCTAACAATTTGCCCATGTAGTATAAAATTCAACAGCTTTTAGTATTTTCACTGAACAAAGCAAACACCACCACAGTCAATTTCAGTTTGTCTTTGTCACTCCTGAAAGAAAGTTGGAAACTCTTGGCCATCACTCCCTAGTGCCATCTGCTTACTCTGGGCCTTTCTGCAGACCTGGACAACCAAGATTGTTCCTCTTACCAATGAATTTGCTCTGTCTAGACACTTCACAGAAGTGGACTCACATTATGTGACCCACTGTGACTGGCTTCTTTTACTTAACAGTATTTTCAAAGTTCATCCCTGGCTAAGGACTTAATTAATTAATTTATTTATTTATTTTTGAGACTGGGTCTCACGCTAGCCCAGGCTGATCAAGACCTCACTCTGTAGTCCCAGGCTGGCCTGAAACTTATGGTGATCCTCCTACCTCGGCTCCCTGAGTACGGGATTAAAGGTGTACGTCACCTCAACCAGCTACTTCATCTTTTTTTTTTTAACCAAATTTTTCATCGTATAAACATTCCAATTTTATTTATCTTTTCATCTATCAGTTGATGAATATCTAAGTTTCTTTTACTTTGGAGTTGCTATGAATAATGACGCCAACATATTATTTCTCTTTGGTGGAACTGCTGGGTCATAAGATCTCTACAATTAACTTTTACTCTTCCCTGTGGCTATAGCACTTTACATTCCCACCAGCAATTATGAGGTTGCAGTAGCTCTGTATCTTCACCAACACTTGGTATAATCCATCTTTTTGATTATAGCCATCATAGTGGGTGTGAAGTGGTTCTTCATTATGGTTTGGATTTGTACTTTCCTCATGGCTAACACTGTTGGACATCTTTTTCGTGTGCTTACTTGACATGTGTATATTTTCTCTGGAAAGATGTTTATTCAGATCCTTTGTTAATTTTTGTTTTGTTTTGTTTTGTTTTTCAAGGTAGGGTTTCATTATAGCCCAGGCTGACCTGGAATTCACTATGTAGTCTCAAGGTGACCTTGAACTCACAGTTGAACTCCTACCTCTGCCTCCCAAATTCTGGGATTAAAGGCGTGTGCCACCACACATGGCTCCTTTGTCCATTTTTAAATTAGGGGGTTTTTTGTTTGTTTGTTTTTGTTTTTGAGGCAAGCCCAACAGACTGCCTTATCTTTCATGGGAGAGTGAGAGAGAGAGAGAATTGGTGCACCAGGGCCTGCAGTCACCACAATTGAACTCCAGATGCATATGCCCCTTGTGCACATGTGTGACTTTGCATGCTTGCATTACTGTGCAGCTGGCTTACAAGGGACCCAGAGAGTTGTACATGAGTTGTTAGGCTTCGCAGGAAAGTGCCTTAACTGCTAAGCCATCTCTCTAGCCCGAAATTAGGTTTTTGTGACTTCTGGTTGAATTGCAATAGTTCTTTACATAGCCTAAGTACAAGTCTCTTATACAATTTGGAAACACTGTCTCTCTTTTGTGGGTTACCTTTTAACATCCTTGAGAGTGGTGAGCCAGGATAATGATAATGTCACAGATAGAAAGCCAGTCTTTTCCGAATGTTACAAGAAAAGGACCCTACAAGCATTACTGACAACTTTCTACCACAGCAATGATCATCTCACTCAACATTGTGAGAGTCACGTGGAGAGCCACAAGCAGTAAGAGACACTGTGGCACAGCCATGTCTACCTCCCCTAAACCAAAGGTTGGAACCGGGCACAGCCCCTCCTTAATTCCTCCTCTCGGGCTGTTTGTATGGGCCTGACCTTGTGCAGAGACAGTGTGTTCAAAACCAGTCTGTAGCTACCTCATTCTTACATTGTCTAACCTTGTTGCCCGTCCCCATGCCTTTTCTGTTTTTAATACGTTTATTTGCTTATTTTGGAGAGAGAATGAAAAGGGCAGATAGAGAAAATGAATAGGTACACCAGGGCCTCTAGCCCTATCTTAGGAGGGGTGGAGAGGGAAAGGGAAAGGAAGAAAGGGGAGGGGAAGAAGAGAGGAAAATGAGTCTTCCTAGTAAGTTCATGGCAAGTCCTATTTATCTCTACTTCCTTTTTTTTTTTTAGCTATTTCTTGCCATTTTTTAACCCCAAATCTGTGTATAGGACCAAAGAACTGAATACATAACAAATAACCAAAATGTGGAAAGAAGATATTCCAAATGAAACTAATTTAGAAAAAAAGAAATTTCCAAACAGAGAAAAATTTTAGATTCTTGTAATTTGTGATTTCACAAACAGTTTAGAGACTTAAAAAAGAAAAGAAACACATAAATCAATGGCTTTAATCTATCCAATATCTAGCAAGAGGAGAATTAATCTTTTGGAATTTTGTTGAGCTGCAGTTCTGCGCAATGAGTCAACTTTGCGTTCAGCTTGAACCACTTTAGGAAGGAGACACAAAACAATTAACCAGAGAATAAAAGGTATTAAGGGGCAGTTAAGGAGGGAGAGCTCTGAACTAGATCATTAGTGGGGGTGGTGTTTGTTTTCTAAGCATACAAATGATGGAAAAGACATGAAATACCATACTTTTATCACCAGGTAAGATGGAGCGGTAAAATCGGTCCTTCTTTTTCTTCTCCTCTGGATTTGGAGGCAGAGGTTTGGAGCCGTGGTTTAGAGTTCCAGCATCTTTGCTTCCAGCTCCAATCATAGTGCTGGTGTTTCTCATTGGAGGGGCCGGGGGTTTGTCCTGAATGTCTAGGCCGTTATTTGACATCGTCACCACCAGCAGCAGCTACTGGAATCAAAAGAAAGGACACAACTTTTATTATTTTTGAACACAAGAAAATACAGTTTAAAATGTTAAAGAATCCTGGGGCTGGTGAGATGGCTTAGTGATTAAAGGCACTTGCAAAGCCCGATGGCCTGGGTTCAACTCCCCAGTACCCACAGATGCACAAAGGGACAACAGGAACCTTAAAACACACCACTCTGCTACTTTAAGACCTGATCGTCCTATCAGAATAAAAGTTCAATTTCCCACCTTACCAAGCCTTCTTATTTCCCCTTATACTTTAGCTACACCCATCTTTAATTTTATAAATATATCTCAACTTCACATTTCCATCCCTTTGCACGGTTCCTTTGCCTAAGATGCTAATTTTTTAAATGGTGAATTTATTCAACCAAGACCTAATTCTGTGTGTCTTCTTTCTATACAGCATTCTAGCAATGTTCTGACATCCAAAAAGTTAAGTGTCTTCTTCACCATGCTTCAAGGCAATGGGATATCACATTGTGGTGTTGTTTCGAGGTAGGGTCTTGTTCTAGTGCAGGCTGACCTAGAAGCCACTATGTAGTCTCAGGTTGGCCTTGAACTCACAGTGACCCTCCTACCCAGCCTCCTAAGTGCTAGAATGAAAGGTGCATACCACTATATCAGTTTTCTTATACAGTTTACAGGTATGTCTCCCCAAAAGCCACAGTGTTCCTCAAATGTCGATTCCAATTTTGCTATCTTTGTAGCTCAACAGTACTCTATTTGGTATTTAACGTATAGCAGGAACAATACTGTAATTAATACAGTTTGCAAGAAGATGTATACTTTGTCTTTAAGGTGTTTATTAGTAAAACCTGAAATCAATTTGCCTAGACACAGTCTACATTGATTTATGCCTCAGAAGTCTCTGAACGGGAAGCTGGGAGATGGCCCAGTGGTCGCGAAGTGGTAAACGCTTCAGCGACCCCAGCATGCCCATCACGAAGAAAGGCAGGGCCGGGAGCATCCGGAGCTCTCGGGTGAACCCAGCTCATGTTCCGTCCTTTGCCGTCCGGCAGTTCACGTGCAGCAGTAAGAGATGCTGTCTAAAGAACGTGGAGCAACGCCACCTTGAAGCTGTCCTCCGACCTCCACAGCCACACCATGGCACAGGCGCGCGCACACACACACACACATATGAATAATAATAAAAATTTAAGGGGCTGCGAAGGTGGCTCAGCAGTTAAAGGCACTTGCTTGCAAAACCTGCCAGCCTGGCTCACTTCCTAAGCCAACCATTTCAGCTAGATGCAAAAAAGTAGCACAAACATCTGGTATTTTTTTCTTTATAGCAACAAGAGGACTTGTGTGCATACACACACAAATTTCTAAAATTATTATTTATTTATTTTTGATATTTTATTTTTTTAAGCTTTTTTGTTTGTTTATTTGAGAATGACACAGAGAGAGAGAGAAAGAGGTAGAGAGAGAGAGAGAAAGACAGAATGGGTGTGCCAGGGCCTCCAGCCACTGCAAACGAACTCCAGATGCGTGCGCTCCCTTGTGCATCTGGTTAACGTGGGTCCTGGGGAATTGAGCCTCGAACCGGGGTCCTTAGGCTTCACAGGCAAGCGCTTAACCACTAAGCCATCTCTCCAGCCCTTAATATTTTATTTATTTGCAAGGAAAGAGATGGGGAAGAATATGAATATGAATATGAATGAGCACACCAGGGCCTCTAGCCACTGCAAACTCCAGATAGATGCACCACTTCGAGCATCTGGCTCCACATGGGCACTGCAGAATTGAACTGGGGTCATTAGGCATTGTAGATAAGCACCTTAACTGCTGAGCCATCTTGCCAGGCCTATTTGGTTTTTTATTTTGTTTTTCAATACTTTCACCTATTTATTTGCAAGCAGAGATAGAGAGAGAAAGACAAAAACAAGATGGCTGCTCCACGGCTTCCCGCCCCTGCAAAGGAATTCCAGATGTGTGTGCCACCTTGTGCATCTGGTTTTATGTGGGCACTAGGGAAATCAAACCCCAGGCCAGAAGGCTTTCAAGCAAACACCTTTAAGTTTTGAGCCATCTCCCCAGCTCTAAAAAGTATATTTGAACTTGCCAGATTTATTGATTGCTACTATCATTGAGGTTATTATTATTACTATTATTTCAGTGTTAGGGATGGAACCCTGGGCTGAGCATGTACCACTGAGCAACAGTGCTAGTCCATCAAGAATTTTATACATATATACATACATACATACATACATATATATATGTGTATATATATATATATATATATATATATATATATATATATATATATATATATATATATAAAATGTTAGAGAACGAGAAAGAGGCAGAGAGGAGAGAGAGAACTGGTGTGGCAGGGCCTCAACCACTGCACTTGAACTCCAGACCCTTGCACCACCTATTGGCATGTGCAACATTGTGCTTGCCTCATTTTTAAATGGGATCTGTAGAGTAAAACATGGTCCTTAGGCTTTTTAGGTAAGCGCCTTAACCACTAAGCCACCTCTCTAGCCCTCAAATAATTTAAAATAAATATTTTATTTATTTATTTATTTGAGAGATAGAGATAATGGGCACTCCAGGGCCTCTAGCCACTGCAAATTCCAGACACATGTGCCACCCTGTACACCTGGCTTTACGTGGGTCCTGGGGAATTGAGCCTGGGTCCTTTGGCTTTGCAGGCAAATGCCTTAGCCACTAACCATCTCTCCAGCCCATCAGATATTCTTAGTTAACACATATACCAATACCACCAAGCTTCCTGCCAATGATTTCTCCCTTCTCTGATGAAAATCTTATTTACCTTTTAAGGTAAAACTCAAAATGCATTTTTTTTTTTTGGCATACTTCATCCTGACCAACTGTTAGCAAACCAACTGTTCCTTTTCTTCTTAAACAAAAGAAATAAAGCAAGGGTACTTTCTTTTTTGTTTTTTGGTTTTTGGAGGTAGAGTCTCACTCTAGGCCAGGCTGTCCTGGAATTCACTACGTAGTCTCAGGGAGGCCTCGAACTCACGGCAATCCTCCTACCTATCTGCCTCCCCAGTGCTGAAATTAAAGGCGTATGCCACCATGCCTGGCTAAGCAAGGGAACTTTCATTGATCCAGATTGACTGTTTTTTATTCCTTTCTTTGCAGATTCACTTCCTAGATTTGCCTCTGCATTTCCTTCCGGCCTCAACTCAGTCCCTCATCTTGACCAAGACCGCAGAGCATCCAGTGTCACGGGTGGCAAGGGTACCTTTCCACTCCAGGCTGCCCAGACCAAAATTATATACTCACAGCCACCTAATACACAAACCAGGCCCTTCGGTCGACAGCTTCAATATACACTCAAAGGGAATGTAAACTCCCTGTTAGGACCACACTCCAGCAGTATGCCCATAAGCCCTTCACTGACCAATGTGTCAAGAACACATGCTTGTCTTCATTTCTCAGTCATCTCACTAGAAAGGGTTCTCAGGGGGGATAGATCAACTAAAAACCCGTTGAAATCTAAATGTTTGAAATGCTGTGCCACTTTCCAGCCTAGGTCACCCCATCTACATTTGAAAACCTCTAACGCCAGGGCATCTACAGTCTCAGATGATAACTTCTTCTGTCTTTGGTGACCTCATTTAGAGAGTTCTCACTCGTATTAAGTTCTGTCTATCTTATTCTTATCTCATTCTGCATTTCAAATATTTATTTTCTATTTACACTCCCCTTTACTGGCCCCTGCCAGACTTAAGACTACGAAACTCCTTCAGAACAACGTTTCTGGCTTATATGTTGTTAACTTTTATTTATACATTTTTGATTTATTACATGTATATAATGTATTTTAATCATATTCTGTGCCCTTTACCTTCTCTTGCTCCCCTGAACTAATTCAGTTTCTTTTTTTAAAATTTTCTTTATTTATTTATTACTTCACAGAGAAAAAGAGGCAGATAGAGAGAGACAGAGAACAGGCACACCAGGGCTTCCAGCTACTGCAAACGATCTCCAGATGCATGCGCCACCTTGTGCATGTGGTTTACATGGGTACAGGGGAATCAAACCTGAGTCCTTAGGCTTCACAGGCCTATGAATTTCTTCCTGGGAGGAAGAAGGCCACTACTTGTACTCCACAGGGCAAGAGAGGAGATGCAGCACCCCAGTTCTTTGTTTCTTTGTAAGAAGCATAGGGATGAGGCTGTTGCTGAGCACCCAGATGCCTCAGGTGAGGAGATTAAAGAACTGCTCGAATCCCAGTGGACCATGCTCAATGAAAAGCAGAAAGCATGCCATACTACGAAGTTTGCCCTCGTGACCTCTGCCCGGCCTGAAGACGACTCTGGTAATATGAATGGGAAGAAGAGAAACCATGCCAAGAGGACAGAGGACCCTCCAGAAGGTGTAGATATTAACGATGCACCCAGAAAAAGACTCAGGCCAGACAAGCAGAGTCTTCGGAAGACAGAGCTGTTCACAGAGACCCCTCCCCAGAGTCCTTCACTTTTGCACACTCACCCACCCTGGTTGTTGGGGCATCTTCAGGGGACTGCGGCTGGCCCAGAGCAAGAAGCCAGGAACCCAACAGCTTATCCACTAGGCCATCACTCCAGTGCTTCTTGACCCCCAACTATAGTCTTGGTTAAGAACAGGTAATCAATAGAGACTTACTGAGCAAATGAATAAATATGAGAACAAATGAATAAAGAAAAATAATTACTTCCATCTAGGCTAATTCTATCTCTTAGAGCAATTCAAAAAAGGCTTATGATCTTTCCTTAGGCAGAATTTTAGGCACCTGAAATGACCTTTCAATCCTTCAGATCTAGCTTCTCAATGCTGCACATTTCTAGTCCTGTCAACCTATGTTTAGAAGACCAATGTTGTGCCCTCTCGCTCGCCTGGACTGAGCATTTCTAGACTTCTTTCTCCACAGCCCATATGCCCAGCCTTTCCTGTCATTTGTCCACAAATCTTCCCCAGCTTTGCAGTCTTAGATCCCTTTGCTGGTTCATCTATACTCATACTCAGCACAATGATTAACAAATTTTTAATAAAGGGGAGGGGGGCTGGAGAGATAGCTTAGCAGTTAAGGCGCTTTCCTGCAAAACCTAAGGACCCAGGTTCAGCTCCCTAGAACCCACATAAGCCAGAGGCACATGGTGATGCACATGCACAAGGTGGTACATGCATCTGGAATTCAACTGCAGTGGATAAGCCCTGGTGAGCCAATTCTCATCCTCTCTCCCTCTCATGCGCATGCACGCTCTTTCTCTCTCATTTAAACAACCACCACAACAAAAAACTTGTAACAGAAAAATGGGTCCAAAATGTCAACCTGAGAAGACAGGATAAACATACTCAGCTCTTAAAGGAGGACAGTAAACAGTCTAAACTTTCTAACAGTCTCAGCAAGCCACAAGTTTGAAAGGAAAAGAAACTGATGCCTCTGACATGCTGCAGTATAAACCTTGACCTAAGAAAACATTTATAATGGAAGTCTGGTATCCATCCTGGACACAAAACAGATACTGTAGGCACAGAGAAAAATAGACTGCCCGCAGTTAACCAATGCCCCAAAAGCTCAGGGAACCTAATAATATACAAGCAACTAATTAATGATGCTGAAATATTAATTATGAATCAACCGAATGACTATAGCAAGTGCAGGGTCATGGTGAGGTTCCAAGAGGGCCACTAGTAAGTAATAACATATGAAAGGATGACTGCATAAAGTCAGGCCATCTGGGTAAGTGCTGGTTCTGTTATTGTTTAGTTTATTATGGAAGTCCATCACCTGTGAGATGCAATTTAATGTTTTCTGCTATGCAATCTCTGGTCATGAGGCAAGCAAGCACAGGAAGTGATTCACGCCTCTTTCAAGCATCTATACCTCTTCCACATTTTCACCTTGGATTCCACAGCCACTGGTATGAAAGAGAACCAAAGTGTTCACACATTTTAAGATGGACATAACATCAAAGTCAGACACAGCCTTAGGGGTCCACTGAGTCTGAATCTCTCAAATCAGACATAAAAATACATCAGCAAGAAACTGCCAGCATTCACATAGTGATTTCAATATAGACTAGAGATAGACCCCACTTTAACATTTCATCATTTACTCATTCTTTAAGTGAAACATGAATCACATATGAGATATATATTAACATGCCTGGACTGGACTTGATTAACATTTACTAAGTGCCTGCCATGAGCTAAGCACCAGAGAAATAAATGAATTCCTGCTCCTCAAACTAAAAAAAATAGGTGGTGAGCCTGTGGGGCGGGTAAATTTGGGTTCCAGTCCTGTGTGTGTGGAACAGATGGTGGAGAATACTGGGGAGAACTAGGACACATCAAGAATAAAGAAACAGCCGGGGGGCTGGAGAGATGGCGTAGTGGTTAGGCGCTTGCCTGTGAAGTCTAAGGACCCTGGTTCGAGGCTCGGTTCCCCAGGTCCCATGTTAGCCAGATGCACAAGGGGGCGCACGCATCTGGAGTTCGTTTGCAGAGGCTGAAAGCCCTGGCGCGCCCATTCTCTCTCTCTCCCTCTACCTGTCTTTCTCTCTGTGTCTGTTGCTCTCAAATAAATAAATTAAAAAAAAAAAAAGAAACAGCCAGGCGTGGTGGCACACACCTTTAATCCCAACACTCGGGAGGCAGAGGTAGGAGAATCGCCATGAGTTCGAGGCCTTCCTGAGACTACAGAGTGAATTCCAGGTCAGCCTGGGGCGACAGTGATACCCTACCTCAAAAAAAAAGACTAAAGAAACAACTAACTACCATGAGATGGATCACCTCCACCTCAACTGTCCAGACCCAGAAATCACTACAGAGGATGCGGTGATACAGGTAGCTTGAAAACCAGTTTCATATGGCAACAGACACTGTAGTCACTCAAACCTCATCAAAACAGAGATCCAGAGCTGGAGAGATGGCTCAAGCAATTAAGGTGTTTGTCTGCAAAGCCTAAGGACCCAGGTTTGATTTCCCAGTACCCTCATAAAGCCAGATGCATAAGGTGGAGCAGGTGTTGGGAGTTCGCTTGCAGTGGCTAAAGGCTCTGGTGTGCCCATTCTCTCTATATATGCCTCTCCCTCTCTCAAATAAATAAATTAAAAAAGAAAAAAAAAAAACCCAGAGGCTACAGAAAAAGCAACACTAAATCAAACGCCTATCTTGTCCCCCTTCCCCCAAGGCTCAGGGAACATTTGCTAAGGAGGGGACAAAAAGATTGCAAAAGCCTCAGGGTGGGCGGGAATGGCCTAAGGTACTGTATCCCCTACCCAGAGACTGGTATTCACTGTGGGAGGCCTCTTGGTCCCCACAATGAATACCAATAACCCCTCTAATGGTCTACAGTTAGAATTGGGGCAGGGTTCTAAGAGTGAAACCTTTTGTAAAAATTGAATAGGGCTGGAGAGATGGCTTAGCGGTTAAGGCATTTGCCTGCAAAGCCAAAGAACCCAGGTTCAATTCCCCAGGTCCTACGTTAGCCAGATGCGTAAGAGGGCACATGTGTCTGGAGTTCATTTGCAGTGGCTGGAGGCCCTGGTGCACCCATTCTCTCACACACTCTCTCTCCCACTTCCTCTGTCAAGTAAATAAATAAATAAAGGCTAGAGAGAAAGCTTAGCAGTTAAGGCATTTGCCTGCAAAGCTTAAGGACCCATGTTCAACTCCCCAGATCCTGTGTAAGCCAGACATACAAGGTGACACATGCATAAGGTCACACATGCTCACAAGGAGGTGCATGCATCTGGAGTTAACTGCAGTGGCTGGAGGCCCTGGTGCACCAATTCTCTCCCTCCCCCCCAGTAAATAATAATAATAATAATAAATCAAAATTTACTCCAAAAGGCCAGGATAAATCAAAATTTAAAATCAAAATGGGATCAATGTAAAACAAAAAATAGGTGGTGGAGAGAATATGACGGTAATCACTAGGATGACTACAAACTAATCAAGATGTTGGGAAGAGATGGCTCAGTGGATAAAGCGCTTGCCTGCAAAACCTACTGACCTGAGTTTGAGTCCCCAGTACCCATATAAAGCCAGTTGCACATGCATCTGGAGTCTGTTTGTTTGCAGTGGCTAGAAGCCCTGGCACAACCATTCTCTCTGTCTCTCTTCTCTCTCTCTCTCTCTCTCTCTCTCTCTCTCTGCTTACAAAAAAAAAAAAAGATGTTGAGAAGTGGCAGGGCAGTGCTTAGCACCAAGTAAGACATCTCTGTCACACCCGCCAAGGCTCAAGGACCAATGCAGAAGCTGAGGCAAAAGAATACGGTGCTCACCACTAGAGTAACTCAGCACCAAGACATCTCTACAATACCCTCCAAGACCACTGCCAAAGAGATGGTGAAAAGAATGTAACAGCCAATGGAAGGGAAGCAGTGCTTCACAATACTATTTTCCAGACACAAAGTGACTGTGGCACTCATCTCACAGTGGCTAATGCTACCTACACAAGACCTTCATAAAGAGTGGGGGGGAATGATGGCATCAAAATAGAAAAGAAGCCAGGCGTGGTGGTACACGCCTTTAATCCCAGGACTCAGGAGGCAGAGGTAGGAGGATCGCCGTGAGTTCGATGCCAGCCTGAGACTACATAGTGAATTCCAGGTCAGCCTGGGCTAGAGTCCCTACCTCGAAAAACAAAACAAAACAAACAAAATAGAAGAGAGACTAGTTGAAAAGAAGGGATCTGGTGAAAACATGTTTTAAGAAGGAGGGAAAGGGAGGGTGGTAGAAGGGCTTATGATCATTGTCTATATGTACAGAAATTGTTAATAAAATATTTTAATGGGGGGCTGGAGAGGTGGCTTAGTGGTTAAGCACTTGCCTGTGAAGCCTAAAGACCCCAGTTCATGGCTCAAATCCCCAGGACCCACGTTAGCCAGATGCACAAGGGGGCGCACGCGTCTGGAGTTCATTTGCAGTGGCTGGAGGCCCTGGTGCGCCCATTCTCTCTCTCTCTCTTTCTGTGCCTCTTTCTCTCTCTGTCTGTCACTCTCAAATAAATAAATAAAAATAAACAAAAAAAAATTTTAAATATATTTTAATGGGGAAAATATAGCACAGGGCTGGAGAAATGGCTCAGTGAATAAAGTATTCACCACCCAGGCTGGAGTACCTAAGTTCAACCCCCAGGCCCCATGTAAAAAGCCAGGAGCTGCGGCAGGCTCCTGTAACCCCGCACGCACACAGCAATGGTGCGATGGGAGGCAGAAGTAGGCGGGTTTCACATAAGCTCTAGGTGAGACCAGCAAAAGAGAGCACAAGGATCCAGAGTGAGACCCTTCAAATGAAGAAGACAGGCACAGACCAACCCAGAAGTTGTCCTCTGACCTCCTCATGTTCTGTTTGTGTTTTTTTTTTTGTTTATTTGTTTGTTTTTGTTATTTTGAGGTAGAGTCTCACTCTAGCTCAGGCTCACCTGGAATTCACTATGTAGTCTTGGCAGCCTCCTTGAACTTCAAATAAATACTTTTTGAAATGTAGCACAAACACAGCGTATGCTATTAAAGACGTGTTAAATATACCTTTTGATGCATTTGTAGATTCTTTCTTCAAATACAGCTCAAAGCAATAAACTTTCATTTCAGGTAGGGATCAAACACAAGGAAATGAAAAATACGTGACAAATAGGTAGAAAAACAGAACTAATAGGATGTGACCCAAGCCTAGAGGCTCTCACAATTTACTATGAACAGGTAGGATCTAGCTGGGCACTCGGGAGGCAGAGGTAGGAGGATCGCCATGAGTTCAAGGCCACCCTGAAACTACATAGTGAATTCCAGGTCAGCCTGGGCTAGAGTGAGACTCTACCTTGAAACCCGCCCCTCCACCCCCGCAAAAAAGCAGGAGCTAGCAAACCACCGTGCCAGGCCAAAAATCAACAGCCCTGTAACAGCATGAACAGTCAAACATTCAAACACACAGAAACTGAAAACTAAACTGAACTGAAGTTTCACCAAAAAGGTGGCATTAAGAGTACCAGCTGCCAAGTATGATGGCACATGCCTGCAAATCCTGTACATTGGAGGCAGAAGACTGAAAAATCTCAGGCCAGCCTAGACAATGTAACAAGATTCTGACACAAACACACAGAGCAGCCACTTGAAGATTAAAAAAAACAAGTCAAACTAATGGTCTCGAGCTGTAGACCATCAGAATTTGGACTCTTACCCCATGAGCTATCAGAATACCAATGTGAAAGCACTCAGACAGAAGCGTATTGTAATGAACTTTACGTTGAAGTTCACTTAAGTTCGATTTTTTGCTTGTGGAATATAGGTGGTGTGGGATGTGGGTGTATGCAGACACCGCGCGCAGAGGTCAGAGGAAAACACAGGCTGTCTTCCTTTATAGCTGATCTGTGAATTTCCCTCAACAGAGTCTCTCTCTGAACCTGGACCTGCAATTTTCACAATCCCCAGCAATTTTCCACAGTCTCTGCTCCTCGTAGGACTGGGATTTTGGGGTATGAATATCCAGGCCCAGCTATCTATGTGGGTGCTGGAGAGTTGAACAAAGAACAAATCAGGTTCTCAAGCTTGTGGGTCAAATGCCCATAACCACTGAGCCATCTCTCCAGCCCCCAAATTTACATATATATATATATATATATATATATATATATACATATATATATATATGTATGTATATGTATATATATGTTACATATATATATTCTTCTACCATTTTGTTTTCATATATATATTACAAATGACCAATGGATGACATAGTATGTGTTATAACACAGTACACATGCCAATAGATGGTATACAATGGATGTTATAAAGGACTGTTATGTATTGTTTAGAGATGAAAATAAATTTTGAGAACTGTGTTGGTTGTTGCATGAACATCACAGGATATACTTACATAACCCTAGATGGTGTAGGTCAATCATTCATGGCCTCTTGATGTAAGAGATGCAGTAGGGGGTTGAAGAGGCGCCACAGTTAAAGGTGCTTGCTTGCAAAGCTTGCTGTTCCTGGTTCAGTTCCCCAGTACCCATGTAAAGCCCTATGCACAAAGTGGTACATGTGTCTGGAGTTTGTTTGCAGGGAAAGAGGCCCTGATACATCCATTCTCGTTCTCTCTCCCGTGCTTGCAAATAATAAATGTGTTTTGTTTTGTTTTGTTTTTGTCAAAAGATGCATTAGGACTGGGGATTTAGCTTAGTGGTAAAGCACCTGACTAGCATGTGCAAAGGCCTGGTTATAATCCCCAGCATGTGGGGAAGGGGCACAGGAAGAAAGATGGATTGTCATTTCCTTATAATGTAAACTGTTTTTTATAAATAGAAGTAAATTCTAAAATAGTAATAAACGCGTGTAGGATAAAGCTGGAGATGTAGCTCATTAGCAGAACACTTCCCTGGCGTATACAGGGACTATAAATAATGGGCTGGGGAGACGGTTGAGCAAATGAAGGTGCTTGCTTGCAAAGCCTGACAGCCATGGTTCAATTCCCCAGTACCCGCATAAAGTCAGATGCACAAACCAGTGTGTGTGTGTGTGTGTGTGTGTGTGTGTGTGTGTGTGTGTGTAGTTTGTGTGCAGTGACAAGACGCCCTGGTGTGTCCATACTCTTTTTGACTGCCTCTCAAATAATTAAAAATGTTTTTAAAAACTATGAAAACAAAATGGTAGAAGAATCAACAATGGCGAACATATAAATATTGATGATAAAATTATTTCAATGTTTGAAAATTGTCCTATTATACAGATGGGAAGAAAACAACAGTCTCTGGACTTAATTGGTCTGGAATAAGTCCAGGCATTAGAGAGAAAACATAACTTAATTAATTCTGATAGAGAAAGATTATGGAATATGCATCCTAAACCACAGAATAATGAGTATAGAGCAGCAGAGTGCAACATAAAGAACGAAAGGAAGAAAATGAAAAGTAGGACGCAGCACATCACTGTGGGCCTTTTATGTCCTGCCCCACATATAGCAGCTAGTCAGAAAAAAATGGCTCTAAGTAGCTCTAGAGCTGGGCAATAAATGTCCCCATGTTAAAAATAAAAGACGAGCGCTGGAGGGATGGCTTGGCAGTTAAGGCGTTTGCCTACAAAGCCAAAGGACCCAAGTTCAATTCCCCAGGACCCAGGTTAGCCAGATGCACAAGGGGGTGCATATGTCTGGAGTTCGTCTGCAATGGCTGGAGGCCCTGGCGTACCCATTCTCTCTCTCTCTCTCTCTCTCTCTGTCAAATAAATAAATAAATAAAAATAAAATATTTTAAAAAGCAAAAAATGACACTGTTGATTGATTAAAAAAAAAAGAATGTGGGGAGTGGCTGGAGAAATGGCTTAGCAGTTAAGGCACCTGCCTACAAAGAAAGGAGCGGGGTTTGATTCCCCAGGATCCACATAAGCCAGACGCACAAAGGGGCGCACGCGTCAGAGTTCCTTTGCAGTGGATGGAGGCCCTGGTGCGCCCACTCTCTCTCTCTCACTCTCTTCCTCCCTCTCTCTGCCTCTTTCTCACAATTAATTAATTAATTAATAATTTTCAAAAAACAAGGATGTGGTACGATGACAATGAGAGAAAAGAGGTGCTGCCTAGAGGAAAAGTCCAGCTGCTATGCACCTGCACGGGAGGGGGGGGACCTCTGGGGTGCCTTGAGCACACAGCATAGGTCTTCTTGGAGGTTTAGGACAGTCCTCTAAACTTTGTCTCGTAGTCACTAAAAGTCTAAAAAGACAGTTTTCCTAGAGAAATCCCTGGACTAATTACCTTCACATCTAAATTTTCAACTAGCATTTGGATTGGACATACCAATCATCATTAATACTAGATGAACTTTAGAGTTTATTGAAGAAAAAAAAACCTTGGGAAATCTATTTGGTATCTTTTTTTCTCATTCATTAAAGCAAATATTTACCATCTACTCTTCTCCTATGCAAGACGCTGGGAATGAAACAGTGAGTAAGTCCAAAGAATCAAAATTTCAAGATGTTACCAGTCACATCACAACAGACACAGTAGGCAGAAGAGGCAGGGGCCTGGAAAAATGTTTGTGTGACAACAGAATCCCTGTGCCACATTTCACTGTTGCCTCTAGACTGCATAACTTGTAATGCACTTTCCAGATAACCCCTTAGATCATCATTCAAAATAAAAGAGGGGTAGTGGTATATAGTTCAGTGTTGACCACTCGCCTAGCATGCACAAAACCTTAGTTTGATCCCTTGCGCCGAATAAAAATAAAAAGAAAGAAAGAAAGAAGAAGGAAAATAGTAACTGTGAGTAGACTAAAACATATTAAGTCAATAAAATAAAAGAGGGACAGGAAGATGAAGTCAAGTCCATTCCACACACTAATCACATTTCTTACTTTAAACAACCCAGAGCAGCTGCAACTGGCATAGCCAAATCTCAGGGCTGGGGAGTACTGTATGCCCTTGACGCCTGGTTATGAGAATTTGATCTTCAATTAACTTGTGCCAAGAGGTTTGCTCTGGCAAGGGACTGGAATGCTGCAGCCTTGAATTCGCTGAGGGACGTCCTTCTAATGCGTCAAAGACACTCCCACTACGCAGCCTCCAGCCACTGGCTCCAGGAGAGCAACAAGAAGTCCACTCACTCACTGCTAGGACAGCAGGGAGGAAAACTGGAGGCGGCTTCCGAGCTGTTATGAAAGCTACTTTAATTTCTGGTCCTCTGTCGGCGCTTATGTAAAATATAAATAATTCTACCTACTTTATGGGGGTATCACGGGAATCAAAAAAGCGTAAGAGTGGTTTTAAAAAGCATGCAGAATGCTATCTGCACAAAACAGCTGTCCAGTATCTCCTCCTTCCCATCTTTACTTCGACTTTACCGGCGGTCCTTAGAGTGCCTCTGTGCTCCTGCCTTTGCCGACACTGTTCTAGTTGCCTAAAATGTCCCGATTTGTCTGCTTAACAAGCTCCTACTCATTCTTCAAGGTCCAACTTAACTCACTCCCTCTAAGAAATCTTCGCTAACGCCCCTTCCTTGCTATCCCCCCAGATTTAACAGCATCTTATCCATACTCCTATGCAGCGATTTCCAGATTTCTTCTGATCAGGTATAATCCATGCATATTTTGCTGACTAGACCAGGAATGACTCGAGGCACAAAACTGACTCAGATTAAGCTCCATATCCTCCAGACACACGGCACAGGCACGGTATCCACCGAGTGCGGTCTGTGGAAGTAACAGGAGTGCGCGATCCAGGGCAGCCTGGCTCGGCAGAAAGGAGCACGGAAGGAAGCTGGAAGGATCCTGAGGCCAGCCAGTTCCAAACCCTTATTTTATGGAAGCCTGAAACCCAACAGGGCATATAATTTACCTAAGCTCACTAAATGAAATATTGATAGACATGACTAGTCTCTAATTGTTTTGATTTTCTTAAAAGCACTCTTTAGACAGTAATTATAATTTGAGACAGATGAACAAAGAACTATACTGAGAGGCTTCCTAAAATTAGAGCAATATGAGAGGTGGAAAGGGCAGAAATCTGGAGTGAAAGACAGAAGTTCACCCAGGCTTGCCCTGTGCGTGTGCATGTTCTCTCTCTCTCTCTCTCTCTCTCTCTCTCTCTCTCCCCCCCCCCCCACTCCTGACACCTCTGTAGACTATTAACTAAAGTTGCTTGTCGAAATTTCAGTACTTACAAGACTCATAATCTTCTCTCTACCATCGTGGGAAATTCTAGACCAGTAATCCCAGTTGAATCATTCCCAATAGTGAAGGCAAAAATTCAAATGTAAGCCAAGCATGGCAGCATGCTCCTGTAGTCCCAGCTACTGAGGCAAAGAGATCACGAGCCCAGGAATTCAGGACCAGACTGGGCAACAGAGTGAGACCCTGTCTAAAAAGAATTTTTTTAATAAAAAAAAAATAAAAAAGCAATTAAGTTTCAAACCTGCAGACCAAACAGTGGATGAACTGCACTAAGAAAACCTGAAGCCCTTATAGTGGAAGCCAAAATGAATCACAAAAGCATCCTGGAGTTTCTTCTCCTGTCTCCTAGATGCTTGACACTCCAGCCAATGCTGGAACACACCCTAGGATCCCTCACGTATGCCACATGCTGCCTCACAGAAGCAGCTTCCCTTGAATAGCCAACAGCATAAAAATGGACCACTATCCCTCCTCTGAAAGATAATCCACTCTAAGCCAACCAGCACCCCAGGGGTGCACTTGTAGTCCATGATCACCTAAAACTTTTGTTCCTCCTCTCCTCCGGAAAGAGAGACAGACAGACAGAGAGAGAGAGAAAGGAGAGGGGGAGAATGGACATGCTAGGGCCTCTAGCAGCTGCAAACTCCAGTTGGATGTGCCAGTTTGTGCATCTGGCTTTACACAGGTACTGGGGAATGGAACAGTCCTGAACTCAACTTTCTTCCGATCATTTCTGCACTGAAGCAGCAATTATAAAAACCTGGCTAACTGCTGTCACTTGAAAATTATAATTGTTTTCCTACCTGACCCGATGACTTTCCCACTCACCCTTCTCCCTGAGCTGATGAGCTTACTTCCCACAAGAAAGTAGAAATCTAGCTGCGTGTGGTGGCACACACCTTTAATTCCAGCAATGGGGAGGCAGCAGGAGGAAGACTGCTCTGAGTTTGAGAGCCTAAGACTACATAGTGAATACAAGGTCAGCCTGGGCTAGAACAAGACCCTACCTTGAAAAAAAAAAAAAACAAAAAACCCAACCGGAAATCTTTGCAGGAAAACGCATCCTCTCACCCCTCAAACCCATGTGCCTCTTACACCTACAACCACATTTCCCTTTTTCCGGTTATAATGGAGGAGGTACTATTCGTTTCCTCAAAACCATGTGCTTTTTTCCCTGAAGTCTTCACTTGCAAGCCTTCTCCCCCAGAGTGATATTTCTGTGGTATCAAGCACTTCCTCATTATTTGATATACTCTTTCACTCAACAAATAATTTACTATGAATCCGCAATGTAAAAGTAGTAATCTAGTTGGATGAGCAAAGTTCCTGTGCTCATGGAGACAAAGCAATCAGCAATTCGACGTAACAGTGTCAAGTATATGTATGTGTATTGTATGTGCATGTGTAAGCAGAGGAGCAGGGCTTATCAGCACAGGATTTACTTAAGACAAATAAAATGAGGTAATGAATCTTAATAGTGTCTGGAAGATAGAAGAGTATAAAGGCTGTACATGAAAATATACTGGACATCTAGAATCATAAAAAACTCTAAGGCTAAAGTTTAATTAACAAGGAAAAATGTGCCAAGAGACTGGAGGTAAAGGATTAGGGCAACCCAGCCCATGGTAGTAGTTACCTAGAATGCTCTCAAAGCCCTGGGTTTGATCCCTGCCACCACCAAAGGAGAGTGAGATTGAGATCAGAGATCCAGCCAGAGGTCTGATTGAGCAGGGCCTTATAAATCTCAATAAGAAGTCTGAATTTTGTACCACATGAAGGAAGCATTTTCAGCAGTGATCATATTTGCATTTTAGACCATACCAGCTATAGAATGGAACAGGATACAAGGGAGAAAAGAGAGAAGCCATTAAGAAGTTATAATAGAGGCTAGAGAGATGGCTTAGTAGGTAAGGCACTTGCCTGCTAAGCCTAAGGACCCAGGTTCAATTCCCCAGCACCCACATAAACCAGGTGTACAAGGTGTCACATGCGTCCGGAGTTTGTTTGCAGTGGCGACAGGCCCTGGCACACACATTCATATTCTGAGTGTGTGTGTCTGTGTGTGTGTGTGTCTCAAATAAATAAATAAAATATTTTTAAAAAGAAATTATAATAATCCAAGTGAGAATTGATGGCTCAGATGACTGGCAGCAAGTGTATAGTTCAAAGGTAAATGTATTTTTTTCCCAAAGGTAAATGTATTTTAAATGTAGAGTTGAAAGGTTTAGAAATTGAGATAGCTTGAAGAAAAAGGGAGAATTAAAGGTCCTATGTAAATCTTTGCCAGACCCAAGAAATAACGGAGTGGATAAGTACACGCAAGCACGCCCCCTCACCTTCTCCCCAACACCAGCCTCCTCCTTCATAAGCAGTGCTTCGCAAAAGAACTGTTTAAACTATTTCGGCTGCTTTCCCCTCTGTGCCTAGTGACATTTATGCCATTTCACCAAAGAATTCTTGTCAAAATTACCAATTGTTGGCCAGCTAGTCTAGCCTCGTTGGTGAGCCCCAGGGAAATGAAAGATATTGTCTCAGTGGAGGTGGTCAGCATTCTTGAGGATGACAGATGAAGCCTACACACACACACACGCACGCACGCACACACACACACACACACCATACATATGAATATACATACATGCAACACACATGACACATGAAAAAAGCTTTTTAAGAATCTGCTATATAATTTTTGTTTTCAATAAAATAACTTTTAAACTTTATCATAACACTTCAAGATAAGTACAAATAACTTTCATTTTTATATATAAAACTTAAAGTAAAAATCAGGCAAACAGTAAATAGAATGAAATGAATGTTATCATTTTTTAAAATTTATTTATTTATTTGAGACAAAGAGAAACAGATAAGAGAGAATGGCACGCTAGGGCCTTTGGTCACTGCAAAAGAACACCAGATGCATGAGCCACTTTGTGCATCTGGCTTACGTGGTTCTTGGGAAATCAAACCTGAGGTTTTGGTTTGGCAAGCAAGCCCCTTAACTGCTATGCAATCTCTCCAGCCCTGATGGATTTTTTTTTTTTTTACTTAATTCCCATTTATTTAAAGTTCTGTCAGTCTGTATACACTATTTATATTAAAAACACAGGAAGCTGGGGCTCCTAGCAAAAATATACATTTCAGTTTTGGAGATTGTTGGACACGGAGGGGAGCTGTGCTCTCAGTACCAGACCTGGGCAGGGGCGAGTGTGTGGCCAGAAGGGTCAGAGCACCCCTGCCCCCAAGACCTGGCGAGTTAGGGTGGGAGGGGAGAGGCGGGCTGCGCTGGCATGAGTATCTGGCCCACAGAAGGCCTCAGCACTGGCAGGGGAGACAGCAGGCTGGTCCCTTCTGGCCATTCCTGATGGATTTTTTAATACCTTCCTCCTCTTTTAATTAATTTATTCATTCAAGCATTTGTTTGTTTGGCTATATCACAAGGAGTCACTAACAATATTATTTATACTTGCTGCCTAGTATCTCTTTGAACTTAAGTGAAGTACTCTTGTACTCTTGTTGGGCTCTATTTTGAGCATGGAGCTCAATTATCAATTCTAACAGGTTTCTCTATCCTCTCCTGTTCTTTTCTTCATTAAGAAGTGAAATTCGGGCTGGAGAGATGGCTTAGCGGTTAAGCGCTTGCCTGTGAAGCCTAAGGACCCCGGTTCGAGGCTCGGTTCCCCAGGTCCCACGTTAGCCAGATGCACAAGGGGGCGCACGCATCTGGAGTTTGTTTGCAGAGGCTGGAAGGCCTGGCACGCCCATTCTCTCTCTCTCCCTCTACCTGTCTTTCTCTCTGTGTCTGTCACTCTCAAATAAATAAATAAAAAAAAAATTAAAAAAAAAAAAGAAGTGAAATTCACCAGGTGTGATAGCACATGCTTTTAATCCTCGCACTCAGGAGACAGAGGTAGGAGGATTGCTGTGAGTTCACAGCCACCCTGAGACTACATAGTGAATTCCAGGTCAGCCTGGGCTAGAGCGAGACCCTAACTCCAAAAGCCAAAAATAAAAAATTGAAATTCAGGGCTGGAGAGATGGCTTAGTGTTTAAGGCACTTGCTTGTGATGCCTATAGAACCAGGTTTGATTCCCCAGTACCCACACAAAGCCTGATGCACGTGGTGGCACATGTTTCTGGAGTTCCTTTACAGTGGCTAGAGACCCTGGTGCATCCATTCTGTCTCTAATTAATTAATTAATTAATTTTTATAAAAGAGCTGGGTGTGGTGGCTCACACCTTTAATTCCAGCATTTGGGAGGCTGAGGTAGGAGGATAGCTATGAATTCAAGGCCATCCTGAGACTATAGAATGAATTCCAGGTCAGCCTGGCTAGAGCAAAAGCCTACCTCAAACACACACACACAAAAAAAAAAAAAAAGAAGAAGAAGAAGAAGAAAAATTGAAATTCAAATTTGGACTAGTCACTGGCATCCTTAGGCTTTTAGACTTTTCAGACTATAGCAGTGGAACATTTGCTCTTGGCAGGCCCCCAGGCAAAGCATGGTGAGAGTAAGAAGAGAGACTGGCACTTCGGGAAGATGAAATTGAGGTGAAAAGAAAGCTAGTTAAATAGGAAACAGGATGTTTGGACCTTACCTGCTAACACTGCGAAGAAGTAACCTAAAATTGTAAGAGAGAAGAGAACAGAGGAAGACCCAAGGGAGGGAGGGAAAAGCTGGTTATGAGGGAGGAGATAAAAAGGGAAACATGAGTATAGCAAGAGGGGAAGATGGTGAGGTGGGGAAACAGGTGGCGAGGAGAGCAGGACAGGAAAAAGCGAACAGGAAGCCGGGCGTGGTGGCGCACGCCTTTCATCCCGGCACTCGGGAGGCAGAGGGAGGAGGATCACGATGAGTTCGAGGCCACCCTGGGAGGACTTGGTGAATTCCAGGTCAGCCTGGACCAGAGTGAGACCCTACCTTGGGGGAAAAAAATGAACGGAGGAGGAAGAAATAAAAGGAAGAAGGGAGAGAATCATGAAAACACTGAGAGGAGACAGAAGGTCCAGTATCTTCAAGGTAGGTGAGTATGAGGCCTGACATGAGTTTCTTAGTACCAGACAGGAAAGGAAGGAATTACAGTGATTAAGCCATTACGCAGCCCCAAGGTCTGTCATTTACTGAGCTGAGCAAGAGCAGAGACACTCGGCAGCCTCGTCTAGAGCACTTGTGTAAGTCTCAGAGAACTGGCCAGCTCAGAGGAAGCTGTTAACACACTGTGACCTGCTGCTCCTCCACTCCCTCTCCCCACACTCAGCGTGCCCGCACTCGGCCCGAAAACAGCCACCAGCATCTCCAGACTTCGTCTTGCCCCAAAGTCACTGGTTCTAAACAAACCAGCAAGATGCTGTACGGAACAAGGCTGGCTGACAGGCAGGCTGCCTGAGTATGCGCTCCAAGCTCACGTCAGTTTCAGCTCCATCCAGCTCACCTGTCTGAAGAAACTCAACGGTCCAGGGGGCAGTTACAAACAGAATGCCAAGCCTTTCCCTGCTGAGGCCCGGAGAGGCCGACTGGACAGGGCTAAACCTTACCCCCCACAAACACACACACACCCCCACCCCGGATCTATTATCCAGTTCACTCCATCTCCTAGCAGAGAACAACCACCACGGTCCCTCAGAGCCCGCGGCCAAGCCAAGGCAAAGGAAAGCATCCCTCTGGCCATCCAGCCCAAGGGTGCTTACAAAGGAGTGGGGCCTCTGAGCACAGCAGTTCCCCAAAAACCCAGCTTCCCCTTCAGAACCTTCCCTGGCCAGCTCTGATTCCAGCACAGGCCTATTCCTGAGTGGTTTCACCCCAAGATTCTACTCCTCCACCCCTCTGGTCACTGCAGGTCCCCTGAGGTAAGTGGAAAGTAACCCCACCAGAAGCCAGTGGAGACCAGACCCTGCAGACCACAAGCTCAGCTGGGCAGAGCCGGCATTACCTGGCAGGGGGCACTGGCCCCGGCATCTCGGGCGGTGGGGTCTGTCGCAGAGCCGCACCTCTCCCCACCCAGCGACGGGACAAAGCCTTGATTCCACCAGCCTGACTTGCTGGATTCGCCTGGGCCAGGCTCCCTCGGCGCAGCCGCCCAGCTCCCCCGGCGCAGCACGCTCTCCTCTGCGGGCGGGAGAAGGCGAAGGGGCGGGGAAGGAGGGAGGGAAGGAGGGAGGGAAGGAGGCGGGAGCAAGCCCGGCTTGGCTTCTTTCAGCAAAGAGGAGCTAGGGGAGCGGCGGCAGCCAGGTTCCCACCATCTCTGAGGTTCTCACCTCTCCATCTCCAGCAAGAGATGGCTTTGGGGAGGGCTGACGGTCAAGAAGACAAGCAGAGCTCAGAGCTCCCCTGTGACTTGGATCTGCTGCTGGGATGGAGGGTCTTTTCTATACCTCCTCACTTCAGACTCAGGATTCTGTCCCAAATGCATCTCACCATGAGAAGAGCTAGGCAGCCCTTACAGCACCATCTCCCCAAAGCAAAGAAAGGTAAGAGCACTTACGGTGCCTGGCCTGGGGACTTTATAAGCCTGCCTCGGAGCCTTACAAAGTGGGCACCACACTAAAACTGAGGTCCAAGGAGAATCTGATCTCATTCAGAATTTCTTAAGCACCGAAAGTGATCTGGGCAACAGAACTCTGACCAACTATGGATCAGACTCTGTAAAGGGTGCCTCTCAAAACCAGAAATAAAAATGCACCTTCACATATTTCCAAATGCTCCCCCGGAAGCAGTACAGCTCATCACTGACCTCTCTTACCCAGCCTTACCACTGAGGCAGCAGTCCAGTTAAGCAGATTATCTCTTCCATTTTATCACTGGGAGTTTGGATCTTGCTCTGAGTTTTAGCAATGGAAGACTTTGAAAGATTTTTAAACAGAACAAGATCTAACTTCCAGTCAATAGAGAGGCTGGATAAGAAAAAAAGCTCGTCTTTTTAGAGCTACAGGCAGCAAAACACAGCAATGATTTAGACTCATGTGTAAAATAACATGAAAAGCAATCACAAATTCTGAAGACACCGCTTGGAATCAGCAGCAGCAGCAGAATAAGAGAAAATACGACTTAGTTCACACCATGATCTGATTCCCAAGTCTATGCATTTATGTTTACTTCCCTATTTCTCTGCTGTGTTTGCAACAGGTCAGTGTTAGGTATTGTGATGATTTATACTGCTTGTCTACTTGACAGAATCACCTGTAAAGAATTAACTAGATTAAGTTAACTAGACTAAGTGAAGAATCATCTAGACTAAGTTAATTGTGGTGGGAAGACCCACCATAGTTGTGGGCTGCACCATTTCTGGACTACGTTTCTTGCTCTCTGCTTCCTCACTGTGACCAGCTCTGCTTCAAGCTCTTGCCACCCCCCACCCTTCTCTGCCATGATAGACTAAAACCTGGAGCTCAAAGTGGAAATAAGCCTGCCCTTCCTTTCTTAAACTCTTGGTCAAGTCTTTTGTCCCATCCACAACAAGGTAACTCACACAATAATCTTTGTTCTAACTGCAGGATCCCTTCTCCTTACTGCTTGGCAAAGAATTAAGTAACCAATATTAAACCTGATTTGTATGAGGTTTCTCATCTTTCCTGGCAGATATCTGTAAGTCCACTCAATGTGCCCAAATTAGTTTAACTGTACAAGAAAAGCATCATGAGGAAAGAAAGATCCCAGCTCTTTTGTTAAGTATTATTCACTCTTCCCAGGCCCTGAATGTTTGTTATTTGGTAGAAGAGACTGGGAATTCCTACATTAAAGAAAAACTGGGCAGGGTGTGGCGCACGCCTTTAATTCCCAGAACTTGGGAGGCAGAGGTAAGAGGATTGCTGTGAATTTGAGACCCCCCTGAGACTACATAGTGAATTCCAGGTCAGCCTGCACTAGACTGAGACCCTACATTGAAAAAAATAACAATAATCTATTAAGTATGCAATAAATAACTATGTTAAGTCCATGCAATGAGAATAAGCTACTAAGGAGCAAAGCAGCATGGAAAAACCTAATGTATACTGCTAAGTAAAAGAATCCATTCTATAAAGGTGATTCCAAATAAATGATAGTGTACAAAAGGAAGGACTACAGCATCAGTAAAAAAAAAAAAAAAAAAAAATGTGGAAGGAAAGAGTTTAATGGATCAGCAGGTAAGGCATAGAGCAGTTCTAAATTTTTCATTTATTGATTTGCGTATGTATGCGCATATAAATTGCCCCTGCAAATGAACTCCAGATACATGTGCCATTTTGCATCTGGCTTTACTTGGGTGCTGGGGAATTGAACTGGAGCTGGCAGGCTTTGTATGAAAGAATCTTCATCCACTGTGCCATCTCCCCAACCCCTAGGGCATTTTTAGTTCAGTGGAAATATTTGTATGGTGGACATAAGACATCATGCATTTATCGAAACATGCAGATCTACATAACGCAATGAGTAAACTTAAACTATGGATTTCAACTGCCATGTGTCAATACTGGTTCCGCAATGGTACTATCCCAACTCTGGTAATAAAAGAAACTAAGAGTTCTGTTTTGCTCACTTTTTCAACAAACGTATAACTGCTCTGAAAATAGTTTAAAAGGGGACAGTATCAGGCCGGGTGTGGTGGCGCATGCCTTTAATCCCAGCACTCGGGAGGCAGAGGTAGGAGGATCACCATGAGTTCGAGGCCACCCTGAGACTCCATAGAGAATTCCAGGTCAGCCTGAGCTAAAGTGAGACCCTACCTCAAAAACCCAATAAATAAATAAATAAAGGGGACAGTATCAAACAAAATTGCAAGCAAATACCCAAAGCCATAGATACTCACCTCTCTTGCTACAGTCACTGGATATAAAAATCACTGGATCGCTATAAAAGTTTCAGCTACTTTTCAGTCTCAATGCACCACTGAGAACACTGCACAGCATACTTTTTAGTATTGGGGTACTAGGGAAGCCATTTTCCTGCATGGCCCCCTGAGAGCTTACTCTGAAATACAACCTGGTTCTTAGAACACATTGGTGCTATTATTTCCTTTAATTTGGGCTTAGTACTTCTAATAATTCAGAAGCTGCATTAGATTTTAACCACTGCAGTGCCTTTGGCCAACACTGAGCTTAGGCAGTCCAAACCACTATTTTTGTAAGAACAGCATCATGCTAAGTCTCCTACAGCTTACCTTTATAATGGCATTTCTTTGAGACTTAAAATGCACAACTTCAGTCATCCTCCTAAATTTCACATTGTCAGCTTCAGCCCCTTGATTCCCGCGCACTCTCTGCCATCAATCTAGCATGCTTGCTTCCCCTTCTAGTTGTGGTCACCTCAGAATCTATTAAGTATGCAAGTTCTTGAATTTATCAAGCATTCATCATGTGTGAGTAAAGTACTCTACCACTGCTTGTATGTGTATATGTGTGTGTGTGTGTGTGTGTGTGTGTGTGTGTGTGTATCTATCTCTCCAGGCTTCTTTTTGCTGTTTGACACAGGGTCTCACTAAGTTGCCCAGGATAGCCTTAAATTCACTTTGTAGCCCAAGCAGGCCTTGAGCTGGGATCCTTCTACTTCAGGCTCCCCAGCAGCTGGGATTATACGCCTGCATTATCAGACCCAACCTCATCATGTTCCCTTGCATATACTAAGTTTTAGGAATTAAAGATGACCAAGAAATTAACTGTGTCTCCCAGAAACACCACGAATAGGGAAGGCTGGTGTGTATAAGCCTAAAAAGTAAGTCAGGCATGGTGACACATGCCTGTCATCCTACCAATTGAGAGGTAAAGGCAAGAGAGGATCAGGAGTTAAATGCCATCCTCATAGCAAAATCAAAGGCCTGCCTGGGTTACATGAGACCCAGTCTCAAAAAAATGGTAATGTTCCACTAGACAACTAAATAAACTAAGTAGGATCAACCTGAACACAAGTGCATCTATCACACAGTGAGGAAAGATCAAATTTAGATACCTTCTATTTTAGCTTGCAGTTATAAAAATAAAACACTTGGGCTACAGAGATGGCTAAATGGTTAAGGTACTTGCCTGCCAAGCCTAAGGACCCAGGTTCGATTCCCCAGTACCCATGGAAGCCAGGTGCACAAGTGGCACATGACTCTGCCTCCCCCCCCCTCTAATAAATAAATCATTTTAAAACATAAAATACCAGTTTAGTTATAACTAGCGGACACCCAATGTCTCTCTTTCAGTGCTGTTTTAAGAAACTTGGCTCCCTCTGATGAAGCATGGAACTTATGAACTTAAGGAAAACTGATAAGGTGCCAACAGTTTGTTGTTGATTACTGAAGACTCAAGCTTGTGATCAAGGAAGGAACCACTAGCTCAGGAAACAAAGCAGCATGCCAGACATGGTGGTGCATGCCTGTTATCACAGCGCTTGAGAGGCAGAGGCAGGAAGACTGCTGTAACCTGGAGGCCAACTTGGTATATAGAGTGAGTTCCAGGCCAGCCAGGACCTGTCAAGAAAAAAAAGAAAAAGAAAAAGAAAAACAGGAATGAAGAAAAGGAAAGAAAGAAATTTTTAAAAAGACAAAGACAGGGAAGGATGGAAGGAACAGAGGGAAGGAGGGAGAAAAAAATGAGGTTTCTACTGTGAGGACTTTAGAAATGAGACTGTGCATCAAAGACAGAAATTAAACACTAGAGATATCAAATGACTTGCTGAAATCTACACAAGTAAACAGTTAGCTTGTTTAAAATGCAATAGCTCCCTTTCACTTATACAGTCCTTTGATTACAAAGTAAATAATTGACAAATTATTCTTACAAGCTATGGACCTTGGCCAGTAATGCTAACTTGTAGAGTCTTCTAAGGCCTAATCAGGATCTTTTAGGTCACACATCTGACCTCTGTAGGCATATGAGTTTGCAACACTTGTTAACTCTATTATAAAAACTAACAATCTAGGGATTGGAGAGATGGTTCAGAGGTTAAGGTGCTCACCTGCAAGCCTAGCAACCTGGGTTCGGTTCCCCAATACCCATGTAAAGCCAGATGCACAGTGGCACATGCATCTGGTGTCCATTTGCAACAGCTAGAGGCCCTGGTAAGCCCATTCTCTCTCCCTCCCCCTCCCTCCCTCCCCCCCCCCCGCCTCTCTCCTATCACTCTCTGCTTGCAAATAAAACAAACAAAAAATAATAATAATGATCCCTGGGTGTGGTAGTGCACAATATGGCGGCACATGCCTTTCATCCCAGCACTCAGGAGGCAGAGGTAGAAGGATCACTGTGAGTTCGAGGCCAGCCTGAGACTACATAGTGAATTCCAGATTAGCTTTGGCTACAGCAAGACCATACCTCAAAAAAACAAAAAATAAATACATAATGATCAGGGCTGACGAGATTGCTCAGTGGTTAAGGTGCTTGCCTGCAAAGCCTAAGTACCCAGGATTGATTCCCCAATACCGATGTAAAGCCAAGCACACAATGTGGCCCACACATCTGGAGTTTGTTGTTTTGTTTTGTTTTGTTTTGTTTTTTTGCAGTGGCTAGAGGCCCTGGCAGGCCATATTCATTCCTTTTCTCTCTAGTAAATAAATTTTAAAATATCTTTTAAAAAACTAATGATCAATATAAGAATTATAAAAACTGGTTTTATTTAGTGACTATAGATTTCAACCTAATGACTATATATTTAATTGGTGTCTACTATGATTGAAGTGACTATGGGATTTGAGTTGTTTCTATACGCTTATTTCACAACCAGAAACAATTTTAAGAATGTATTTACTGGGCTAAAGAAATGGCTTAGCAGTTAAGGTGTTTGCCTGCAAAGCCAAAGGACCCAGGTTCAATTCCCTAGGTCCTACAGAAGCCAGATGCACAAAGGGCAAATGCATCTGGAGTTCATTTGCAGTGGCTGAGGCCCTGGCGCGCCCATTCTCTCTCTGTCTCTGTCTGATTCTCTTCTCTCTCTCTCCTTGCAAATAAATAAGAATTTTTAATTTTTTTAAAAAGAATGTATTTACTAAATGAAAATTATGATCTTCTGAGACCACAAGTAAATGCATGAAGAAATCAGTTAACAGTGATGATGTGGTATTTAAAGAACTATCAAATATGCCATTTTTTCTTGTAATAGAATGGCAAGACCACTTGTCTATTAAGGACACTCTCTACAATGACAAATAGTAACAGCTTACAAAATAGTTGGTGTGTGAATGTGTGTTGGTGTGTATGTGAGCACACATGTGCATGGACGCTACGCACGTGTGAGTGGATGGAGGGCGCGGTTGGTGCCGGATGTCTGCCTCAGTCATTGTCCATTTACGTTTACTGAGACAGGGTCCCTCACTTGAACCCAGAGCCTGGCGGTTCTCCAGCTTGTCCTGGGGAGCCCCTGACAATGCTTCCCAAGCGCTGGGCCCTCACTCTCAGCCAGCACTTATTTGGGTATGATGATCGAAACTCTGTCCCCGACACTTGCATAGCAGGCTGCATTCCACTGAACCATCTTTTGAGCGGCACAGAAATACTTTAGTTAGTATGGAACCACAAGATCCAGATAACCATAGGAAATCTTGACCAAAAAAATAATAATAATAATAAGCAAAGTTGGTGCATCTTACCACCAAATTTTAAACTATATTACACATGCACTGGAAGGCTTAGACAAGAGGGCAGCCTGGTCTAGATAGTAAGTGCCAGACCAGCCTAGGCTACAGCAACCCTGACTCAAAAAATAAAACAAATAAAAATATTCCTGTGGGAGTAGGTATATAGCTTAGCAAAAGAGGGCTTGCCTAGCATGATGAGGCCCTGAATTTGATCCCTGCCCACCACAAAAAAAGTCCAACATAGTGTCAATTACTCCTAACAAATTAAACAAGCTCTGTGAAGCAGCCAATGTAGAGATCAAAGTCATCAACTCTATAGCTGACCAGCCAAGCCAAATATCCCTAGTGGAGCAATGGTGGCATGTCTGTCACGGGGTAAACCAGCTGCTCTGACTGGACTGGAGGCTTGCTCCACAGTACGGGGTTCCTGCCTGGGACTGAAAACCTAATCAAAATACTTTGGCTGGGGGAGGCCCTAAGCAGTAGAGGGGGAACCACTACTGTCTGACTAAGTAGACACATTATGCCCTCCAAGTTGCCCTCTACATACTTATGCTTATGCCCACATATTAATTCTACTCTCACTTTTGGTTAGAGGAGCTGCTCCTTTCAGACAGCTGTGACCACTGGGGAGACTCAAAACTGACCGAAGTGCTGAGAAGAAATGACAGTGGCATGTTCAGCACCAAGTAATGTATCTCTATCATATTTTCAAGGCTCATGGACTATTACAGAAGAGGTGGTAAAAAGAATTAAAAGAGGGGTGCTTTACAATACAATCTTCCCAACACAAAGTGGTATGGGACTCATGACTTCATAGTGGCTAACACTACCTACATAAGACCTGCGTAACAGGAGGGGGAAATGATGCCATCAAAATAAGAGACTGGTTGGAAAGAAGAAGGGACTCAGTGGAGTGTGGATTTGGGAAGAGGGAAAAGGGAAAGTAATGGGAGGGGACTATGGTCATGGTATATTGTCTATATGTATGGAGGTTGTCAATAAAAAGTTTATTAAGAAAAATAAGCAAGTTCTCACTATTTCTCCAAAAGAGGAACACAAAGTCTTAAGAACTACTACATCTCAGCATTAAACTTTATCTCTTATTTTGGGGGGAGTTTAAGCACCAGTATAGATAAAGTAGTCTTTATTTGAAAATACTTGGAACTGAAAGTGTTTCAGATTTCAATTTTTTTTTAGTTTTAGAATATATACATATACAAAATGAGATCTTGGGAACAAAACCCAAATGTACCCAGGGAATGTATCATGTCTCACAGGCACATTATGTACAATGAAGGTAGTTTTACACAGTATTTTTTAGTGTGCTGGTGATTTTACTGCAACATGTCACATAAGGTCAGGTGTAGAATATTTCACTTCTATGTCAGAGCTCAGGAAGTTTTAAATTTGGGAGAATTTTGAATTTTGGTTTACAGATGCTCAAACTTGTATTTGCAGTCTCCATCAGGCTGTCATCTCTCCTGGAACACCCTTATCGATCATTTTCTCCCACTGGCTCCTGGTGAACTCCAGCTTCCGGTGTGTCCTCTAACTTGTCATTCCTATGCAGTCCTCACCTTGAACGGCATGCTCTACCTTTAGGATCTTAGAAGAGCTCGTGAAAACTTTCTACTTTATTTACCACAAATGTCTTCTATCTCCAGCCAGACTACAAGTCCCCTTGTTTAGGAATGTCCATTAATCACTGTTCCCTCAGCACCTCATACAAAGCTTCATGTGCCAAAGGCTGAACCCAAACAAATCTAAAAAACAAAAACAGATTCTAGGGCTGAGGGGATGGCTTAAAGGTTAAGGCGCTTGCCTGCAAAGCCAAAGGACCCAGGATCAATTCCCTAGAACCCACGTCAGCCAGATGTATATGGTGGCACTTGCATCTAGAGTTTGTTTGCAGTGGCTGGAGGACCTGGTGCACCTTTCACTCTCACTTTCTGCCTCTTCTCTCTCTCCCCCTCCTCTCTCCCTCAAAATAAACAAACAAATAAAAATATATTTTTAGAAATTACCTAACTTTGGTTTAACTGAACAATATGTCTTTGCCTTGCCCTTGCATGATACCTGCTTGTTTCCAAGACTGCCTTAAATATCTTTCCCAAATAATTTAAAATGTTGCAGCAGTACAACTGACTTTATAGAAAAGTGGCAGTAATACATTCTGCACAAAAAGCTTGCAGGCTTCTGTGTCAGTAAAGCAGGAGACAATTTTAATAGATCCGTTTCATTTTAAAGACCTCTACAATCAAACATTATGGATACACTTTTTCTTTTATAACCCAAGTTCTCTTACTACTGAAATCTTTCTTTCTAGCTTTAAGCAAGTTTAGATTCCAGCTATGGTGTTCTCATAGGTAAGCCAAAGTTTTTAGAAAGTTATTTTCCATAAGATACTGCAAAGAGTCAAACATATGCAGCAATGAACAATGAACGACAGCCCACCCCATTACTGAGTTTACTTCTTACAAACAATCCTAAACCTTCTCACCAGCAAGGCGCTGCTCCAATGCTGTCGCTGCAGCGCTCTCCTGAACCCACCACAGTGCCTCCAGCACTGCCTCGGGTCACACACACACCCTTCTTACCGTCTTCTCCCTACTCTAAGTGAGGCATCACCAGCTTGAGGGACCCGGGAAGGCAAACTGAGTGCTTGATAAGTGTTAGCTAAACAAACAAAACTGAGCTAAGGGCTGGAGAGATGGCTTAGCGATTAAGGTGTTTGCCTGCAAAGCCAAAGGATCCTGGTTCGATTCTCCAGGACCCACGAAAGCCAGATGCACAAGGGGGCGCACGCATCTGGAGCTCATTTGCAGTGGCTGGAGGCCCTGGCACGCCCATTCTCATATTCTCCCTCTCTCTCTCTCTCTTTCTTTCTCTCTGCCACTTTCTCTCTCTCAAATAAATATTTTTTTAAAGTGAGCTAAAAAGCACCATTAGCATTTCCATTTTATTATTATTATTATTATTTTGGTTTTCCAAGGTAGGGTCTCACTCTAGCTCAGGCTGACCTGGAACTCATTATGCAGTCTCAGGGTGGTCTCGAACTCACAGCAATCCACCTACCTCTGCTTTCCAGGTGCTAGGATTAAAGGCATGTGCCACCACGCCCAGCAGCATTTCCATTTTAATAAAATAGAAACTGAGGTGACTTTGCCTCTTTCTCCAACCAAAGATTATAATCAGACTTCATCAAGGGTCCTAACAGCACCTTCTCCTCTCTCCATGGATCAGTCGGGGTACAAGCAGCCCCAGGGTAGGAGCTGGAGGTCCTTGTCCTTAATCAAGCCACCTGACTGCTTCGAGACAGATTTCCTCATTTATCAAATGAGAATAATCATACCCTGAAGATTGCCTAAGATGATGTCAGGAAAAGTGACTTAAGTGTAAAATTACACACTAGGCTAAAGATGATGCTTAAGATAATGACTCCTAGTTGACGGTGACAATTAACACAATCAAAACTAACAAAATCCCAAGATGTGCATGGTGGCACATGCCTTTAACCCCAGCACTCGGGAGGCAGAGGTAGAAGGATCGTCGTGAGTTCAAGGCCATCCTGGGACTACATAGTGAGTTCCAGGTCAGCCTGGGCTAGAGTGAGACCCTATCTTGAAAAAAAACAAAAAAAAAAAAAAAAGGAAAGGAAAGGAAAAGAAAATCCCTCTTGAAAAATCAGCTTGATTATCCTCATTTTATAAATAGAAAAATAAGACACAAGGAGCTTAACATCTGTCCAAAGACCATACACCTAGTAGACTGCAGAGCTTAAAGTAGAATTTACCCAAAAGTGCTTTCTATGTTATTTCCCAAACAATGACAAAATCTTAAGGTTTTATTCTCCTTTAATTTCAAATACCACTAGGGAGATAGGACAGTGATAATCCTAAGTGGGGAACATTTTCTTGCCCCTCAGGCCAAGTTAAAAAAGAGTTAGCCTTGTCAGTAAATATGTATACACTCTGGCTCAATTATTATGGAGGCAGAATTGGGTGTGTATATTAGAAAACATTCTCACTGCAACCTTAAATTTAAACTGAAACCATGACAAGAAATACAAAAACGGACAATCCCTACTTTGCCAGTCACTGTTCTGGCTATGAGACGCCAGAGAGTGGGCACTGACATCAAGACAGCTCAAATTCACGCTGGAAGAGAGAGCTGGGCCAAGGCCGTCGTGTGAGCGATCGGCTGTGATGGCCCTTTCTTCACACCAACCACGGCAGTGCAGACTGAGACACCCACACCCCTGCTTTGTCTAAGTGGCTCTGCAGAAGCACACTGAACGGCAGACAGGCTTTCAGGTGACACACACTGACACAATGCTGGCTTCAGACAGTTTGGGGCAGGCTTCTGTGGGTGGGTGACACAGCTCGTAATATCTGCGGCTTTCAATGTGCATATGCCTACAGCCAGAAACTCTTTTTATCTGGGGTAAGAGTGTGGGGGGGGGGGAGCTTAAGGATGTATTTGGAATTCACAAACTCAGAGAACAGTGTGAGTATGTCATCTTCTCAGAAAGAGCTCTAGCATGGGGCAGACAGCGAGATCCCATGGTGCCAAGGTCTACCCTAACCTTTCCCTGCACTCAGGGCTTCTCGGAGCTCAGCAGGACATGGGAATGACTTCAACTGAGGCAGCGGATTCATCACTGCAGTCTTCTCCCCACCCAGAACTCATCGCTCGGCAAGCTGCACCAGCCTTCCCTAAGTGTCTCCCAGATGCGGTGCCTTGTACTATGTATCAGGGGCAACAGAGATGCAAACACTCATGAAAACGGGAGAACTGTAGAACAGGCTCACCACAGGCAGGGAAAGGGGCCCTAATTCTGACTATGAAAGCCAACGAGGCTTTACCACGGTGCCTACGTCCTCTTGTAGACACCCTCCTTGCTGTATTCAGGATCAATCAATCCATTAAAAAAAAAAAACTAATTATTTCAGAAAGATTTCTGATGGATAAGAGGCAGAGGTAGGAGGATCACCATGAGTTCGAGGCCACCCTGAGAATACATAGTGAATTCCAGGTCAGCCTGAGCTGGAATGAAACCCTACCTCAAAACAAACAAACAAAAAAGCATGCATCTGGTTAGGAGGGTATGGTGGCACAAACCTCTAATCCCAGCACTGGGAGGCAGAGGTAGTGGATCATCACAATGAACTTGAGGCCAGCCTGGGACTAAGAGTGAGTTCTAGGCTAGAGTGAGATCCTACCTCAAAAAAAAAAAAAAAAACAATTAAAAATAATAATAAATCTGGTGATAATTAAATGCCAGGGGCTATGGGAAAAGATGATACACCTTCAACTGAGCTAAACTGAGGGTTGGAAGATACTAGTTTTCATCTAAGAGAGTCCCTTACTAGATGGTTACAAAGCTTAATGACCCTAAATGTCCCTGTAACATTAAAGAAATACATGAGTCGAAAAAGTCCTTGTTGCCATTTTGGATGTCCAAGTAACCAGTGACTAAAGTGGTCTCAGACCTAAAGTCTCCTCCAGTGATCAGAACTGTTTCAGGCTGTGGTAACAAACTAGCTCTGTCAACAGGCACGAATTTCATACCTTAAGTGGACTGTGATGAATCCCTCCCCCCAATCAAGACCTTTACAAAAGGAGAGAGCAGGAGAGGAAAAGATGTCTTCACCAGAAAGAAGCAAAAATAATAGAAAGAATATAGCCTCGGAACTGAATCCAGTTTTGTTTTTTTTTTTTTTTTTGGTTCATTTTTATTTATTTATTTGAAGAGTGACAGAGAGAGAAAGAGGCAGATAGACAGAGAGGCAATGGGTGCGCCAGGGCTTCCAGCCACTGCAAACAAACTCCAGATGCCTGTGGCCCCTTGTGCATCTGGCTAACGTGGGTCCTAGGGAATCAAGCCCCATGCTTTGTGTATCTGGCTTAATGTGGACACTAGAGAATTGAATTTGGGCTGGTAGGCTTTGCAAGCAAGCACTTTTAACTGCAGAGCCAACTCCCCAGCCCTGCTTTTCTTTTTAAAATTTATTTATTTATTTATTTATTTACTTATTTGACAGTGACAGAGAGAGGAAGAGGCAGATAGAGAGTACACTGCACACACGCGCACACACACACAAACACACACACACACACACACCACATAGCACAGAAACAGCCCCCCCCCACACACATATACAAAAAAAAAGCACCTAAGTAAATGGTGGCACATGCCTGTCATTCCAACACATGGGAGGTGGAGGAAGGGAGATCAGACCCTATTTTAAAAAAAAAAAATGTCTAGTAATTTCTGTAATACATTATAACTAGACGGGACATCACCAAGTCCAACCTTCCTGGGTATAACTGGTGGGATTGATACCTAGAGAAGTGACATCTCACAAAAGTTGATAAGAATGTGAAACACGGGCTGGAGAGATGGCTTGGCGGTTCAGCGCTTGCCTGTGAAGCCTAAGGACCCCAGTTCGAGGCTCGGTTCCCCAGGTCCCATGTTAGCCAGATGCACAAGGGGGCGCACACATCTGGAGTTCGTTTGCAGAGGCTGGAAGCCCTGGCGCGACCACTCTCTCTCTCTCTCCCTCTATCTGTCTTTCTCTCTGTGTCTGTCGCTCTCAAATAAATAAAATTACTTAAAATATATATTAAAAAAAAAAAAGAATGTGAAACACATTGTGATAGGGATGTAAAATAATACACCCAACTAACAGAGTTAGCATGCAGTCCAGTAATACTATATATATATATATATATATATATATATATATATATATATATATATATATATATATGCTAAATGAAATTTTTGGGGGCTGGAGAGATGACTTAGTAGTTAAGGCACTTACCTGCAAAGCTAAAGGACCCAGATTCAATTCCCCAGGACCCATGTAAGCCAAATATATGATACATGCATCTAGAGTTCATTTGCAGTAGCTGCAGGCCCTGGTATACCCATTCTCTCTAACTGCCTCTCTCTTTCTCATGAATAAATAAAAATAGGGGCTGAGGAAATGGCTTAGCAATTAAGGCATTTGCTTGTGAAGCCTAAGGACCCTGGTTCGATTTCCCAGGACCCATGTAAGCCAGGTGCATAGGGGATACAAGTGTCTGGAGTTCAGTTGCAGTGGCTAAAGGCCCTAGTGCCCCCATTCACTCTTTCTATCTGCCCCTTCCTCTTTCTCTCTGTCTCTCTCTCTCTTTCTCTCTCTCTCCCTCTCTCTCTCAAATAAATAAGTAAAATAGAAAAAAAATAGTTAAAAAATAAATAAAAGTAATTTTTTAAAAATAGACTTTAGGGCTGGGGAAATGGCTTAGCGGTTAAGGCATCTGCCTGCAAAGCCTAAGGAACCCATTCGATTCCCACAGGTCCCACATAAACCAGATGCACAAAAGGGTACATGCATCTGGAGTTCATCTGCAGTAGCTAGAGGTGCTGGTGTGCCCATTCTCTCTCTATATCTGCCTCTTCCTCTTCTTCCCTCCCTCCCTCTCTTTCTGTCTCTCAAATAAATAAATAGTTTTTAAAATACACTTTAGGAGCTTTAGGGGATGGTACTGTACCTCACAGTGCCTAGCAATACCTTCAAAAGACCCTCACAATAGGAGAAAAAGATGATGACATCAAAGTAAAAGAGAGACTAACTGAGAGAGGGAGGGGATATGATGGAGAGCAGAGTTGCGAAGGGAAAAATGGGGGAGGGAAGGTAAATATCATGGTTTATTGTCTGTAAGTATAGGAACTGTCAATAAAAAATTAAAAATTTATAAAATAAAATAATAAAAAATACATTTTTTCCAGGCATGGTAGTGCATGCTTTAATCCCAGTACTCGAGAGGCTGAGGTAGGAGGATCGCCATGAGTTCGAGGGCACCCTAAGACTACATAGTGAATTCCAGGTCAGTCTGGACTAGAGTGAAACCCTACCTCAAAAAAAAATATATATATATATATTTACATAAGAAGTATATATGAATGTATTCATAGTATTATTATTCAATTATAGCCAAAAAGGGAAAACTATCCTATTACCAATTGATGAACAGATAAATAAGATATGGTATATCCAAACAACAGAATATATACAAAATCCATACAAAGCAATATTAATTTGTAGAAAATATCAAATATTTAGCAATAAAATGGGACATGTGACAATATAAACTAGAACAGAAACTAAAAATAAAGTTTTTTTTAAATATGTTTCATTTATTTTATGGGGTGGGGAGGGAGAGAATGGGTGCTCCAAGGCCTCTAGCCACTGCAAACAAACATCAAACACATGTGCCACCAAGTGATTCTGGTTTATGTGGATTCTGGAGAAATGAACCTGGGTCTTTAGGCATTGCAGGAAACTGCTTTAACCACTAAGCAATCTCTCCAGCCCATTATTCAGAATTGTCACAAAGAAACCTCCATCCAAGATTCTGCAAACAAAATAGTCTCTTTGCCTATGGAACTTATAAGACAAATCCTGCAGAAGTCAGATATTAAAAAATAAACAATCCAACTAAACATAATTACCACTTGTGTTACACACCCAGTGCTAATCAGGAAGGTGTGAGTAAAAGACAACATAACCAGAAGAGAGGCTTAACCCACACCCCAGGTTACAGATCAGAAGTAGCTTCTCTCAACTCTCCCTCCAGCATGAAGGTCAGTATTCTCTCCTTATGTCACCTGATCACCCATTGCTTTCTTTGTGTAGCTGAAAGCATCACGGGCAAACATAAACAAACACAAAATCATGCATGGCAAGTGCAAGCCAGCTCCCTCAGGTGCCACGTGTGGAACACAAGCTTCCTTCTCTAAATGTCTAAAAGCTATAAAATGGGGATAATACTACAGATCACAGTTTTGCTCTATGGAAAAAGTGCTCAGAAATAAAAACATTTTATCACTATGAGTTTGAGACCACCCTGAGACTAAATAGTGAATTCCAGATCGGGCTGGGTTAGAGGGAGAGCCTACCTCAAAATAAAAAGAAAGAAAACAAGACTGTTACTTTGGGCTGGAGAGACGGCTTAGTGGTTAAGGCACTTGCCTACAAAGCCAAAGGACCCAGGTTTGATTCCCCAGGACCCATGTAAGCCAGATGCACAAGGTGGCACACGAGTCTGGAGTTCATTTGTAGTGGCTGGATGCCATTCTCTCTCTCTCTTTCCCTCCCTTACCTTCTCTTTGATTCTTTCTCTCAAATAAACTAAAATGTATTAAAAAAATTTTAATAATGGTACTTAAAGAATTATTAAGTGGATTAAATGAATTACACTACTTACATTATTAGACAGGGATACTTTTTATTTTTTTGAGAGCGACAGATAAAGAGAGAGAGAGAGAGAAAGAATGGGCACGCCAGGGCTTCCAGCCACTGCAGATGAACTCCAGAGGCATGCGCCCCCTTGTGCATCCAGCTAACGTGGGTCCTGTGGAATGGAGCCTCGAACCGGGCTCCTTAAGCTTCACAGGCAAGCGCTTAACCACTAAGCCATCTCTCCAGCCCAGGGATACATATTTTTGATCTTCTTATAGCAAGAAATTTACAAAACAACAAAGATCGGTGGGAAGAACAGCCGTTCCTTTCTCCTGACTCCCTGGCTGGTGCTCCTCCCACGAGCTAACCCAAAGATGCCACAGTGAACCGGAAAGGGCCCTTTCTCCACTCTCCCACTCCTCCTCCTCCCCACTCCCTGGGTTTAAAATCATAGTGTTTCTTTATTAACTCAGAGGTCAGACACAAGGTGATCTCTCTCCCCACACTCTGAATTGCCCCTTGGGCTCCATCCGGCTATGGACCAGATAGTCTTCCCACTTACCTTGCCCAGGGGTCCCTTTCTTGCAGGCCTATGCCTTCTACTGCTGCTGCCTCCCAAGGTTAGCAAAATGCTCTGCCTGAAAAGTTTAACTGGGGTTGGACAATGTGAGTTAGTTTCCTTTCCCCAGCATACAGGAATGAACTGGGCTCTGGGAGGGGCCAAAGGCAAGTTGTAACAGCTTACATTGGACTTTCTCCCCAGGAAGTGGCTTGGAAGACAGAAAAGAAGGTGACTATCTTGCATACAGAAAGCACAGAGAAAGACACATAATAGAATGGGCTTTACAGAGTAGCCAGCCATATGTAGGACATCTAGAACATTTCCCACATTCAATCGGCCAGTATTTCAAGGGAAAACGCCTTTCTCCTGGGGCGGGGGGTGGGGAGGAAAGGAAAATATTAAGCAAGTGCTCATTATGTGCCAGTCATTGTAAGGAGCTTACTTCACTTAATCTTCACAACCAGCTTTTAAGGCATTATTTATCCTAATTTAGAGATGAAGAAAGTGAGAGTTAGGCCAAGTGTGGTGGCACACGCCTTTAATCCCAGCACTGGGGAGGCAGAGGTAGGAGGATCGCTGTGAGTTTGAGGCCACCCTGAGACTACATAGTGAATTCCAGGTCAGCCTGGGCTAGAGTGAGACCCTACCTAGAAAAAAAAGAAAGAAAGAAAGAAAGCACTTGGGAGGCCAAGGTAAGAGGATCACCATGAGTTCAAGGCCACCCTGAGATCACAGAGTGAATTCCAGGTTAGCCTGGGCTAAAGAGAGATCCTACCTCAAACAAACACACAAAAAGTCTAAGCTCCTATGATAATTAATTTCATGTGTCAAACTGACAGGCCACAGGCTGTCCAGATACTCTAGGTGAGCCTGAGAGGGTGTTGTCAGGATGGCATTAGTATTTGATCAGTGAGCGCCCTCTGCCTTGTGGATGGGCAATGTTCAATCCGCTGGGTATCTGAACAGAACCAACACATAAAGGAAAAAGGAATTCACCCCTTTTACTTCCTGCCTTCTGGCTTGAAGAGGGACAAGTCAGTCCTCTCTTCTCCAGCACTCAGACAGGAATTTCCATCATCAGCTGCCCTAGTTCAGAGGCCTTCAGACTCAAACTGAAATACACTTGGCTTTCCTAGACTTGCAGCTTGCAAGAGACAAATTATAGTAATAGCATTCATGAGCCAATGCTTCCTAATAAAGATGGGGCAGGGAGGGTGGTCTTTCTGGTTACTTTTCTAGAGAACCTCAACTAATACAGCCCTCAACTACTTTAATAAACTGGGGAAGGGAGAGTTGAGACAGAGTCACTGTTACCCAGGCTGGGCCGGAGCTGGCAACGTAGACCAGGCTGCACTCAGGCTCACAGCAATTCCTGTCTCCGCTTCTTGAGAGCCTGAGTGCAACATTTGGCAGGTTGTCTTTTGTTTTTAATTTTGGGGGGGGGGGGGTAGATAGAGAGTATGGGTGTGCTAGGGCCACTGCAAAGAACTTCCAGATGCACGTATCACTTGCTGCATCTGGCTTTACGTGGGGACTGGGAACTCAAACTCAGGTCCTTAGGCTTTGCAGTTAAGTACCTTAACTACTGAGCCATCTCTCTGGCCCTTGTATTTGCTTTTAATAAAAATATAATTACCTGGAAACTTTTTTAAAGCATAGTTTTAAGCAACAATTTAACCTCATATATTTGTGAGCTAAAGTTCCCAAAAGAGTAGTTGCACTTACTTCAGACAAATATCTGCTGATTAGTCAGGCGTGGTAGCGCACGCCTTTAATCCCAGCACTCGGGAGGCAGAGGTAGGAGGATCGCCGTGAGTTTGAGGCCACCCTGAGATGACAGAGTGAATTCCAGGTCAGCCTGGGCTAGAGTGAGACCCTACCTCGAAAAAAAAAAAAAAAATCAAATCCACTGATTGACTTCTGGAATTGTGGTAAAATGGAATGTTTAAGTCAGAGCCAAATTATTGTGGGTTATTTTTAATCCTCTTAAACAGCAACTGATTGCCCATCACTGACTTTGACTTAGTATCCTCATGATTATCAGGAGGAACCTTTGGGAATAAACTAACACACCACCAGCATCCACCAACCCAAGCTAAGAAAGTGATCAGAAAACCTCGACCCAGAACAGAGATTTCCTGGCTTTCCTGGAACAGGTCTGCCTGATGTTTCCACCAATGCATTGTTCGTTTGCTTTGTTTGTTTTGTTTTGTTTTTCGAGGTAGGGTCTCACTCTAGCTCAGGCTGACCTGGAATTTACTCTGTAGTTTCAGGGTGGCATTGAGCTCACAGTGATCCTCCTACTGAGTGCTGGGATTAAAGGTGTGCCCCACCACGCCCGGCTCTCCACCAATCTATATGAAAAGTGCCTTGATTTATGACGCTTTCTTGTTCTATAGCCATTAAAATGCCATGAAATTGTTAACATATGGGAACATGGTATTTGGGGCAACCTGAATCTATCTGTGCTCACATTTGGCTCTAGAATAAACTGTCATTCTTTTTGAGGCGAAAGCTGTGTTTTACATTAAGGTAGTACATGAGTTTTCAAGAGTTTTGTGGCAATATAATCAGAACATATACTCTCCCTCTAAAACATATATATTATAGATTTCAAGTACCTCCAGTAGTAAATGTTGGATTTTCATTATATTTCCTCATTTATAAATACTAACATACAACTCTTTTTTTTTTTTTTCTTATCTCCAGAATCCTTAGTTTTTGTTGTTGTTTGGGCTTTTTTGTTTTGTTTTGTTTTTTGTTGTTTTGGGTTTTGAGGTACAGTCTCACTCTAGCTCAAGCTGACCTGGAATTCACTGTGTAGTCTCAGGGTGGCCATGAACTCACGGCGATCCTCCTACCTCTGTCTCCCTAGTGCTGGGATTAAAGGTGTGCACCACCACGCCCGGCTGATGGTTCAATGTTAGAAAAATTCTTAACCTGATATCCATCATTTCATCTATCTGAGCCTCCCTGTCCTCATGAGAGGCCATTGATTAGAAGCCATGGGGGGGGGGTCAATTTTATTTTCAGAGTCAAATTTTCCAACTCCATACTGTGTATAGCAGTAGAGGGTCTGTGCCGTGGAAGGACAGGTGCTAGGAACTACTTGGCAGGAGTTTTGCCAAGGAGATAAAACACAGGGTAAAGGGTACGCTGAATGTCCATAGAGGGAAACCTCAGTTCTAAAATCTACAATTCTTTCTGCCCACAATAACAGAAAGAATAACTCTTGGCAGAAGGTGCTGGGGGAGGGAGGAGACTCAAGGGGTTTCCTGATTTGTTCCTTTCTCTTATCTGCTTTCTCTCTATGTCTTTACCCCAGCACAATGGCATTGACTCACAGAGACATCACGATTAAACTTGCATCCTCATTTCAGGTTTTTTTGCCCCCTCAATTATAAAGATGAAAAGAAGGGTTAAATTATTAAGGAAAGAGCCACCAGATGTATCTGCAGGTAGATGCCTGGGCCCACAAGAGCCCTGTAAGGAGAAGAATGGATGTATAAGATGATAATGCTCTATCCAACAGTATCTAAAATCAACACCACTGCTAGCTTTTCAGACCACAGCTATAAATGGCCCTCAAAATATAGTTAGGGGCTGGAGGGATGGCTTAGCCATTAAGGTGCTTGCCTGCAAAGCCAAAGGATCCAGGTTCAACTCCCCAGGACCCATGTAAGCCAGATGCACAAGGGGTGCATGCATCTGGAGTTCGTTTGCAGTAGCTGGAGGTGGTAAGTGCCATTCTCTATCTGCCTCTTTCTCTCTCCTCTCTCTCTCTCTCTTTTTCTCAAATAAATAAATTTATATATATATATACACACACACATATATCTATATAGTTAGGAACCTAGCGCACATATTTACTAGCACCAGCCACCCAGACTAGTATTAAATACCCTAGTCACGGGGCCTATCAATTTGTTGTCATGGATGATGTAGGAAGGCAAAATAAAATAAAGACATCACCAGACATAGTGGTGCATGCCTTTAATCCCAACACTCAGGAGGCAAAGGTAGGAGGATTGCTGTGAGTTCAAGGCCAGCCAGAGACTACATAGTGAATTCCAGGTCAGCCTGGGCTACATCAAAACCCTACCTCAAAAAAAAATTTTTTTTTTTAATTTAAAAATAAAGACATCAAGGGCTAGAGACATGGTCTAGCAGTTAGGGTGCTTGCCTGCAAAGTCTAAGGACCCAGGTTCAATTCCCCAAGACTCATATGCACAAGTTGGTTCATGCATCTGGAGGTAATTTGTGATGGCTAGAGGACCTAGCGTGCCCATTCTCTCTATCTGCCTCTTTCTCAATAAATAAATAAATACATAAATAAATTTTTTTTCAAAAAAGATATAAAACTAGTAGAGGGACAAGGTGATAGGAGGAGACTGTGATTAAAATAAACTATGTCCATATATAAAAATAATTACTACAAAAGTTTTTGGAGAAGCCGGGTGTGGTGGCGCATGCCTTTAATCCCAGCACTCGGGAGGCAGAGGTAGGAGGATTGCCGTGAGTTCGAGGCCACCATGAGACTCCATAGTGAATTCCAGGTCAGCCTGGGCTACAGTGAGACCTTACCTCGAAAAAACAACAACAACAAAAAAAAAGTTTCTGGGGGACTGGAGAGATGCTAAGTGGTTAAAGGCACTTGCTTTCAAAGCCTGAAGGAATGAGTTAGATTCCCTGGAACTCACATAAAGCCAGATGCACAAAATGGCACATGTGTCTGGAGTCTGTAGTGATATGAGACCCTGGCACACGCTTTCTCATTTTCTCTTTCTACTTGCAAATAAATAAAATTTTTAAAACTTGTGAAATACGTTTGTTTGTTTTTGTAAGCTGGATGTAGCCATGCATATTGTTTTGGGGAGGTTAATCACTGGGGCTCACTGACAAATGGCATCTCTGGATTGACAGAAGGGTACTCCAAGTTCTTCTCTGGCCTCAACACACACATGCATGGTACATGAATCAGTACACACACAAGCACATACCACACAATACCTAGCGCACAGTCTACACACACACACACACACACACACACACACACACACGTACATGCGTGCGTGCGTACACATGCACAAAAAAGAGATATGAACACAAACAGAAAACACATCCTACCTAGCAAGCACTAACTGTGGCAAGTGTACTACTTACATTCTTATTGCCTTTAGTCTTCATAGCAATTCTATCTTATAAGTAGAACTGAGAAAGCCCAAGAAATTTCCCCAAGGTCATAAAGGTAAATAAAAGACATGGAACTTGACCTAGCTCTACTGGTTACAAGTATAGTTCTCCTTCTACCAAGCTTCATTTCAAGCTTCTTTTCCAAAACAGAATGGTTATCTGGATAAAGAACAGAAGAGTCAGGTGTGGTGGCACTACCCAATATTCAGAGGGTGAAGTAGAAAGATCACCATCTCACCATTAGTTTGAGACCAGTGTGGGCTCTACATTGAGTTCCGGGTTAGCCTGGGTTAGAGTGAGACCATGCCTCCAAAAAAAAAAGAAGAAGAAGAAGAAGAAAGGAAGGAAAGAAAAGAAAGAAGAAAGAGGAGGAGGAGAAAATGGTTAGAGATTACCTTCACTCAGGTGTATTCTACACAACAAGGGAAATAACAGTACAATGGAGCCATGAAAAAATCTGCTTGTTGGGCTGGAGAGATGGCTTAGCGGTTAAGCGCTTGCCTGTGAAGCCTAAGGACCCCGGTTCGAGGCTCAGTTCCCCAGGTCCCATGTTAGCCAGATGCACAAGGGGGCGCACGCGTCTGGAGTTCATTTGCAGAGGCTGGAAGCCCTGGCGCGCCCATTCTCTCTCTCTCCCTCTATCTGTCTTTCTCTCTGTGTCTGTCGCTCTCAAATAAATTAATTAATTTTTTTTTAAATCTGCTTGTTTTTAGCAGTTTAGGAGATCTCTTATCTTCTATCTCTATCTCTCTACTTGTAAATAAATAAATAAAGTGGGTTTTTTTCTTTTTTAAAAAATAGAAGTAGGCTGGAGAGATGACTTAGCAGTTAAGACACTTGCCTGTGAAGCATAAGGACCCAGGTTCGATTCTCCAGTACTCATGTAAGCCAGATGCACATGCTGGCGTATGGAGTTCGTCATGTGCAATGGCTGGAGGCCCTGGCACACCTATACTTTTTCTCTTTCTCTCTCTATCTCTATGTCTATGCTTGCAAATAAATAAAATATTTTAAAAAGAAATTGGTTTAGCCAGGCGTGGTGGCACACGCCATTAATCCCAGCACTCGGGAGGCAGAGGGAGGAGGACTGCTGTGAGTTTGGGGCCACTCTGAGACGACATAGTGAATTCCAGGTCAGCCTGGACCAGAGTGAGACCCTACCTCGAAAAACAAAAAAAATAAAAAACAAAACAAAAAATTGGTTTAAATCATTCCAGCCAGTCAGTTTCAAGCTTTGGGGGGGGGGGTTAAATTTAAAAAAAAACAAACTTCTTTTAAAAAACTCAATATTTCGGGCTGGAGAGATGGCTTAGCAGTTAAGTGCTTGCCTGTGAAGCCTAAGGACCCCAGTTCGAGGCTCGGTTCCCCAGGTCCCACGTTAGCCAGATGCACAAGGGGGCGCACGCGTCTGGAGTTCGTTTGCAGAGGCTGGAAGCCCTGGCGCGCCCATTCTCTCTCTCTCCCTCTGTCTTTCTCTCTGTGTCTGTCGCTCTCAAATAAATAAATAAATAAATTAAAAAAAAAAACTCAGTATTTCCATTTCTAGTCAAAACTTATAGTAACCCTAATGCTTAAAGAAGCAAAAGTAAAGTTGCTCTACTGGGTAATTTTTCTTCCTCAACCTCTTCCCACTTCCTCAACTTACCCAGCAGACTGAGGTTCTACCTCAAAACCTAAGACTTAGCTTAACATCTTCATGTTTTTCTTAAGGAAAATGGAGAACAGAGACAGACAGTAACTTGGAATAACAACAGTAAGTTAACGCCAAACTGGAACTCAAATCCAGATGTACTGGATTCAAGACCAGTCAGCTTCCCTTCTCACCACACTTCACGATGACAGGAAGATGAATGATAAGTGGCTGTCAAAAGCACCAAGAGGGCTGGAGAGATGGCTTAGTGGTGAAGCGCTTGCCTGTGAAGCCTAAGGACCCTGGTTCGAGGCTCGGTTCCCCAGGTCCCACGTTAGCCAGATGCACAAGGGGGTGCACGCGTCTGGAGTTCGTTTGCAGAGGCTGGAAGCCCTGGCGCGCCCATTCTCTCTCTTTCTTCCTCTATCTGTCTTTCTCTGTGTCTGTAGCTCTCAAATAAATAAATAAATAATGAACAAAAATTTTTTTTTAAAAAAATATATATATATTTTAAAAACACCAAGAGCTAAAGGTGTGTATATGTGTCTCCTCGGCTCATTTTCTCTACAGGTAAAGTTAAAATGCTCATATGATTTCATCACATAATACCAACCGGCAAGGAAATTGTCTGGTTCTCCCAACCCTCACGAAAATGTCTTGTTTGTAGAAACAGGCACAATTATGTCACTAACTTAAGACTGTTAGGAGATAAATGACCCAGGAGGCTCCCTGCATCCCCAGAAACCATCCCTTAAAAGACATACAGGAATTCTCCCCCATATAGCTATACGTCTGGACCACGGAATGGAATCAGAGCTTGCTTATCTCAGTTAGCTCCTTTATAAATGATCCAGATAGCAGGGGTCTCAAACGTTGCTCTGGCATGAAGGCACCCAGCTTCCAAAACAGTACCCTCAGAAGTATTCCTGCATCCTTGTGTAGTACAAACCCATCTAGCAGAAGGGTCGGTGCTGGACTACAAGAGCCCATCAGAAGTGACGGCGGGACGGCACGGCACGTCCAGTTCCAGAGCATACCGGGCCTGCGGCTTCTGTGTGCATTCATCCCTCTCTCCAGTCGCTTCTTTGGAGAAATCAGCTGCATTTACTATCCTCTTACGTACTCTCAGGGTCAAGTGCTGGCAACTCTGAATACAAACCCAACTTCATATTTCAATTCCTTAGAAGTCTGCATCTAACTTGTCAGATTAAAATCACACTTATGTTCCTTCCCAAAACCGTGACAAAATGACAGTAAAAAAAAAAAAAAAAAAAAAAAAAAAGAGTAGAAGAGAGGGATGAGCTGGGAAGAAGGGGATCAGCAGGAGCGAGGAGGGGACAAGAGATAATGGGTGAAGGTGATCAGAATAAAGTATCTACATGTGTGAAAATGTCCCACTGAAACCCATTATTCTGTATAATTAACATATGCTAAAATTAAATACACGTATTATAAACTTCAGTGATGAAGACAATGGAGACACATTAGATTAAAACAGATTTTTAGGAAATAGGGAGTGAGTGAGTGGAGGGTTTCTGACTAAAATAGGACAAACAAAGCTATAATCTAGAGCCTTACCAGGTAGGGCAACAGAGGTGTGGGCTTCCCGTATAACAGGATCGCTTCCCCTAAAAAGCAGCACCGCGTTAAGACAGAGAAAGAAAAGACTCTGAAGAAAAACAATGAAAAGACAGGGAAAAATAAGCTTAGAAAGTATAAAGCAGGGGCTGGAGAGATGGCTTAGCGGTTAAGCGCTTGCCTGTGAACCCTAAGGACCCCAGTTTAAGGCTTGATTCCCCAGGACCCACGTTAGCCAGAGGCACAAGCGGGCGCACGTGTCTGGGGTTCTTTTGCAGCAGCTGGAGGCCCTGGCACGCCCATTCTCTCTCTCTCTATCTGCCTCTTTCTCTCTCTGTCTGTCGCTTTCAAATAAATAAATAAAAATAAGCAAAAAAAATTTTAAGTATAAAGCATTTGTTCAAAACTACAGACTTAATAAGAGCTTGGACCCAGGTTACCTTACCCTTGTTACGTTTCCACACGCATTACTATTAATACACTTAAGAGACTGTAAGATGAACAAGGAGGCAGAGGAGGCATTAAAGGCCCTTTGTGTTTGGACTCTCCTTGGTGAGAGCTCAGGCTGTTGGGGTAAGAACCCCATATTCCAACTATCTGATTATTCAGGTCTAAAATTGAAGGTTATTTGCACCTGACTAAAAGATCAAAACAAAGCTTGGAGGCAAAACAGAAGCACAAACGGTGTCAAGTCTACACTAAGTCCTTGATAGTGAGAGAAGAGACTTCTCATCCCTTGGTAGATCAGAACATGCCCGAAGGTAAGTGATGTCACATCTGCTAATCAGCTTAGATTCACTGTTAAATGCCAAATTATAGGCTTGCCTACAATTCCAATTAGGGCATTAAAAATTCCAGAACTTGAGCTACCCCTAGAACTGTTCTGCTGACTTTGATTTTGTATCCTTTCTGTGAGATGGCAAGTACACAAGTTGAGTGTGCAGCTGTACTTAAAGGGAAGGGCAAACAACTGTGGCATACATAATAGCTGTGTGTTAAAAAAAAAAAAAAAGTGTCTGGGCTGGAGAGATGGCTTAGTGGCTAAGGCACTTGCCTGCAAAGCCAAAGGATCCAGGTTCAATTCCCCAGGACCCACGTAAGCCAGATGCAGAAGGTGGCACATTCATCTGGAGTTCGTTTGCAGTGGCTGGAGTTAAAAAAAAAAAAAAAAAAAACTATCCTAGAATCTTTTTCTTTTTGTTTATAATATTGTATTTATTTATTTGCAAGAAGAGGAAGACCAGAAGTGAAGATGGGGGAGGTGGGGGAGGGGAGGGGAGAAGAGAAGAGGGAAAGGGAAGGGAGGGGAGGGGAGGGGAGGGGAGGGGAGAGGAAGAGAGGAGAAGGAAGGGGAAGGGAGAGGAGGAGAGAGGAAGGGAGGAAGCACATGAAGGAATGAGAATGAATGTACCAGGGTCTGTAGCCACTGCAAATGAACTCTAGGTGCATGTGTCACATTGTGCACCTGGATCTACATGGGCCCTAGAGAATCAAACCAGGGTCCTAAGGCTTTTCAGGCAAGTGTCTGAACTGCTAAGCCATCTCTCCAGACCGTGTGGGGGGGGGGGGAGAGAGAGAAAGAGAGAGAGAGAGAGAGAGAGAGAGAGAGAGACAGACAGACAGAGACAGAGAGAGAGGGGTGTGTGTTTGCTTATGCGTGGGTATAAGCATGTGTGTGGAGACCAGAGACTGAAGTTGGGTACCTTCCTTGATCACTCTATACCTTATTGAGACAGTGTCTCTCACTTGAACCAGGGGAGATGGCGCCATACATGAGGGACGAGCTAAGTTTGGATCCCCGGGACACACATGAATGCCAGGTAAGTGTGGCAGCCTGTCTATAATCGGAAGACTGGAGAGGCAGGGACATGGGGTCCTGGGAGCAAGCTAGCTAGACTAGGTGAACTACCAACCTCTCGGTCCAAATGAGAGAACAGGGTATGGAGTGATCAAGAAGGTGCCCAGCTTCAGTCACTAGTAAGCACACATATCACACACATACACATCCAAAAGAAAGAAAGAAAGAAAGAGGGCTGGAGGGTGGCTTAACAGTTAAGGCATTTGTCTACAAAGCCAGAGGACCCAGGTTCGATTCCCCAGGACCCACATAAGCCAGATGCACAAGGTGGCACATGAGTCTGGAGTTCATTTGCAGTAGCTGGAGGATCTGGTGTGCCCATTCTCTCTCTCTCTCTCTCTCTCTCTCTCTCTCTCTCTCTCTCTCTCAAATATACAAAAATAAAATATTTTTAGAAAGAAAGAAAGAGAAAAAGAGAGGGGGGAGAAAGAAATTAATTAATTAATCTGGGGCAATTTCTTGACACACAGCTATAATGTGTGTGCCATGGTTACTTACACTCTTACACACTCAACTTGTGTACTTACCATCTCACAGGAAGAATACCAAATTAGGAGTCAGAAGAATAGTCTAGTTACAGATCGAGCTGTGGTGTCTACAAACCTAAGTCTGATCCCAGCTTGCCACTCAGGAGGTGGTCAACGACTTTCTCTCTCTGAGCCTCGAGGACACATAGAGTGGACAGAACCCCTACGTCACAGACCTACTGTAAAGATTCAATAACATCAGCAACTTGCACAGCAATATGCTATTTTCTCTTTTATTCATCATATTAGGTACTTCTAACCTTAAAAGGGCTGATGGGTGTAAGAAACTGTTTAGAGAAAGACAGCATATGACTAAGCAATCATAATACAGTAGTCTACAAAATATACTACACAATGAATCAACTGAAAAGAAGTCTCCCTGGGCTGAAGAGAAAGCAGAGCAGTTGAGGCACTTGCTTGCAAAGCCTGACAGTCTGGGTTCGCAATTCCCCAGGACCCACATAAAGCCAAATGTACAAAGCGGCACATGCATCTGGAATTCATCTGCAGTGGCAAAAGGACCTGGCACACCCATTCTTTCTCCCTTTCTCTCTCTCCCTCTGTGCAAATGCTTTTTTTTAATATTTGAAACAAAAAGAAGTGTCCCTTTTGTAAGTGGTGATATTGGCCAAAGCTCAAGAGAAGCTCTTATCTACTGGCTTCAGGAACCTAGGCTTTCTCTTCCTCTTTGAGGATAAGACTTGGCTTAATGGGCTTTTGGTGCACCCAGGTTTGAGGAAGGTGCTTCTGTACTTCCTGAGGTCTTGGACAACTCAATTCAACCTCAAAAGGGAACACTAGGCCACACAGAAACAACTTTAAAAAAAAAAAAAAGGCAAAAGCTTGAAAGCAGGGCTGGAGGGATGGCTTAGCAGTTAAGGCATTAATCTGCAAACCCCAAGGACCCAGGTTCGATTCCCCAGGACCTACATTAGCCAGATGCACAAGGGGACGCACATGTCTGGAGTTCGTTTGCAGTGGCTGGAGACCCTGGTGCTACGCCCACTTTTTTTTCTCTCTCTCCCCTTCTTTCTCTGTCAAATAAATAACTAAAATAAAATATTTTTTTAAAAACTTGAAAGTAAACTAGGCAGTGGGATAAAGACAGAAAGGCAAAGGAAGGGCTGCAGAACATGTTGCCGGGTTACGAGGAAGTAAGCAACCCGTGTAAGACCATGATCTAAGCACCTGAGCTGCCAGGGCCAAGGAAGCCACTCATTTCAACACTATCAACTCCAAAGAGAAACTGAAGAACAGCGAGGGAACCGGGCGACAGAGCCAGGCCTCAAACACCCAACACTTCAGCTTAGGGAGGCGCTTTTGCTTGTGTCATCTTGTAGCTCTGCAAGATGTCACATTGGAGGTGTTGTTTTTCCCAATGAAGCATAAAGGTAGTCTTTTTTTTGTTTGTTTGTTTTTGTTTTTTTGAGGTAGGGTCTCATTCTAGCTCAGGCTGACCTGGAATTAAGTCTCAGAGTAGCCTTGAAATCACAGTGATCCTCCTACCTCTGCCTCTCAAATGCTGGGATTAAAGTGAGCCACCACACCCAGCTACAGTTTTTTTTGTTGTTGTTGTTTCGTTTTGCTTTGTTTTTTGTTTTTTTGAGGTAGGGTCTCGCTCTAGCTCAGGCTGACCTGGAATTCACTCTGTAGTCTCAGGCTGGCCTCGAACTCACAGCAATCCCCTCTCTTTGCCTCCCGAGTGCTGGGATTAAAGGCGTGCACCACCATGCCCAGTTTAAAGTTGTTCTTTATTAATGGTGATATGCTGGGGGTTAAACCCAAAGTCATGCTAAGCAACTACTCAACTCTTGAACCACAGTCCTACCTTTGAAGGTGGGTGAATGCCTCGCTATGTTGTCTAGGCTGGCAATGTAGAAAGGTTTTTGTTTGTTTGTTTTAATTAGAAAAAGAGGGAGGGAGGGGGAGAGAATATGGGCACATCAGGGCCTCCAGCCACTGCAAACAAACTCCAGACACATGTGTCACCTTGTGCGTATGTGCGATCTTGCACATGAATCACCTTGTGCATCTGGCTTATTACATGGGCTCTAGGCTTCATAGACAAGCGCTTTAACTGCTAAGCCACCTCTCCAGCCCAACTTCTATGTTTTGAATCAGGAATATCATTTGAACCAGACAAGATTCCTGCCTTCACGGAGTCCCCATTTTTGGCAATGGGTGTTTTACTTTTTAAGAACTGGGTTCAAATCCTGAATCTAATCTTTTCTGGCTAAAGTAAATAACTTTGTTTAATCTAAACTCCAGACTCCATATCTGTGAATAGAAGACAGTATCATCAGTCTAACTCCAAGTGTTACCGGTGAGTACCGAGCGGGATGATACACTTAAAGCATCCAGCAGAATGCACAATCCAGGGGATAGGAATTTAGCTCAGGAGTAGAGCCAGCATGACAAGTGTAAGGCCTTGGGTTTGATCCCCAGCCTGGACTGGGGGTGGTCCATAATATATACTGCGTACCAAACTAGTGGCTCACCTAAGATTATCTTTTGGGATGGCAAAAGGGAAGAGAGACCATCTCAGCATTAGGTTGTCATACAAACTTGGACCCTCAGAGGAAACGCGGTATGCTTTACCATTGACAGAGTTCATGCTCCCGGGTTTTCATGCATTAGAACCACAGATTTTACCTCAATCACAGTGAGTTCAAGGCCACCCTGAGACTACATAGTGAATTCCAGGTCAGCCTGGGCTAGACTGAGACCCTATCTCGAAAAGCCAAAAAACAAACAAACAAAAACCTGAAAGAGGAACCTGGCAGGTCACAAAGGACTATGGATGAAGGAAACAGCTGTCTGGCCTAGCCAAGTGAGCAAAGGGAAATGGACTACAGAGGATAAAGCCTAAAGACCAAAGACCAGAATCCTACAAGCTCTTCAGGTGCAAGACTAGAAGATTCTGCAACATGGAGCTAATGTGAGAGGCTAGGCTTAATGGATTTCTCCAGGCCCCTGTTGGTATCTACTTCATATACATTCCTTCAATAAAAATACATTGGCATATCTACTGTGGATCAGATATTTGAAGCAACTGAGGATATAGACATGGTTCCCACTTTGGGGGCATTTATTATAATGAAAAACAGAAACCAGGCGTGGTGGCACACGCTTTTACTCCCAGCACTCCACTTGGGAGGCAGAGGTAGGAGGATCGACATGAGTTCAAGGCCACCCTGAGACTACATGGTGAATTCCAGGTCAGCCTGAGCTAGAGGAAGACCCTACCTTGAAAAACCAAAAGGAAGGAAGGAGAAAGAGAGGAGAGGAGAGAGAGAGGAGAGGAGAGAGAAAGGAGAGGAGAAAAGAGAGAGGGGAGGACAAAGGAGCGGAGGGGAGGGGAGGGGAGGGGAGGGGAGGGGAGGGGAGGGGAGGGGAGGGGAGGGGGGGGGGGAGGAGAGGAGAGGAGAGGAGAGGAGAGGAGAGGAGAGGAGAGGAGAGGAGAGGAGAGGAGAGGAGAGGAGAGGAGAGGAGAAGAGAGGAGAAAAGAGAGGAGAGGAGAGGAGAGGAGAGGAGAAAAGAGAGGAGAGGAGAGGAGAGGAGAGGAGAGGAGAGGAGAGGAGAGGAGAGGAGAGGAGAGGAGAGGAGAGGAGAGGAGAGGAGAGGGAGGGGAGGGGAGGGGAGGAGAGGAGAGGAGAGGAGAGGAGAGGAGAGGAGAGGAGAAAAGAAAAGAAACAGATTTCACCAGTAAAGTCCTGACATATGCTATTGGTGGGCCACAGGCAAGGGCAGCCAGAAGAAGCACTTCTCCCTTCTCCCTCCCACATTTACCAGCTACATTTCTTCCTCCTCTTTCAATTCACTTACCAAAAAACCTACTATCTCAGCCAAGTGTGGTGGTGCACACCTGTAAATCTTAACACTTGGGAGGTAGAGGCAGGAGAACAGTTTAAAGCTAGCCTTAGCTACATAATGAGAGTGAGATCAACATCAACCTGAGTAACAAACTTTCAAAAATAAGTGAGGCTGGAGAGATGGTTTAGCAGTTAAGGCACTTGCCTGCAAAGCCTAAGGAACCAGGTCCCACGTAGCCAGATGCACATGGTGGTACATGCATCTAGAGTTCATTTGCAGTGGCTAGAGGCCCTGGTGTACCCATTTTCTCCCTCCCCCCCCCCCAACCGTCTCAAATGAACAAAAATAGATCTTTTAAAAAATAAAATAAGTGAAAGTTAAAAAAAAAAAAAAACCCTATCATCTCTACTGCCCTCCCCTGCTTCCCCTGAGCAGAGAGCCTGCATGACTAAATGCCACCAGAGTTCAGAATGGAAACCTACCAGCAAAACACATCCCTTACCCCCTCTATGGCCCCCAGAATCCAACTTCACAAATCTGTTGTTTTGTTTTGTTTTTTCAAGGTAGGGTCTCACTCTAGCCCATGCTAACCTGGAATTCACTCTGTAGTCCCAGGCTGGCCTTGAACTCATGGCAATCCTCTACCCCTGCCTCCCGAGAGCTGGGATTAAAGGTGTGCACCATCAGACTGGGCATAAATCTATTTTAAAACCACAGACAAGAACTTGGGCTATAGCTCAGTGGTACAATGCTTGCCTAACATGAACAATGTCCAGGGATCAATCCCCAGCACTGCGAATAATAATAATTAAAAAAAAATCACACAGGAGTAAGTTCCTCTAGCCTTAAGACTTTGGAAGAACAGTTCTAAGAAGTCTGAACTAGTCTTCTGAGAAGCTTTCCAATGCTGACTAAACACCTATCATGGTGCAAGGCACCATTCTGACTGCTTTATGGTGGGTTTGAGAAAACATCACCTCTAAAATATAACACCTTATTCGCTTGAAAAAACAGCAGAAGCAGGAAACTCACTCTCGCCTGGCCTGGCCTTGCCTTCCTTTCTCCATTACAGCAGGTCTTGAGATGCCCTCTCTATGACCAGAAGAAAGGAGCATCTTTATCGCTTCAGACAGACACAGGGACACAGAGAATATGAACGAACAGGCTCTGGCAAGTTCCCCCTGGTTTATCATGAGATCACACACTCTTGGTCCAATAATTCATCTCCTCACCTCTTCATCAAACCGCAACGTAAAGATACAAGTGCACCTATAGGGTTCTTTGGGTCTTCATTTCCTTCTGAAGGCTCCGATATCACATAAAATTTGTACTAAATAAGTCTGCATGCTTTTCTCTTGTCAATCTGTCTTTTGTTATGGGGGGGGGGTGTCTCTGCTATGAACCTAGCAATGGCTAGAAAACATTTTGTTTTCCCCTTACATCTACTTACGCTAATATCCTGAAAACAACTTTGCACTGGAGTTATCTGTCTCAACTTCAGAAGAAAAACAATGCTCAAAGAAATCAGGTGACTTTCCCAAAATCAGTTAATAAGTGATAGAGAGGAAATTTATGAGCAAATTAACCACCTCCACTTTAAAATCATTTTTTTCTGTTACATCTTACGTATTAGCCCTGTGAGAAAGGTTAAGGAATTTACGATCCCATCATAAAAATGAGGACCCTGGTGCAGAAGCAAGCAGTAGTAGTATTTTCTCAGGAACAAGTCAGTAAGTTATAGAGCTCTGGTTTGTATGAAGACCTCTTGCCTTCAACTCTGTGATTCTTCCTACCATCCCACACTTCCTCCTACACTGTGCCTGGAGTTGTGGACTTGACCTGAACTTCTTATGTTAATATTCAATGAATTACCTTTCTTCTCTTAGCCTTGGATTTTTTTTCACCTATAAAATTAGGGCTGGATCTGGAGGCAGAGGTAGGAGGATCACTGTGAGTCACCCTGAGACTACAGAGTGAATTCCAGGTCAGCCTGAGCTAGAATGAGACCTTACCTCAAAAAACAACAACAAAAAATTAGTGTTGGATTAGAGTCCCCAAAGTCCCTTTTAACTGGCAATCTAAGCTTTAGTCAGTACCAAGAAATTTGCAAGAGCAGCTTTTCTGCTTTCCTAGCCACCCAAGTAACTTTCTAATAATAATAATAACAACAACAACAACAACAACTGTATTTATAATATAAGGCATGTAAGAAATGTTCAGCACTAGATAAAAAATACCCAACTATTTCATGCTCGCTCTCTCCTCAAACACTCTGGATTTAAACAAAGAAAAGATCATATGCTACTTAGTAACACAAAAAATATCTAGTAAGATCCCAAGTATGGGAGGAGTATAGAATGTGTTCACGGTAATTTGCACTTTCATTCACAAACTAGCCTTTCTTCCTAAATTAGGACATCAACTCTGCTTCAACAGCAGACCAGGGCTATAACTTTAAATCTAAACAATCTACAAATAACTTTTGACTAAGTAACAGTATAAAACAAAACAAGTTATTTTAAATCCAGACCTAATTTTTCTCTGCAAAAATAAATAAATAAATAAAAACAGGAAAAGGGAAGAAGTAAAATACCTAAGATTTTGGACAAATTTCTTACCTGTTCTCATTTCTTTCAATATAGATAAGGGAGAATGCAAATCAATTCTAAACACATTTACCAATATAACATAGTGAATATGCTGTATTTAGAAAATGTGAAATATGTAAATTATAAAATTCTTGAAAGGACATCATGGAAAAAATTAGTATTATGTCACAGAAGGAAATAAAAGGAACGAGCTATACTGCCGAAGCAGAACATAAAGTATGCATGATCACATCACCCTGTAGTGCACAGCAGTTGTAAGAGAGGAGAGAGATCGCCACAGTCCTCTGACAGCTGAGGTAAATAATTCATAGACTGCCACGGGATAAGGCTGCAGAGGCAGCCACACAGCTAAACCAGAGCTGACTCGAAAATACGGTCAAGGACCCAAGACCTGAAACAATCACTGAGAACCAGGAAACCCTTCAACACACTTGCATCCCAGCTACTCGGGAAGCTGAGACAAGTGGATTCACAGTTCAAGATCACCCCATCTCAAAAAAAAAAAAAGGAAAAAGAAAAAGGAAGGAAAAAAGGAAGGAAGGAAAGAAAAAGAAGGAAAGACACTCCTAACAGAGCAAGCCTTTCCCATGTCCCCAGAAAAAAGTTCACAGTACTCTAGCCAAGCATAATTATTCAAATTCTGCCAATATTTACTTACTAATATGCTAAATGATGATCTAGTCATTTCCACCTACACTTGCTTGCTTAGTTCTCTCAAGATCTTAGTAATTATATTCTCTATTTTCAGAAGGGGGAGGTCTAAATGAGATACAGATCTAATCTTCTTCCAAATTCAATAGATTTCTTCCTTATCCCTATTACATTCTATCTCCATCACACAGACCCCCCTTATCCAACTGTATGTCTCAAAACTACGTAAAATACACATTTACGATCCCTCACTAATTTGGTCCCATCACCCTATAGTGCATAATAGTAAGAGAGAAATCGCCATATCCCTTTGACAGGTGATGTAAATAATTCATATAATGCCACAGGATAAGACTGCAGAGGGAGACATATAGCTAAACATTATAAAACAGAATGTATTTAAATCTAGACCTAATTTTTCTCTGGGGAAAAAAAAAAGAAAACCAGGAAAAGGGAAGAAGGAGAATAACGTAAGACGACACCCTCCCATCAGTTTCCTACCCAGCATACATTCCACTCTTCCTCTTAAGACAACCCTGATTTTTCATCTCTTGTCAGCCTGTTACTATTTTTGCATGCAATCAGAATTATCTGGTAGATTTATAAAAACAGATTCGTGAGCCCCATTTTCAGTTTTTAAAGTATTTTCTCTATTGATCTGTGAGGACAGAGCACCAGAGCTTCTAGAGACTGCAAAGGAACTCCAGTTGCATACACCACCTTGTGCATCTGGCTTTACATGGGTACTGGGAAACTGAACACAGGCCAGTAGGCTTTTGCAATCAAGTGTCTTTAACTACTAAGCCATCTCCCTAGCTCTCGGAATTTTTTTATTCAAGTCAGGAACATAGTTCAAAAATTTACATTTTGGGGATGGGAAAGATGGCTTAGCAGTTAAGGGGCTTGCCTAAAAAGCCAAAGACCTTGGGCTCGGTTCCCCGGGATCCACATAAAGCCAGCTGCAAAAGGTGAAGCATGCATCAGGAGTTCATTTGCAGGGGTTAGAGGCCCTGGTGTGCCCATTCTCTATCTGCCTTTCTCTCTCACACATAAATCAATAAAAAAAAAAAAATTTTAATTTACATTTTAGGCTGGGGAGATATGGCTCAGCAGTTAAGAGCATTTGCGACTTAAGCATGAGGGCCTTCATGTTAGAGCCCACAAAGTTCAACTGCCAAGAACTCACATAAAAACCTGTCTCATAATATCAAAAGCAAATAAACTGGGTGTGGTGGCACACGCCTTTAATCCAAGCAGAGGTAGGAGGATTGCCATGAGTTCGAGGCCACCCTGAGACTACATAGTGAATTCCAGGTCAGCCTGGGCTATGGTGAGACCCTACCTCAGAAAACCAAAATAAATAAATAATTTTCACCTTAACAAATTTCTGACTGACACACTTTGAAAAACACTATGTCAGGGAAAGCTGACCTCACCTCCAGCTCTGGAGGAAGGCGGTGCTGATTCTGTATCTTAACTGGGCATGAAAGTAATTCCATCTTGCCTGTACTTAGTTCTTGAATAGTGATTAGTACTAACCAATTAGCACAAGGTATGTCCCTGGAAACTTAAGAATTCAAGAATGGCAAATACAATTTGACAGTGGGGGGGGGGGGCGCCCCACATGCTCCCCTGCAGCAGGGCGCTCTCTCCTCTGGTGGTTGGAGCAGGTATACCACTCCATGCTCCTTCACCCTTCTGCCCAGTCTTGTTTTGAACTAGAGTCTGGAGCAGTTCTGGAGCTTGTGGGGCTCCGATGATTCTCAGGTCTCCGCAAGCGCTGCAGGCGCACGAGTCTGTGCCCAGCGGTTTACGAGGGATCTACAGCCTGGAACTCCAGCAGCCTCGGGCTCTCGGGCCCTCGTGCTTTGGCAGAGTACGCATAACTGCTGACACATCTCGCCAGCCCTAATTTGGCTCTTTGGAAGACTTTTTCCAATATTTTATTTATGTATCTGTAATCAGAGAGAGGAGTGGAGAGAGGATGAGATAATGAGAAGGACAGGGAATGGGTGCACCAAGGCATCCTGCCACTGCAAACTAAATCTAGATACATGCGCTACTTTGTGCGTCCGGCTTTGCATGGGATCTGGGGAATCAGAGCTGGATTGTCGGGCTTTGTAAGCAAGCACCTTAACTGCGAAGCCCTCTCTCTAGTCCTAGAAAACTAGTTGTTGTCCAACTTGGGGGATGAAGTCAGAGAGTGGCAGGCTAGACTCCAAGTATTAATTCTCATATTCCCACTTGTTCTCTCCCTCCCTCTCTCTCATTGGTTAACAAAGGCGCTTATCTTCCCAACTGGTCCAATCAGCCAATTTACTACCATAATGGAAGCCAACATAGGGATAAGAGTTGACACAAACAGAATATAAATTTCAACATGATTTTTTAAAATCTTGAGTGAGAAGTTGTACTAATATAATCCAAAAATAAAATGTGGTACTAGAAGAAAGCACCAGTACCAGAATGCTCTCTTTGGCAAGTCTATAACTTCTCTTTGGCACAATCTATCAATCGGTTTGCTTAACACCTACTTTAAGCTCCTTCTAGCTTAGATCTGGGCCCTATAAAGTTTGGGACACCATAGTACATTCTTTTTTTTTTTTTTTTTAACTTTGTTTTTTTTGAGGTAGGGTCTCACTCTAGCCAAGGCTGCCTTGAACTCAAGTGATCCTCCTACCTCTACCTCCTGAGTGCTGGGATTACAGGCATGCACCACCACACCCAACCAAAATTATATTCTTTCTGGATTAAGTAATCTTGGTTAACAACTGTTATTTTCAGAAGTTGGAATACATCATTCCAAGTCCTTCTGGCTTTTAAAGTTTGTGTTAAGTAATCTGCTGTTATCCTGATGGGCTTGCCTTTATATGTGATTTTTCTCTCTAACTCCTTTCAATATATTTTCTTTGGTTTGTGTTTTGTAGTTTAATTATAAATATGGTGGGGAATGCCGGGCATGGTGGCACACACCTTCAATCCCAGCATCAGTAGGCAAAGGCAGGTGGATCACTATGAGTTTGAGGACACCCTGAGACTATAAAGTAAATTCCAGGTCAGCTTAAGCTAAAGAGTGAGACCCTACCTCGAATAACCAAAATAAATAAATAAATAAATATGGCAGGGAGAGGTTCTTTCCTGATTTTATCTGTTTGGCATTCTAAAGGCTTCCTGTATATATACTGGTATCACTTTCCCTATTTGGCTGAGATTTCTGGTCTGAAATGGTTTCCAGGGGTCAGGTGAGACCCTGCCTCCAATAATGACAGAAGAAAAAGACAAAGGCCCTATAAATCAGGAAAAGTCAAAGGCAACACTCGTCAACACCAAAATACAGTTTATTTGAGACTGGCAAAGCCAAGAATACATCAATCAAATCTAACAGGTAACCTGCCCTGACACGGAAGGTGAGATGAGCACTTCCGGCGCAGGCCTCGGTACCTGGCTTTGTGTAGGTAGGCCCTGTTACCTGTTGGGATGGCCTCCGATCTCACCTATGCTGAGCGGCCACCTCTGTCCCTCTCTGCTGCACTGTGCACTAGGTTAGGCTGCTTGGGTCACTGGATCTGGTGTTCTGATTGGCTGTGCTGGATGCCCTGTGACTGGGGGTGGGTGCGTTCTCTGGAAGTTCCCAAAATTATATTCTTTATCCTCTCCTGTTACTGTGGTTTAGGTTTCACCAACAGATACTCTCAAACTAGATGCTGATTTGGAACTACATTACATGAAGGGTAACACTGGAGATGGGTCACAGTTCTAGATCTAGCAATGGATTTCTGATTCTGGAAAAACTAGCAGCATGTTGGGAGCTCAGCTCTTTAATAGTCTGAGGAGCTTGCTCCTAGAAGTTCAGCCCAAACACGTTGCTTCAATTCTCAACAAAGATTTTCTTTTCAAGTGCTGATAATCAAATCCAAGGCTTTGAGTTTGCCACACACAGTTCCCTACTACTGAGCTATATCTTGAAGCCCTCATAAACAGTCTAATGCTTCATGATATCCTTTAACACATCTTTGTTTCCTGAAGTTGGTTATGTTATCTGCCCTTCTTAATTAGCAAGAACTCTAATCAATAAACAGCACTACATTCAAGATAACATAATGTTCACTGTCATATCCCTTAACACCTGGCCCTTCTTTCCATGCCTTTTTTTGGTTTGTTTTCTTTACTTTTTTTTTTTTTTTTGAGGTAGGGGCTCATTGTAGCCCAGGCTGACCCAGAATTCACTGTGGCGTCTGGAGCTGGCCTTGAACTCACAGCAATGGCATGTGCCACCACACCTGGCCTCTTTCCATGTCTTTGCATCAACTCCCCCTGGATGTAGTGTCCTTCAAAATAATCCAATTGGCATAGAGATCACAGAGAAAAGGAAGAGATGACACTTGACAAAGATAACTGAGCCCTGAAGACATTATCTATGTCATTCGGCAGAGGAGGGACAAGGAGGTAGAGTTATTTTAGGCGTAAAGAACAGCCTTCACATAGGCAATCTGGTGTCTCACAGCAAAAAGACAACAAATTTACAACTTGTTAAAAGTTGAGAATGATGTCACAGCATATACCAATTTTGGCTCAATAATGTTGAATCCCAAGTTATTTTTGTTCTTCTTTTTCTTTCTTTTCTTTTCTTTTCTTTTCTTTTTTTTTTTTTTTTCTTTTCAAGGTAGGGTCCCACTCTAGCCCAGGCTGACCTGAAATTCATTATGTAGTCTCAAGGTGGCCTCGAACTCACAGTCTCTCAAGTGCTGGGATTAAAGGTGTGCGCCACCTCACCTGGCCCACGTGATTTTTATAACCATTTGTTAGTATTTACTAAGTATTAATAAGTATGTACAAAAATAATACTAGTAATAGAAAATGGGAGTAAATCAGCTTTTTATAGGCTCAGCCAGAAACAGGCTGAAGGAGATGCCAGTCCTGGCAGGATAGAAGGCAGCCCCAAGCAAGACGCCACAAGCAACAGCTCAGCGGCACTTCCTGCGCTTCCTGCTTCTTAGAGACATCCAGGACTCAGCGCACCTGTGGGCTGGCCCTTCCAGAGTCAGTCTCTGGCCGCCACCAACCAATCAGGTCTCTCCCTCTTCCTCTTTTTTTTCTCTGGATCCCTCTGGGCACATGTGTAAGTCTCCCTCGGACTCCGGACTCTTCTCCCTTTCCCAGCCAGGATTTCTTTTTGTCCATATACTTTCTTTCCTACCTTGTTTTTGGGTGCTTTCTTGCTTTACTAGATGTGTGATCTGCCATCAAGTTCTGAGTCTCTGACTCAGTCTGCTCTGACCTCCAATGTGATCTTGTAGCTTGGGCTCTCATGCTCTGCTTTCTCTCTCTTTCTGTGTGTGTGTGTCTGTCAGTCTGTCTCCAGACTTTTCCCTATGCGAAAGAGACTTTCTCCGTCTCCCCTCCCCTTTCCCATCCAGGGCAGAAAGGGAGAGAATTTCTTTTGGGCTTGGGCCTTTCTACTATGCTTCCCTATGGATCTTCACACTCATTAAAATAAACCTTACAATTCATAATTTACCCCTCTCTGAGTCCATGTTTTCAATTCTTTGCTAACTTAGAGAAAGGACACAAAAGTTGGGGTCAACAGGCCTGGGATCTCCTGTGTCTTTATGAAATTTGATCCCTTCTTAGACCCCCAAATCCTACATCATTGGGAGCTATTAGGAGGTTCTTAGAGCAGAGATCACAATTCCTCATTGGAGGGTTGGGGGAGGGAGCTGTTGGCTTCCTTTTTTTTCTTTTTTTTTTTTTTTTTTTTTGGTTTTTCGAGGTAGGGTCTCACTCTGGTCCAGGCTGACCTGGAATTAACTGTGTCATCTCAGGGTGGCCTTGAACTCATGGCAATCCTCCTACCTCTGCCTCCTGAGTGCTGGGATTAAAGGCGTGCACCACCACGCCCAGCTCCTTTTTTCTTTCGAGATGGGCCTCTTATAGCCTCAAAGTCACCATGTAGCCAAGGATGTCTTTGAATTCCTGATCCCTAATCCCCTTGCCTCTACCTCCCAAGTGCTTGGAATTTGCAGACATGCACCACTACCTCACACTTTTTTTTTCTAAAAATTATTGTAGTTTATGATGTTTCATCTTCTATTCCACAGACTTTCCATGCAGTTGCCTGCAACTGAGACATGATGTTTAGCTACATTTCCAGAGATCAAACAACACAAAAACTATTTTTAAAACGTATCACATAAGCGATAAAGAAAAAGACCAAAGACAATGAAATATCTAACTTAGATGTCATTCAGAGAGAACATCTACAAGATAGTCATTAACTTCCTAAATACTTATTAAACATCTACAACTGTGCTAAAAAATTGTTCTAGGTGGGAGTCAGGATGCAGCTCAGTTGGTAGAGTGCTTGTCTGGCACGCATGAAGCCCGGGGTTCGATTCCCAGTGCTGTATAAGCCCAATGTGGTGGTGCACACCCCAAATCCCAACCCTTGGGATGTGGAGGCAAGAAGATCACAAATACAAGTTCAAGTTCATCCTTGGCTACACTGTGAGTCTGAGGCCAGTTGGGCCACAGGGGAGACTGTCCCAAAGAAAAAGGAAAATTTGTCCTAGGTGCTGAGAATACAGGGAGGCAAGCAGCCGCGTGGTCCTGGTTTCACAAGACTTGTATTTCAATTAAAGGAGAATCAGGAGCAAAGGTCCGTTTCAAGGACAGAGCTATAAATTAAAGCATAGGCTGTTTAGGGTTATTTCAGCTTTGCAGATCTGGAGTGATGGCCAACGTTTGTTAAGCCCTTGCTATGTGTCAAAATCTGCTCAGTGTTGTCCAGTTATTACTTCATGTCGTCCTGATATAAACCTGAGAAGTAGGCTTAATTACTACCATTTAAGGACAAAGACACTGAAACGGCAGAGGGTAACTCCCCCATTCCACATAGTCAGGAAATGGCAATTCCACGGGATTCAAAGTCAAGTCAGATGCAGAGGTTTAATTACTACACAATAGAGAGAGGGACAGTATAAAATCATATTTACATGGGGCAAAGCTTTGAAGTATGATGTGAAATTAATCTGACATAAGCCCTTTTTTTTATTTTTGCTTTTTCTTGCATTAGATGAAGATTTAAGATTCCCAAGGCTAAATGTCACATTCAGCTTCTGTTTCTATGGTTTCTGGAACAACAGGAAATGGCATTCAGGTGCCTAGTCCAATTGTTGGTGAGAAGGTACTCTGAGGGCTGCCACTATGGCGTTCTTTCTCCGCTGGCTGGGACCCTGTGCTTCTATGACTTCATTAAGGGTCACATTAGCATTGCATTAATTGGTAGAAACAGCTGTAGCACAAACCTCCAGCAGACAGAAGGCCAGAGGCACCGAGAACAAAGGGAGAGCAGGAAAGCAATGATTGGCTGACCTGGCGCTGGCCTGGCATTTGGTCCCTTTGCATTTCTAAGTTCTCATGAATGTGGATGTCCAGGCAGCAGCCCAAAGCCTTTCTCATTTCCATCTCAATCTCCAGGAAGAATTACAATGAGAACAAGAGCTATTCAAGCAGAGAACAGATTCTGAATATTGAAGTACACACTAGGCAGAAACTGGAAAAAAGAAAGAATAAGAGGTTTTCCTTTGGGAACTACCAAAGTACAATAGTCCGGCTCCACCTGCCACACAAGCTCTGGGCCCTGCAGTACCAAATCTCTCCAGTTATTTTCCACTTCCTCCCTGATCTCTATGCATCTGGCATCACAGGAATGTAATCAATAAGATTCAGTCCTTATGAAAGGATGGGAAAACCTGCATAGTACTCAAAAATCTTGTTAAATAAAAATCTCTTGTTAAAGGAACAAAATTTCCAGTAAACCTCTCCCCCCCACCAAGAAAAAAGTTCATTGGAAGGGAGGGCCTTTAATTCAACAAGATAAATCTAAATCAACTTTTAATAATTATTAATTTAACAAAATTTAAATTAGACCTGGGCGGTGGTGCACACACCTTCAATCCCAGCACGTGGGAGGCAGAGGTAGGAGGATGGAGAGTTCGAGGCCACCCTGAGACTACACAGTGAATTCCAGGTCAGCCTGGGCTACAGCGAGACCTTACCTCGAAAATACCCCCCCAAAAAAAAATTTTTAATTTTAATTGCCACTAAGATAATTCTTAAAACAAAGAACATCTTGTCATTTCACATTTAGTTTCCAAAACATGGATAAGGTCACTTTTGTAAAAATATTCAAGAGTCTCACCAATGTTTTCCAAGGGTCCTTTCAATCCTTTGTTACTTAAACTGTCTTCTGAATCCCACTGTGTCATTAACCGCATTAATTTTCCTTCCAGTTTTTTTTTTTTTTTGTTTATTTTTATGTATTTGAGAGCAAGAGACAGACAAAGGGGCAGTGAGAGAGAAAGGGACAGAGTGGGTGCGCTGGGTGCGCCAGGGCCTCCAGCCACTGCAAGTGAACTGGAGATGCATGTGCCACCTTGCACATCTGGCTTACGTGTGTACTAGGAATCGAGACTCAAACCAGGGTCCTTAACCACTAGGCTATCTCTCCAGCCCTCCTTCCAGTTTAATTAAAATTAAGGCTTTTTTTTTGCTTTTGTTTTTGAGGTAGGGTCTCGCTCTAGCCCAGGCTGACCTGGAATTCACTCTGTTGTCTCAGGTTGGCCTCGAACTCACAACAATCCTCCTACCTCTGCCTCCCACGTGCTAGGATTAAAGGCGTGCACCATCACACCCGACTAAATTCATTTTTTTATTTAAAAAAAGTTTTTCTTTTAAACTTATTTATTTGAGAGAGAGAATAGAAAGGAGGAGAGAATGGGCACGCCAGGGCCTTCAGCCACTGCAAACAAACTCTAGATGCATGCTCTACCTTATGCATCTGTCTTACATGGATCCTGGGGAATTGAACCTGGGTCTTTGGCTTTGCAGGCAAGTTCCTTAACAGCTAAGCCACTTCTCCAGCCCAAAATTAATTTTTAACTTAAACATGTTAACTGTACACTTTCCCTTCAGTTTTAAAGTGACCTAACTTGAATTCTCATTTGTCAGTGGTTTCTGAGTGTGGTTCAAGCCATCCTGTAGTTCAACTTCACAAAAGCCTTCAGTTTTCATTTCAGAATCTATTTGTACCATATCCTTATCATAAATCACCCTGCCATTAGAAAGGCACTTGCTGACAAAAGCAGAGGGAAGACCTAATGATGACCAGACAGGAATATTTGGGTGGTGATTAATTTTATGACAAATGAACTATTCTATATACCTAGTGATAGTGTAAAGGAAGAGAAGAATGCTATGAAAATTCAAGTTATTTGTTGAGTGAGTGCCTGAGTAAATTACTTCATTCATCAATCGTTAAATACTGGCTGAGAGCTCAGTACATGCCAGGCAGGGTTCAAGATACCGAAGACAGAGCAAGGAGCACAAGGACGCCCCGTCCTCCAGGAGCTAACAACAGGAACAGGGGGATGACCACTGAAAGAAATAGCGTTTAGGTTGGATCTGAATAACAGAGAAGAAAAAGGAATTCCAGATAGAGAATAGCATGCCTGTACATTAGAAATAAATAAAACTAAAATCTTTTTAGGGAGATGGAATAGGGCCAGAAGAAAGATGAAGCTAAGGAGGTCAAATTGTAAACCTAATTTACATATTATCCTACCAACAATAATGGCTTAGCTGCAGAAATCTTACTCCAGAATAATGGATAAGAGGACAGGGGACTGGTTGCCAGGCCACTCTAGATAAAAGTTATTAAAAGCCTTCAAAAGGGCTGGAGAGATTACTTAGCAGTTAAGCGCTTGCCTGTGAAGCCTAAGGACCCTGGTTCAAGGCTCGGGTCCCCAGGACCCACGTTAGCCAGATGCACAAGGGGGTGCACGCGTCTGGAGTTCGTTTGCACTGGCTAGAGGCCCTGGCATGCCCATTCTTTCTCTCTCGCTTTCTCTCTCTGTCTGTCGCTGACCTGATTATGTTCTAAACCTGTACAAAAGGAATAGAGAACTGAACACAAATTTGAAAATACAGAAATTTAGTTTTAAAACTGACACAGCTTTAATTATCCATTTTATTGGTTGCATGAGCTTAACTTGGCAAATACTTACAACACGATGTTCAAGGTGCTGTACTCATGAGGTGAACAAGAGAGACTTGACCCGTGACTCCACTGAGCTAAATGGAAGTCCAGACAATAGTCAAATCAAAACAGAATTATAGCCATGATAAATGTCATTACAGAGAACAGCAGTGTTGTGAGAAGCTATCAAAGGAAATCTTTATACTAGGGAGGTTCTGACTCACAGTAGATAATGAATACTTATTTACTAAAGACTGAAAGAGGAAGAAGTCACCCTTTGGAGGAGTCTACCATAAAAGCCCAGAGGCCAGACTTTCTCCAGCTCTGGAGAACAGAAAGGAGGTGGGAAGCAGCTCAATGTAAAGGTAGAAAATAACAGGAAGCCTTCCAGAACCTTCTAAGTCTCAAAAGGGAGGCTATATTTTCTCCTAAATAAAATATCAAACCTCTGAAGAGGTGAGCAAGGTGGTGCACACCTATAGTCCCACACTCTGGAGCCTGAGGAAGGAGGTTGGTTCTCTGTAATTTCTGGGTCTGAATAGTAATTTCCAGGCCAGCCAATGACAAATAAGACCCTGTCTCAAGAAGGCAAGGATTAGAAAATAAAATTAAAAAAAAAAAAATTAAAGCCTCTAACGATTTTAAGCAGAGATCTCAGTTAAAAGGTTGTGACTCTGGGCGTGGTGGCACATACCTTTAATCCCAGTACTTGAGAGGCAGAGGCAGGAGTTGCTAAAAATTCAAGGTCAATTTGAGATTACATAGTGAATTCCAGGTCAGCCTGGATTGGAGGGAGACCCTACCTCTACCTCGAGAAAACATAAAAAGGTTGTGAAGCCAGGTATGGTGGCACACGCTTTTAATCCCAACACTCGGGAGGCAGAGGTAAAAGGATTGTCATGAGTTCAAAGACAGCCTGCCTAGAGTGAGACCCTACCTTAAAAAGCCAAAAAATTAATAAGCAAGTAAATAAATAAATAGAGGAATAGTGAACCACATCTGAATGTTATGATGATATTAAAGGATTGCAGGAAGAGTTTGGTTTTTAGGTTTCATTTGCACTTTTTTTGTTTGTTTTTTTCGAGGTAACATCTTGCTCTACCCCAGCTTGCACTGTAACCCTTTTATTTTTTCTTTTGATATTCTTACTTATTTGCAAGAGAATGGGCATGTCGGGGCCTCCAGCCACTGCAAACGAACTCCAGATGCGCCACTTTGTGGATCTAGCCTTACGTGGGTAGTGAGGGAGTCAAACCCAGGCCATCAGGCTTTGCAAGCAAGCACCTAAACCACCGTGCCATCTCTCCAGCCCCCTCTTTCATTTTTAAAAGAAAGTAACATTGAACAGGTGCGGTAATACATACACGGGTATAATTCCAGCACTCTGGAGGTTAAGGCCAGCCTGTACATAGGGGTCCCTGTTCCCCAAAACAAACAAAATACACAATAAAACATTATGTGGTTCATGCCTATAATTCCAGCACTCCAGAGGCTACAATAGTTGGATTGTCATGAATTCAAGGCCATCCTGAAGTACAGAATGAGGTCCATGTCAACCTGGATTAGAGTGAGTTAAGACTCTACTTCAAAGAAAAAAAAAAAATTAAGGAAAAAGTCTATCATTACAGATTGTTTTCACTATGCTCACCTGGCTTTTTGTTTATTTTTCTCGAGCAGGTCATGGATAAACAGCTTCTTGTGTACTCAAGCGAAGTTTACCTTAACTGAGGTTGTCACTCAGTGTCCTGGGTTCAATTCTCAGAATTGAAGGAAAAAACCCTGTTTCAAAAAATAAGGGGGGGGGGGCGTTGGGCAGGAGAGATGGCTTAGCGGTTAAGCGCTTGCCTGTGAAGCCTAAGGACCCGGGTTCGAGGCTCAATTCCTCAGGACCCACGCTAGCCAGATGCACAAGGGGGCGCACGTGTTTGGAGTTTGTTTGCAGTGGCTGGAAAAGCCCTGGTATGCCCATTTCTTTCTCTCTCTGCCTCTTTCTTCTGTGTCACTCTTAAATAAATAAATAAAATAAATTTAAAAAGTTTAAAAAAATAAATAAATAAAGGGGAGCCGGGAATGGTGGCACCTTTAACCCAAGCACTCGGGAGGCAGAGGTAGGGGATCACCATGAATTCAAGGCCACCCTGAGACTACATAATGAAATCCAGGTCAGCCTGGACTAGAGTGAGACCTTACCTGGGGGGGGGCAGAGGGGAAGGGGGGTAACAATTGAGAAAGGCACCTCTGGTCAATCTCTGGCCTCCATGAATGCACACACATGTGCACCTGCACATGCACATACAAGCACGTGACACACATACATCACACACACAGAGACAGGTTTATGTAAAGGCACTCTAATTGGAAAAGTAAATATCTAATAATATTTTAGCTTGTTTCATTCTGGTTAATAACTCAAGAGGAAACAAGAAAAAGATCTTGGAGATCTATCTCTAATGAGAATTCTAAGAAATAGCCACAAACTTGAGTCAAAAGCCACTTTAAGGCAGCTACAGTGTTTCATGCCTGTAATCCCAGCACTTGAGGGGTGAAGGCAGGAAAATCAGGAATTCAAGGACATCCTCAGCTACATATCAAGTTCAAGGTCAGCCTGGGCCTACATAAGATTCTCAAGAAGAAAAAAAAAAAGGAGGAGGAAGATGGAGGAGAGGAGGGTTAACCAAAACTAAAGACATTATGAAAAAGTCATGGGAAACCTACCTGTTAGCCACTGAAATATATAATTTAAACAGACAGAGAATTTGGGCAGAAATACCCTGCATGGCGTGGATACTGCTGCTCTCAGAAGCCATAAGTTTTACACAAAACCTCTAGTTCCAGGGGTGTGATACCTCCCAGTGAGTGGTTGGTCAGGGAAGTCCCTGAGGTCCAGAAAAACGATACAAGCCATTGCCAAGGCTCTTAGTTACCCACCAGAACTAAGTGATGAGACCCTAATGCTAAAAACCACACACGTTTCAATTTCAGGACACGGAGAAATCAAGCTGGCACTGAGCTGGAAGCTTCCTCCCTGCTGACTTGCTGTCACGGTGCTACAAAGTACCACGCAGCCTGCTGAGGGAGAGAAGCCATCAACGGTCTTAGCAGCAAGGGATCCACCCAGGTTGTTACACACCTCACCAGCCAGGCAAGACAGGCCCACTACTGCAACGGTAACATGAGGGTAACCAACTGCTCTCTGGCCAGATCTGAGGCCCCATGGGAGGACATTCATACCTGGCACCAAAAAACTAGCCAAAGACCTATTGGGCCCATCAAGATGTCATGGATGGGGCTGGAGAGTTGGCTTAGCACTTGCCTGCAAAGCCAAAGGACCTCAGTTTGATCTCCCAGAACCCATGTAAGCCAGATGCACAAGGGGGCGCATGCATCTGGAGTTTGTTTGCAGTGGCTGGAGGCCCTGGTGCGCATGCACGCACGCTCATTCATTCTATCTCTCAAATAAATAAATAAAAATAAAACTATTAAAACAAGATGTCAGCCGAGCGTGGTGCCACATGCCTTTAATCCCAGCACTCAGGAGGCAGAAGTAGGAGGATCACCATGAGTTCAAGGCCATCCTGAGACTACATAGTGAAATCCAGGTCAACATGAGCTAGAGTGAGACCTTACCTTAAAAAAAAAAAGATGTCACGGCGGCTGGAGAGATGGCTTAACAGTTAAGGTGTTTTCCTACAAAGCCAAAGCACCTCAGTTCGATTCCCCAGCATCCAATGTAAGCCAGATGCACATGGTGGCGCACGCGTCTAGAGCTCATTGCAGTGGCTGGAGGCTCTAACATGCCCATAATTCTCCCTCTCCCTCTCTCCCTCTGTGTGTGTGTGTGTGTGTGTGTGTGTGTGTGTGTGTGTGTGTGTGTGTGTCTGCCTGCCTCTTTTCCTCTCTCACTCTCTCAAATAAATAAATAAATTTTTTTTAAAAGATGCCATGGATGATGGAGGAGGGGGTAAAAGACATCACAACAGAAGAGGGACTAGTTAGAAAGAAGGATCTGGTGGAGGGAGGCGGGAGACCCCAGAGGGGAAGCTGCTACTGCTGTGTGACGACATGGACATGCTGTGCCACCAAACTGCCCTCTAAACATCTACGTGGAACATTAAGTTGATGCACACAGATTAGTGCTGCCTTCACCTCTGGTCAGAAGCTTCTTAATGCAGATGGTGGTGACTACAGGGGAGAAAAAAACCCATCAGAGTGCGGAGAGTAAGTGTGGAGTGCTCAACACTAAAGCTATCACCCCCTCCAAGGCTCTAGGAGCATTGCAGAAGAAGGGGCAGAAAGAATGGAGAAGCCAGAAGATAGGGAGAAGTGCTTTGGACCCTGTCTTCTGAACATGAAGTGGCCATTGCATTCATGACCTCATAGCGACCGCCATTAGCTGCACAAGACCTGCTCAATAAATACCGGGCTCACCACCATGTGGTCATGGTTGATGGAGGGGGTTGGGCATCAAAACAGAAGAGGGACTAGTTAGAAAGAAGGGCTCCAGTGGAAGGGGGCAGAGGAGAGGGAACAAAATAAAGTAACGGGAGGGTAGTATGATCAAAACACATTATATTCACATATGAAAATAAAGTTTTTTTAAGCACTATTAAGACAGGTCTCTGAATGAAAATTCTTAACTATTATTAGCCAACATCAGTAAGGAACTTTCCAGCTGACAAGATGCTATACATATACCCATGCGCCTTGCCTGACCCTCAAGCCCTGCGAAGGCATAAGCCAGGTGAGCGGCAAGGAAAGGCGAGGGCTCAAGTCAAGAGGATCTGGCTCCAAACCGTAACTAAGCTGCACCGCCTCGGGCAATTCAATTAGCCTCTCAGTTTCCTCTTCTATGAAATGAAAACAAAACAACACCTGCCCTAGCTAATCTAAATGACTGTTCAAAGAACAAAGTGAGATCATATGCATGACGGCTTCTTGTGCAGCACACAGAAAGCCTTCCAGCATCTGGGCCCTGGCTTCCTCTCCGCTCTCACCATTCCTCCTGCCTAGAGCCCCATCATCTAAGCACGTACTAAACTACTCAGGTCTCCACAAACAGGTTCTCAAATCTGCCCTCCTAACTGCTCGCTTTTTCAGAAAGATCGTCCCCTTGTTAACCCTGCCCATACTTTAGAACCACTCTGAAGTGGCATTCCTTCAAGGAGACTTGCTAGGCCACCCTCATTTCAAATGGGGTACCCTTCCGTCCTGTGTGTTCACACAGTACCCATACATATTTCCATGTGCTGTTTCTAAGTACGGTTAACTGTTTCTCTGCAAACTCTCGAGGATCAGGTGAGATTCATCTATTTCGTCATAATCCAGACAATCCCTAATGTATCGTATGTGACTATCAAAGGAGTAGATTTCAAATGGCAATAAAAATCACCATTTTTATGTAACAGGTACATAAAACATTTAAATAAAATATCGTAAGACAGTGCTTTTCAACAATAGTTGCATATTAGAGCCATCTGTAAACATTTAAAATAGAGATGTATAAACCTGGCATGGTATTCCAAAGTTCAGGTTCATCCGTGACGACACAATAGGTTGAGGCCATACATGAGACCTTCTCTCAAATAAAAAGGAAGGAGAAGACAACGGTAGGAGAGAAAAGAAACAGAGATGCCATGACTCAAACGAAGAGACAGCCTAGGCGGCTGTATTCCTTTTAAATCTTCACAAGGAGTTCAAATATATAGCCAAAATTACACTGACTATTACACATAAATTACCTCATAAAATTACAACTGTTCTACCCAACATCTACGTAGTTCAAGATCTTATAATTCATTTTCACAAATACCAATTTAATCTTTACAACAATGAATTATTTCTTTTTTCAAAATGAAGAAACAGAAATTTAAGTAATTCCCAAGTTGCTCTTGGCTTAACTTCTAATTCTTTTTTTAATATTTTATTTATTAGACAGATATTGAGAATGACAAGACCTCTAGCTACTGCAAGCAAATGCCAAATACATGTAGTACTTTGTGCATCTGGCTTTACATTGGCACTAGGGAATCCCGAGGTTACCAGGCAAGTGCCTTAACTGCTGAGCCATCTCTCCAGCCCAAATTCTTTTTTGTTTGTTTGTTTTTCAAGGCAGGGTCTCACTTGCTCTAGCCCAGACTGACCTGGAATCCACTATGTACTTTCAGGGTAGCCTCGAACTCACAGCAATCCTTCTATCTCTGCCTCCCAAATGGTCGGATTAAACATATGCAAATGAACATACCAGGGACTCTAACCTCTGCAAAAGAACTCCAGATGCATCATCTAGCTTTACATGGGTACTAGGGAATCAAACTCCAGTCGTTAGCCTTTGCAGGCAAGTGCCTTAACCACTGGGCCATCTCTCCAGCCCAGATTCTTCTTCTTTTGAGGTAGGGTTTTGCTGTAGCCCAGGCTGACCTGGAATTCACTATGTAGTCCCAGGGTGGCCTCGAACTCACGGAGATCCTCCTACCTCTGCTTCCCGAGTGCTGGGATTAAAGGCGTGCGCCACCATACCTGGCTCAAATTCTTCTTTATACAACTCCTTCCCTAGAAAATTATAGCTGGACTGAGGAGGTAGCTCAGTGGATAAAGCACTTGCCTGAGTTCAGAGCCCCCAAACCCACATAAAGATGAATATGGTAGAGCTTGAGCACCAGTATTCCCAGAAGCCTACGGCGAGATGAGAGAATCCCTCGGAAGTACACAGGCCAGCTAGCCTGGCAAACACAGCAGCAGGTAAACACTGAGACTCAGCCTCCTAACAAGCTGGAAGGTGAGGAATGACACTCACGGTTGCCCTCTGACCTCCACACACATTGTGGCACACCCACATGCACAAACACACACATGCACAAACACACACCAGAAAAGCAAAGGATAGGTAACACAGCAGAAATATACAAAGAACGATACCGGTGAAAGCTCAAATGAGGAAGACATAGATGTTACCTTTGTGGGAATCAGGGAGGGAATGAGGAAGGCTGGGCCTAAAGATCCTATATAAGCAAAGACAGCAGAAGTTATGCATACGCTGGCATTACCATTCATCATCCCTATAACCTTAAACTTCTCTCTTTAGTATATGACTTTTAAAACTTATTTAAAAAGCTTTCCTCTTACTTTCTGTTTATGACTCAGAAAGATTAAAAAAGGCATAGGTATTAAAACCAGAACCAGATTGAGAATTATCACAAGTTAGTAACTGTTGATTCTGGGTTCGTTTTTTTGTATCATTTTGTTTTGTTTTGTTTTGTTTTGCTTGAGACCCTATCCAACTCTGTAGCCTACCGTGGCTTAGAACTCACTAGAGAACCCAGAATTCTCCACAATCCTTCTGCCTCAATCTCTCAAATTTTGAGATGTAGGTGTGTGGCACCATGCCCAACCTAGCTTCAGTTTTTACATTTCCACAACAAACGCAGTGACCTCTTAAAGAATTTGGGAGTGGGGAGGCTGATATGGGGTCTCACATAGTCCAGGCTGGCCTCTGTGTGCCTCAGGCTGCATTTATTTACTTTCTTTTAGTATTTTTGTTTATTTGTATGGAGAGAGAGAATGGGCACAACAGGGTCTCTTGCCACTGCAAACAAACTCCAGATGCATGCACCACTTTGTGCATCTGGATTTACATGGATACTGGAGAATCAAACCAGGGTCAGCAGGCTTTGCAAGCAAGCACCTTTAAATGCTGAGCCATCTCCCCAGTCCCCTGTGACTGTCTTTAAGTTTCTCATCCTCCTATTACCACCTCCCAAGGGCTGGGATTTATAAGCATGCACCAGCATTCCCAGCTTTAAAATTATTTTTTTTTTAATTTTTTTTTTGTTTTATGTTTATTTATTTGAAAGTGACAGAGAAAGAGGCAGAGAGAGAGAGAGAATGGGCGCGCCAGGGCCTCTGGCCACTGCAAACGAACTCCAGATGCATGTTCCCCCTTATGCATCTAACTAACGTGGGTCCTGGGGAATCGAGCCTCGGACCGGGGTCCTTAGGCTTCACAGGCAAGCGCTTAACCGCTGAGCCATCTCTCCATCCCTAAAATTATTCTTTTAGGAACCTGGGGAGATGACTTGGTGGTTAAAAGTGCTCACTTGAAAGCCTGCTAACCTGAGTTCAGTTTTCTGGCACCCAAGTAAAACCAGGTGCAAAGTGGCACACACTGTCTGTAATTCCAACACGCCACTAGCAATAGGAAGCAGAGCCAGGACAGTCTGGAAGCTTGTGGGCCAGGTATGTCTTGTACACTGGAAGCAGCAGAAACAAAAACAAGGGAGACCCTATCTCAAGCAAATACCCCAAGGCTATCCTCTGACCTCCACATGTGCACCATGGCATTCACGCACTCATCATACACATACACATCTAAAATAAAATTTAGGGGCTGAAGGGATGGCTTAGTGGTTAAAGTGTTTGCCTGCAAAGCCAAAGGACCCAGGTTCAATTCCCCAGGACCCACATTAGCCAGATGCACAAGGGGGCACACATGTCTTGAGTTCGTTTGCAGTGGCTGGAGGCCCTGACGTGCCTATTCTCGCTCTCTCTCTCATTTCTTCCCTCCCTCTTTCTCTGTCAAATAAATAAAAATATTTTTTAAAAATTTAGGTCTGCTTATCAAAATAATATTTAACAAGTTTTCATTCCTAAATTGAGGCTGATTTCTCCTACTTTATGATCACATTTCTTTATTTTATCCATGCACTTCAGCATTTTCTTTTCTTTTCTTCTTTTTTTTTTTTTTTTTTTTTTTTTGGTTTTTTGAAGTAGGGTCTCACTCTAGCCCACACTGACCTGGAATTCACTCTGTATTCTCAGGGAGGCCTCAAACTCATGGCGATCCTCCTATCTCTACCTCCCGAGTGCTGGGATTAAAGGCATGCGCCACCACACCCGGCTCACTTCAGCATTTTCTTAAGGTCTTGACCTGCTCCCTATGTTTAGCTGAACATCTGCTCCAGCATAAGGCTTGGCACATGGTAAAGATGGACTCAGTAACTGCTGATGAGTAAATGGATGAATTAAGCAAGCCACTCCCCCAGGGGCATGTTAGGAAAGGGGAACACGGGAGATGTTACATATTAGGGCTCAGAAAGTGAAAGAGAAATAAAGCATTTTTAGAAGCTTCATAAGGAAGAGAAATTTTTGTGTGGAATCAAGTAAGTCCTTGTATAGTTTAAATTGTCAAAAACCACGGGAGACCTAGAAGAAGCAACTTCCTGTTAAGAATCGAAAGTTAGGAGCCCGGTGTGGTGGCGCCCATCTGGGCTAGAGTGAGACCCTACCTCGAAACACCAAAAAAAAAAAAAAAAAAAAAAAAGAATCAAAAGTTAGGGCACTCATTTGAACTTGAAAACCAAGCTGCGATTGCCAAGGCAACATATATTATATACATATATATATATATATATATATATATATATATATATATTACAAAATAAGTTGAGGACTCATGTAAGCTTTTTGGTTGGAGAACAATAGCAAAACCAGACACATACCTACAATCCCAGTACCAGGGAGGCTGAGGCAAGAGGACTGCCACAAGTTCAAGGACAGCCAGGCACTACAAAGCAAATCTTGTTTCAAATAAATATTAATATTTTTCCAAACACACAAAAAAGGAAGAGATGAAGGGAGGCTAAGATAAACAAGTCCCCTCAAATGATAGGATCCTCCTGGATTTGCATGTGAATAAGAACGTGGTTTCCGTTCACACACACACACACACACACACACACACACACACAAAAGTATTTTTCTTTTCTTTTCTAGAGAAGGTCTTATGTATTCTAGACTGTCCTTGAACATGCTATATAGCCAAGGATGACCTTGAACTTCTGGTTCTCCTACCTCCACCAAGTGAGTACTGGAATTACAGTTGAATAAAACCCAATGAAACAGCTAGCAGTAAATAGTACGACTCATAATATTATTCACCCAACAAATACCTGGATGTTGGCTAGTTGCCTTCTCTGTACTGGGTTCAAAGCAAGGAACCTGGACAGAAAAAAATTTCCTGCTCTCAAGAAGCTTTAGGCCCAGGGGTTGAGATGGATGGGTTGGGAAGGATGGATGGAAAGGAATGTGGAATAATAAATGCTAAGGAAGAAAAAAAGCAAGGGAGAGAGGTGTCTGTGTGCTAATTTTATCAAAAAGAGCATTAAACGTACTGATTCCTCAACTTTAAAAGCATGGGAATTATTTGAAAAGCCTAATAAAGCAGAGATTTCAAGGCCCCTCCCAGGAGTTTTTCTTTCTATAGAACTGAGATGAGACTCATTAATTTGCTAACAAGTTCCCAGATTATTTGGACACTGCTAGCTCAAGGACCACTGACTGCCCCAACCAAAAAATAATAATTAAGTCATCTATCTCATCAGCCTTGACTTATTCATCCATTCATTCACTTACTTATTCAAAGTGCTAGGAACTTTACTAGACACTAAAACTAAACCTATCTTGCCAAGGAGAAATTCATAGGCACAGCCCAGACCTGGTGGCAGAGGCCTGTACTCTCAACTACTCAGGATGCAGAGGCAGGAGGATTGCAAATTCACACTGAGTTCAAGGCCAGCCTGGACAATTTATAGAGGCCCTGCCTCAAGATAAATTTTTGAAAAAAGACTGAGCATATAGCTCAGTGGTAAAGTGCTTGCCTACCATGCAGAGCTCCTAGGTTTACACCCCAGTAGACCCCCAAAAGAAAAGAAAACCCTGATGCCTCCCAATCACTCAGGAAGATGAGGAAAAATCATAGGTCCATTGGTTGGGTGGCCTATCACAGTAAAGTTCAAGGCCAGCCTAAGCAATATAGCAAAACCCTGTTTCAATTAAAAAAAAAAAAAATCAACATAGGGCTAGGGATCTGCAGAGTGTTTGCTTAGCATACACCAAGCTCTGGGTTGGATTCCAAGCATCAAATGAAACTGAGTGTGGTGGCTCACCCCTGTACTCAGCACTCTGGAAGTAGAAGGCAGGAGACTCAGAAGTTCAAGATCCTCTTCAGCTACATCATAAGTTTGAAGCTAGCCTGGATGAATTCCTGTCTAAAACAAAACAGTATAGAGGACTGGAGATACAGCTCAACAGTAGAATACTTGTCAAAATATGCAAGAGGCTAGTCTAGTTCAATTCCAGGTACCTATTAAGAAATACTAGGCAGAGCGTGGTGGCGCCTCACATTTTTAATCCCAGCACTCAGGAGGCTGAGGTAGAAGGATCACTGTGAGTTCGAGGCCACCCTGAGACTCCATAGTGAATTCCAGATCAACCTGAGCTGCAGTGAAACCCTACCGCAAAAAAAAGAAAAGAGAGAAAAAGAAGAGAAAAGCACAGGCTAAAGGAAAAAGACAAGAACTCAAATTTAATTGCAAGAATGCGCTTCTGAGAGCTGTAAGAATTCTGTGTGCATGAGCCAGAAGATGAGCGAACAGACCATTCCACGGGGATGAGAAGCAACAAAGACTTACACAGACAAGGGGTAGAAGGCTTTAGAAAAGGCAGCGCATGCAAAAGGGACAAAAAAGAGAAGGTGGGAGTGAACAGTACTTAGAAATAAAGCTCCAGGGACTGGGGAGATAGATGGCTCATTGGTGAAAAATGCTCGCTTGAAAGTAAGGCAGCAAAGGCAGGCAGTAGACTGATCTCCAGTTTTTTTATTTCCTTGTAAGGAGTCTGAAGTTAATCTTTCCACAATGAAGAAAGGTCAGGCGGTCGGTAGGAACCGGCTTTGTTTTAGAAAGACCCTTCTAGGCGCCCAACTGCCTTCCTCTGGGGCACTGCTTCTAGTGAGCCGAGTATAAGGGCCTCAAAATAGGTCCTCAGTAAGTATCTATCAAACTGAATTATAAAAAAAGCTTGGTATCAAGTGCACGCTTATGGATGAGGGGCCAGTCGCCTTCCCTGTGGGACTCACTCGAGCCAACACAGGACTCGTAAAACAGGTCCAGCAACCTCAATTACTGCACACTAGTCCCTGTACCACTGGAGTCCCCCCAGAGGGCCTTCATTGTTTCCACGTCTACCTCACCCGCTAGACTTTGAGCTCTTGGTCTCCGGAGCAAATTCACAGAAGGTCTTGAAACACTTGGAATTCCCGCAGCCCTTGGCAGGAGGCTCAAACCACTGCAGCCCTCCAGACTCCGGTCGTGTTGGGTCTACACAAGACTGGAGGAGCAAAACTGATCAGACAGACCCAAAAAGTTCAAATTACGAATAAGCTTTCAGGGAATGTTGCAGAGTGCACGTTCCCGAAAACCTTTTTGAGGGGGAGGCAATTTCTAGTTGAGGTATGTTCATGTATAAGTGATTTAAGAATTTTTCAAATACAAACAAAAAAAGCATTATACAAGGGCAGTGGTAGAAGTCTTTGAGTGGGTCTTTGAGAGCCCCCAGCGGGGAGAAGTCAGTTCTGACTGTGGGGAGGGGACGGGTGTCAGCAAAGGTTTCACAGTGGGGAACATGAAGAAGGGAAGTGACCTGCTCACATAGGAAGCCTTAGCATAAAACAAATGAGGCATCACTGAACCTGTTTCCTCCGGACAGGAGTTGACAGACCCAAAAGCCAAGAGGCCAAATTAAAGTGTTTTTTTTTTTTCAAGAATAATTCTTTTTTTTTTCCCCCTAAAAAGAAGACAAAACTAATAATTATTTTAATTTTTTTTTAATTCGCAAACAAGAGAGCTACCTTAACCAGGGCACGACACTATATTACGCGAGGGGTTTAACACAGGCTTTGCTTGCAAAGAGGAAAAAGGGGGGAAAAAAAATCCAACGGCTCCTGAAATAGCTACGATTCGTGTTTGTAACTTCCCAAGTGTGGGGGGGTGGGGGCTCCTCGGGGTGGGGGCGGGGTGGCACCCATCAAGCACGATCGGGCTCTTCTTTTCCCACCGAGTCGAACTCCCCCCACCCCAAGCTGGGCCGGGGTCGCTCCACGCAGGACGAAGCCACGATGCTCTTCCTCCAGCACCACCACCACCACCACCACCATCCCCGACCCCGTCGCGGGCCACGGCGAAGCGCGCGAGGATGGGAAGGGGGGTCCGGTCGGGGACGGACGCGGCGGACCTCCGGAGGAGCCATCGGGGCGCCGTCCCCCGCCCCCTGCCCACTCCGGGGACCCCGGCGCCCGAGCCCCGCCGTCTCCCCTCTCCCGCTCGGGACAGGCACGGCGGTGGGGGTGGGGCAGCCTTTGTTGGCCCGAAGGTGGGGGGGGGGACGCCTCGCCTCCGCTCACCTGGCGCCCCCGCCCGCCGGCACGCACGCACGCACGCACGCACGCCCGCGCGCGCACGCCCGTCCGCTCAGCCCCGCGGCCGGGAATGAATGGTTGCAAAGCCCCCTCCCCGCCCCACGCCCTCCTCGCCTCCCCGCGACACCGCAGCCCGAGCCGAGAGCAGCCGGGGGAGAAGGACCCGCGGGGGGTGGGGGGGGGAGGTCGGTTCTCACCTTGGGCGCTCGCCGGGCTCCGCTCGGCTCGTCCTCGTCGTTCTCGGGGCGCCGGCAGTGGGCGCGCCCGCCTCGCTGTCTGTCTGTCTGTCTGTCTGCGTCCCCGGCTCAGGACCCGGGATGGGGGGGGAGGAGGGGGGGTCCACGCGGGCGGCGCGCTGCGACCCCCCGGCGGGAGGAAGGCGTGGTGGGGACGCGGGGCAAGCGTCCGCCGGGCAGCCCGCACGCTCCGGCCGCAGCCGTGCTATTGTACGCGGGTCCGGCCGGCCACCGCCGCCGCCGCCGCCGAGCGCCGCTCCCCGCCCGCCCGGCCGCCAGCCAGCCACGCCCCCCGCAGGTGGGAGGGGGCGGGAGCGCCCGGCTGACCCACGTGAGCGACGCCGACCCCGGCTGCCTGCGGGAGCTGGACTTGGAGGGGGGTGTCCTCCCTCCCCCCCACCCCCGGAGGGAGACCCAGCGCCGGTGCTGACGTCACCGCTCAGGCTGGGGATCGCCCGGCTGCCGCGTGACGTCATGGTGTCCGCAGGATTCCTGGAAGCACTTCTTCCCGGAAGATTTTGGTTGTGTTTTGGACGATGAAGATGGTTCGTGGTGAAGTCTCGGTGGGACACAGCTAACACCTTCCTTCTCCGGGTTAGTGCGCTGCACCGCACCTGGCTGGCTTATCCCTTGGCCAAGAGCTGCGGGTGAAAACTGACCGACCTCTTCTTCTTCTGTGTGCTTCGGGGAGGAAGGGAAGAAAGAGCAGCAGAGAAATTGGAACTATCCTGAACTGCCATAGAAGAAGAAAATTTTTTATTAAAAAAGGCTCCTTTGGCAGCCTTACGTCTACCATGAAGGCTACGTTTGACGCACGCTTTTCTCCTGAGCTCAGATTCTGTATTTCCCAATTACCTCTCAAACACCTTCCTTTTCGTGCCCTGCTTCCTGTATCTGAAATTCACTATTTCCCAGCTCAGAATTAGATTGCCTTACTTCAATCCTCAGCTGTCCTAGTTGGGACCTTGGAATTCCTAGGCCACAATTTCTTCATAATAAGTATAACTGGAGTATCCTAACATGGTCTAAATGGCAACTTTATCCTGATAATAGCAAATAGAATTCAGCACTTGTTACCCTTTAAAATACTGGCTATTATCATTGTCATGTTCCCTTCCTGATCTCAGTGAATGGAACACCCTAAGCCAAGAGCCTAGGCATAGATTCCCCCATTCTGTTTTCCTTTTTTATTGACAACCACCATGAATATATACAATATATCATGATCATAATCACTTCTGTGTTGTTTTGAATCAGGTATCCCCATAAGTTCATGTGTTTTAAATGCTTGGTTCCCAAATGATGGTAATTTGGGAGGAGGAGTTCCACTGGCAGAGGTCTGTGCTTAGGGCGTTGGGTGTTACAGCCAGATTCTCCTTGCCAGAACTTGGCTCATCTCACTCTTAAGCTTCTGTTGTCCACCTACTGTGGCAAAGGTGATATCTAGCTTCAGGTCGTGCAACGCCTTTCCCCTGCCATCATGGAGCTTCCCCTCCAGACTGTAGACCAAAATAAACAACTGTCGTCCCTTCAGCTGATTTGGGTCAGATGCTTTACCCCAGCAACAAGAAAGTTAACAACACCCGTCAACCACCCTTCCTTTTTTTCCCCTCCCAAATCCCCCCTCTGTTGAATCCCTTCTTTCCAATTAGTCTCTCATATTCTGATGTCATCCTCTTTTCTTCGTATTATGAAGGTTTTGTGTGGGTGGTGTCGGGCACTGTGAGGTCATAAATATCTACCATTTGTGGGGAGGACTGCATTATTATCTGTCCCACCTTCCTTTGGTTCTTAGATTCTTTCTGCCACCTCTTCCACAATGGTCCCTGAGCCTTGGAGGGTATGGTAAGAGATGTCTAAACACATCACTGTGTGTAGTAACTGCAGTTGTATATGACTCAGTCAGTTCCTTGATCACACGTCATATCCCTATCCATATCTCCCACACCTAGAACAGGGTTTAATACCTAGTGGCAATCGACCTGCTAAATGTATTTAATAAATGCACATATGGTTTTGACTCTGAGAACCTTACAAACACTGTTTCCTTAAACCTCTAACAATCCCTTGAGGTAAATACTGTTGATCCTCCCTCCATCTTGATGCGAAAACTGAAGCACAAAGGGGATATTTAACCTACGGTCACAGCCTAGTGAATTTTTCTAGCCTATGCCATCTCTGCACTGGCTTCATAGCATATGGAAAATGGCTCCTCCAAACTCTTCGCCTCATGACCCCTGAGAACTACAAATATGGCTCCTCCCATGACGACAAAGGCTTTGTGCATGTGACTAAATGATTTTGAGATGAGGAATCCTCTACTCTTGGGAATGGATTCCAAAAGATGAAAAGAAAAAAAAAGGAAAGAAAATGAAGTCTCAGAAAGGAATACAGCCTGGCTGACACACTGATTTTAGTCACACACAGTCATTTCACACTTCTGAACTATAGAACTGTAAAATAATAAGTATGTATTATTTTAGGCCACTGCCTGTGTGATAATGTGTTACAGAAACACAGGAAATTAATCTCCAATTAAGGGTAGCAGCTGTTCTATGTGAGTAAATGGGAGGAACAGTCCCATTTGCTATGAGCTCCTGACACTAGGGCTTTAGCATAAGAGTGAAAACATCTGTAGCACCTATCATGGGTGTGTCTATGTATGTGTGCACATGAGTGTGTGTTTGAAATAGGGTTGGCCTATGTAGCCCACACTGGCCCCAAACTCATACTCTCCTGCCTCAGCCTGAGATTACAGACATGGCATGTTCAGGGCCTCACTTTCAGCATAGTCTGCTGTTGTAGTCAGCTTCGCATTGCTGACAGGAATCGCCCGACCAAGAACAGCTTTTGGGGGGATAAAGGGTTTATTTTGGCTTACAAGCTCAAGGGGATGCTCCACATCAGCAGGGAGAATAATGGCATGAGCAGATGGTGGACATCACCCTTTGGCCAACATAAGGTGGGCAATAGCAACAGGAGAGCATGCCAAAGACTGGCAAGGGGACATTGGCTATAACACCCATAAGCCTGCCCCCAACAATACGCTGCCTCTAGGAGGTGTTAATTCCAAATCGCCATCAGTTGGGAACCTAGCATTCAGAGCACCTAAGTGTATGGGGGACACCTGAACCAAACCACCACATTCCACCCCTGTCCTCCATAAGCTGATAGCCACACATGATGTAAAATGCAATGCATTCAGTCCAACTTTAAAAGTTCCCCATAGTTTTTATCAATCCCAATGATGTTCATACATCCCCATAGTCCAAGATCTCTTAACTGAGTCATAATACAAAAAAAAAAAAAAAAACTTCCAAAAACCCATAATGGCACAGAATAAACATTCACACTGCAAAAGACGGCATTGGGCATAGCAAAGAAATATTCAACCAATACAAGATTTAAAACAACCAGGGCAAACATCAAACTCCAGCTCCAAGTCCAATTCTAGTCAGTCACAAGTCTCCAAGTCCAATAATTTGAACCAGTAACAAGTCTCTGAAGTTCCAATTCTGCCCTTCCAGCTAGGCTACTCACAGTCCTGGAAAACTTTATCGGGGGACAGCAGCTCTCCTTGGCAGACATCTCGTGGTCCCAGCATCTCCACTGGGTCTCCACTGCAACCCACGGTTCATCCTAATGGCTCCATCAGGTCTCCATACAGGCATCCAGCAAACCTACTTCACACTGCCCATGGCCATTTCCAAACCAAAGACTGTGTTGCAAACCCAATGACCCTCTCTTTCCTGTTTTCTTATACTCCACAATACCAGGTAGGGTGGCAATTTGTTAATCCAGGGGGGAATAAAGCAGACTTTGAAGAACAGGACATTCCTTGAGCACTCAGTCCCCTTCAAAAGAGTCTACATTCTTTATGTTGCCCCTATGCAGGTCAGCTGGCCCAATCTCAAAGGTTGTACTCTCTCAATTGCAGCTGAAGTGGCAGCAGTTCAACAAAGATTTTTTTTCTGTGCCATATACCTCTATGCACACCAGTTCATTTCTATGCAAAGCAACCCCTGCACAACTTCTCAGGACATGGGCATAACAGCAAGCTTTTCATACAAACTGCCTCTAGCCCAGTCCAAGCAAAGCTCTTTCTTACCCTCATAAACCAAACCTCATAGTCCATAGTTCTTACAGCATTCAGATCTTTCAACTCTGACCAAAATAGTCCATCAAGCTGTACTTACAGCCTTGGAAGGTGTCTCTTAGGCCAAGGTTTCTAATCCTTTCACATTCCTCTTGAACATCAGCTCCAAAAGGCCAAAGCCACAGTCAGGTGTCTAGCAGCAACCCCACTCCTGGTACCACTTTACTGTTGCAGTCAGGTTCACATTGCTGGCAAAAATCACCCAATCAGGATCAGCTTTGGGGAAAAAAGGGGTTTGTTTTGGCTTACAGGGGAAATGATGGCATGAGTAGAGGATGAACATCACCCCCTGGCCAATAGCAACAGGAGAGTATGCCAAATACTAGCAAGGGGACACTGGCTGTAACACCCATATGCCCAACCCCAGCAATACACTGCCTCCAGGAGGTGTTAATTCCCAAATCTCCATCAGCTGGAGAACATAGCATTCAGAACACCTAAGTTTATGGAGAACACATGAATCAAACCACCACATCTACTCTCTACCTTCAAAAGAGTTTTATTGTTTAAAACTCTGTGAAGGTTTTCTGTATTTCACATCATATTCTGAACTGTTAGGTGAGTGACCTGAACCTGAAATTCTCTTTCTTCAGGACTTTAAGACAACAAGCAAAACCCAGCCAACTCCATAAACTATACCTCATGTTGTCCCAATACCACACACGTACTAGAGCATGCTTTCGTTATGGGGGCTGAGATCTATCCCAAGGGAATGGAAACTGGTACTCAGGTGGGCACAGGAATCTTATACATCATACTAGTATTTGGCTTCTGAAGCTCAGTACCTGATAAATATATTATTACTAGCCGGGTATGGTGGTGCACACCTTTAATCACAGCACTCGGGAGGCAGGGTGAGGAGGATCACTGTGAGTTTGAAGTCACTCTGAGTCTACACAATGAATTCCAAGTCAGCCTGGGCCAGAGTGAGACCCTACCTTGAAAAACAAAAATTATTACTTAGGGTTCGGAGAAGATGGCTCAGTGGTTAAAAGTTCTGGCTTGCAAAGGCTGCCCACCTAGGGTTCAATTCCCCAGCCACCCACATAAAGCCAGATGCACAAGATGGCACAAGCTCTGGCACTGGACACAAAAAGTGGCACAAGCATCCGGTGTTCCGTTTGCAGAGGCAGTAGACCCTGGTGTGCACACACATGCACACACACACAATTAATATTTAATATTTCCTTTCTCTGACTAGAAAGTCCAATTTGTTTTCTCCCTAGGAGAACAGTGATGAATAGAAGATTGAGAATCCCTGTTTTGGACTATTGCACAATTTAGTATGTGCCTTTACTTACAATCCACCAACAGTAAAAGCCTTAGCTATCATGGTGGTACAGTATGCCAGAGGCTTATGACGACTCAACTGTCAACATTATCCTGATTGTCATCTGATCAGTGACTGAGCTAGTACCAGAATCCCATCCTGAGATCTAGGGTCATTCATGGTACCAACTACCAAAATTCAGGTTTCCAGAGAAGCAGAGTCTGGGATAAATATTTGAGAGCAAGTTGTTAGATGGGGAGATGATCTCAGAAAACAGGAATGACACCTGGAAAAGGGGCAAGCCAATGAGGAACATGTCATTGAGGGCCTCACTCCTGGCAGAACCTCAGAGACATGTGCAGAATGCCTCCAAAAATAGACCCCCTCCTTCCATTCCTCTCTGTAAGGGTTGCCCCAGGCATTTGATGGCCCTGGACTTCATGGTTTTGTGGACAGGACTATCTCTCAATCGACAAGGTGCCAGAGGGGGCCCCAAGGGACAGTAAGAAAAGGTGAGAGGTTGACATGAGGTGACCCACAAGCAGCATGGAGAGAACTGGAAGTGTCCACAGCTACCGCTGAAATCAGAGCTGGGCTAAGGGAATGTGACACCAGCAGTGTCTGCTATAAACTACTTGGGTTTCACGTGTAGGTTCGCATTATAAATCAACTTTAGTAGATAATGCCAGACCTATTCTCCAAAATAATTGAACTGGTTTGTACTCCTACCAGCTGAATATGGAAGTGTTAGCTCCTCCATGTCCTCACCAATACTTGATATTAGCCATCGTTACTACTTGACTCATTTTGGGCAGTAGGTGCTGATGTTGTGCTCTTATTTTAATTTGCATGCTCTTGCTTTCTGAAGGAGCTGGACATCTGTGCATAATAAATTTATTGTCATTCGGCCATACTTTTTTAAATCTTATTTTATTTTTTCTCAATTTTTAAAAACATTTTCCATGGTTATATAAAATATCCCATGGTAATACCCTCCCTCTCCCCCCTTTTCCCCTTTGAAATTCCATTCTCCATCATATCCCCTCCTCATCTCAATAAGTCTCTCTTTTATTTTGATGTTGTGACTTTCCCTCCTCTTATGATGGTCTTGTGTAGGTAGTGTCAGGCACTATGAGGTCATGGATATCCAGACCATTTTGTGTCTGGATGGAGCACGTTGTAAGGAGTCCTACCCTTCCTTTGGTTCTTACATTCTTTCCGCCACCTCTTCCACATTAGACTCTGAGCCTTGGAAGGTGTGATCAAGATGTTACTCAGTACTCTAGTCACTTCTTTCCAGCACCATGATGCCTTCTGAGTCATCCCAAGGTCACTACCATCTGAAAAGAGAAGATTCTCTACCCAAAGTGAGCATAGCATTAACATAAGGGTATGGATATTAAGAGACGTGATTACTGGGCAGTTTGATAAGCATAGTATATACACTTATCCAGATATCAGCAGATGTTATACCCCTAGGGCTCATGACTACCCCTGTTTTAAGTTTTCAGTATCAGGGACGTATTCCCTCCCTTGGAGCAGGCCTCCAGTCCATTTGGAGGGCAGTTGGTTTCCACCATGACAGATGTGCCACTATTGCACCTGTTGGCTCATTTGGCCTGACATTCGGCCACACTTTTGTTGGTTAGTTTTTGAGATAAAGTTTCATGTAGCTCAGGTTAGCCTCAAACTTGCTACATAGTAAATCATGTTCCTCCTGCTTTCACCTCCCAAACTCTAGGATTATAGAGATGCACCATCATGCCCTACATGGCCTCGAACTCAGAATTCTGCTTACCTCTGCCTTCTAAGTACTGGGATTAAAGGCATACACCTCCACACCTGGCTCTATTTGGATCTTTTGTTGAGTTTTTTTTTAAATATTTTATTTTGGGCTGGAGAGAAGGCTTAGTGGTTAAGGTACGTGTCTGTGAAGACTAAGGACCCACGTTCGACTTTCCATGTCCCACGTAAGCCAGACACACAAGCGCGTAAGGTCACACATGCGCCAAGGTGGCGTATGTGTCTGGGAGTTTGATTATAGTGGCTGGAGGCCCTGGCACGCCAATTCTTTCTCTCTCTCACTCTCACTCTCTTGCATAAAAAGAAAAGAAAAAAGGCCAGGCTGGAGGGATGGCTTAGCAGTTAAGGCATTTGCCTGCAAAGCCAAAGGACTCAGGTTTGGTTCCCCAGGACCCACATTAGCCAGATGCACAAGGGGCACATGCATCTGGAATTCCTTCGCAGTGGCTGGAGGCCTTGACATGCCCATTCTCTCTCTCTCTCTCTCTCCCCCTCTTTCTCTGTCAAATAAATAAATAAAAAGAAAAAGAGGGCTGGAGAGATGGCTTAGCGGTTAAGCACTTGCCTGTGAAGCCTAAGGACCCCGGTCTGAGGCTCGATTCCCCAGGACCCACGTTAACCAGATGCACAAGGGGGCGCACGCGTCTGGAGTTCGTTTGCAGTGGCTGGAGGCCCTGGCGTGCCCATTCTCTCTGTCTCTGTCTCTCTCTGCCTCTTTCTCTCTCTCTGTCGCTCTCAAATAAATAAGAATAAACAAAAAAAATTTAAAAAAAAAAAAAGAAAAAGAAAAAGGCCCATGGTGGCACAAGCCTTAAAAAAAAAAAAAAAAGGCCAGTCTATTGGGCTTGCCTCAAAAAAAGTCTTTTTACTTGGGTTGGAGAGATGTTTTAGTGGTAAGGTGCTGCACAGCCAAAGGACCCAGGTTCAATTCCCTAGAACTAACTAAACCAGTTGCATAAGGTGGTGCATGCATATGGAGTTCATTTGCAGTGTCTGGAGACCTTGGAGTGCCCATTCACACACACACATATACTCTCTCTCTCTCTCCGTCTCCCTCTTTCTCTCTCTCTCAAATAAATAAAAGGAAAAATATGTTTTAAATCTCTTTAAGCATGTTTTATTTATTTATTTGAGAGAGAGCAAGGCAGATAGAAAGAGAATGAAAAAGAGAGAGAGAATGGGCCACAGCCTCTAGCCACTGCAAACAATCTCCAGACAAATGTGCCACCTTCTACATCTGGTGTTATGTGGGTACTGGAGAATTAAACTCCGGTCTTTAGGCTTTACAGGAAAGCACCCTAACTGCTGAGCCATCTCTCCAGCCTTTGTTCAGTTTCTTTTTCTTTTTTTTAACAACTTTATATAGATATAACTTACATAATAATAAAGGATACCATCAAGGGTTTAGCTTCATGAATGATGACAAATGTTCATGCTTTCATAACCACTAACAAAGTGACCCAGGAAGTTCCCTAAACTCCTTTACAGCCAATCCCCTAACCCTCCTGGCAACAAATGATCTGGTTACTGTCACAGTAAGCTAATGTTGCCTGTTCGAGTATTTCATGTAAATAAATCCTTCAAGAAGTACTTTCTGACCAGTTTCTCTCATAATATTTTTGACATGCTGAGGCTTGAACCAGGGCCTTGAGCAAGCAGTCTTCCACTGAGCTACATCAGTGGGTTATATGTTTGTTTGATTTTGGTTTGGGTTTTTTTGCCCAAGTATGTGGTTATGGTGTGCATGCACACACATATATATGCTTGTATGTGTGTGGGTACACATGTATGTATGGATGGATACATGGGCATATGGAGGCCAAAAGCCCATGTCTAGTGTCTTCCTCAATCCCCCTCCAGCTTATTTGTTTTTATTTTTATTTTTTGGGTTTTCAATATAGGGTCTCACTCTAGCTCAGGCTGACCTGGAACTCACTATGTAGTCTCAGGAAGGCCTCAAACTCACAGTGATCCTCCTACCTCTGCTTCCCAAGAGCTAGGATTAAAGGTGTGCACCACCATGTCCAGCTCCATCTTATTTTTTTATTATTTATTTTTATTTATTTATTTGAGAAAGAGAGAGGAGGAGGAGAGAGAAAGAGGCAGATAGAGAATGGCACTCAGGGCCTCTAGCCACTGCAAATGAACTCCAGATGCATGCACCCCTTGTGCATCTGGCTTATGTGGGTCCTGGGGAGTTCAACCTGGGTGGGTCCTTTTGATTTGCCATAATGGCAAAGCCATGTCTCCAGCCCTATTTTTATTTATCTTTTTTCTCAAATGTTATTAACATTTTCCATAATTATAAAAAATATCCCATGGTAATACCCTCCCTCCCCCCCTACTTTCCCCTTTGAGATTCCATTCTCCATCATATCCCTTTTATTTATCTTTTGAGAAAGAGAGAGAGATAATGAGCACACCAGGCTCTTTAGCCAGTGCAAACAAATTCCAGATGCATGTCCTCCTTGTGCATCTGGCTTACATGGGTCATGGGGAGTTGAACCTGGGTCCTTTGGATTTTCAGGCAAATGCCTTAATGGCTAAGCCATTTCTCCAGCCCTGTTTTTATTTATTTATTTATTTTTGAGAGAGAGAGAGATAATGAGCATGCCAGGCCCTATAGACACTGCAAATGAACTCCAGATGCGTGTGCCACTTTGTGTATCTAGCTTACATGGATACTGGGGAATTGAACCCAGGTCCTTACACTTCACAGGCAAATTCCTTAACTGCTAAAAGACTGCCAGCCCTCAGTCTTTTTTTAAATTTTTTTGAGACATGGTCTTTTTCTTAATTTTTTTTTCGTTTATTTTTATTTATTTGAGAGCGACAGAGAGAGAAAGAGTGAGAGAGAGAGAGAGAATGGGCGTGCCAGGGCTTCTAGCCACTGCAAACAAACTCCAGACATGTGCGCCCCCTTGTGCATTTGGCTAACATGGGTCCTGGGGAATCAAGCTTCAAACCAGGGTCCTTAGGCTTCCCAGGCGAGCACTTAACCACTAAGCCATCTCGCCAGCCCGGGACATGGTCTTTTTCATTGAACCTGGAGTTCACTGATTTGACCAGCTTGTCAGAAAGCCCCAGGGATGCCTCGTTTCCACCTCCCTAGCGCTAGGATTAATTACAGGCACATACCACAGTGCCTGGCTCATGTATGGGTTCTCCGGGTCCAAAGCTGGGTATTCATGCTGGCACAGCAAGCATATCACTGATTGAACAATCACCTTGAGCCCCAGCCCTCATCTTTGTGAAATATCCGTATTGTTTCCTGTCAGTCACAAAGCACTTCCTTTTACTGCTGAGTAATATTCCATTCTATGTATTTATCTGCTTACCCATCTAATTACTGATGGGCATTTCAAGTATTTGGCTATTTGTGGGTTTTTTGTTTTGTTTTGTTTTGGTTTGGTTTTTTGAGGTAGGGTCTCACTCTAGCTCAGGCTGACCTGGAATTCACTCTGTAGTCTCAGGGTGGCCTTGAACTTATGATGATCCTCCTACCTCTGCCTCCAGAGTGCTGGGATTAAAGGCGTGTGCCACCATGACTGGCTGTATTTGGCTATTTGAATAAAGCTACAATGATAGTTCAAGTACATGTCTTTTTGTGGACAAGTGGTTTCATTGTCTGGGTCAATACCTAGAAATGATACAGGTAGGTTGTAGTAAGTACAAGTTTAGCTTCACAGGAAACTGACACACTGTTCTTCAAAACAGTTGTGGAATTTGGTTCTTTTTCATGCATCCCCATCAGTCATGGAATACTTCCTTGCTTTCTGGGATTGAGACATTATAGGTTCTCTTATTGTGTTTTTTTGTCCTAGCCCTCAATATATCATCCCCCCCACACAAAAAAAAAAGGTTCTAATGCATCTCAGTGGAGCATGGTATATACATATCAAAGTTCACGGTAGCAGATACAACTGTTCCTGGGTCTTCTCCCTGTAGGCAAAACCCTAGGCAGCCTCCCCCCAGCCTCTCTCCCTCTCTCTCTCTCTCTCTCTCTCTCTCTCTCTCTCTCGTGCACACACACACACACACACACACACACACACACACACACACACAAGAGGCATGCTGTCATGAATTCTAAAGCTGAAGGAAATGATTTCTGCCAACACCCTCAGGGAGCCGCTGGAAATCATGAAGCTCACCAGAACCATGAGCACATCCTCTAGAGACCTGAGCCATGGATGCATCGCAGCCATCCCCTGGTACCTTACCCACAGAAATTGTGATAAAAATAAATATGGCCAGGCGTGGGGTGCATGCCTTCAATCCCAGCACTCGGGAGGCAGAGGTATGACTTGAGGCCAGCCTGGGACTACAGAATGAGTTCCAGGTCATCCTGGGCTACCTCAAAAAAAAAAAAAAAAAAAAAGAATAGGAAATTTTATAACTCAGCAATTAAGGCCCTTGCCTGCAAAACCTAAGGACCTAGGTTCAGTTCCCCAGTACCCACATAAAGCCAGATGTACAAGGTAGTGCATGCATCCTGAGTTTGTTTGCAGTGGCTGAGAACCTGGCATGTCCATTCTCATTCTTAAATAAATTATGTCTTAGGCCACCAATTTGTAGTAATTTGTAACAGGAGGGGAGGAAGAACAGAAAAGGATGAGTTCTGGAGGCATTTTTCACTTCAGAATTCTGCCTTCCACGTCTTCTTCCTTTGCCTTGCCCCAAAGGTAGATGTGGAGTCTGGACCTGAAGCAACCGACCTGAAACTATGAGGAAAAAGTCAAGAAAATCACAAAGATCTTCGCATAAATACTTTGAGTCATCAACACAAAGCCTGGAACCACTTCCCGTCTTGTTAGGCAAGAGGGGAGCAAGTTTTCCAACCTATTGTTTCTAAGGACCTTTTTACTTGACAAACGATTCTTCCATGGAACCATGTGTTTTGTGGGTTTCTAAATGTATGGTTTGCTTTGTTTGGTTCTAATGGGTTTTTTTTGTTACTGTTCCTTCAAGGTGGCAGACACCCTCCCCCACCTCTAGGCCTTGGCACTTGTCACTTACCCTTCCTTCCTTCCTTCCTTCCCTCCCTCCTTCCCTCCCTCCCTCTCTCTCTCTTTCTTTCTTTCTTGCTTTCTTCTTTCTTTCTGAGGTAGGGTCTTGCTCTAGCCCAGGCTGACCTGGAATTCACTCTGTAGTCTCAGGCTGGCCTCGAACTCATACAATACCTTTACCTCTGTCTCCTGAGTCACCAGGCCGCATCCTGACTGCCTTGCACATTTCTTCCCTGAGATAATCTGCATGCTTCCCCCCCTCACCCCTTCAGGCATCTACCCAAATGTCACCTCATCAGAGAGTCTTGCTCTGATCATTCCTCATAGCCTGATTGTATTTCTGTTATGACATACATCACTGCCAAATGTAATTAAATGTGGTTACATTTTATCTATTAGCTGTCCTCTGGCCTTCAGAAGGGGGACACTTTGTCTCATTCACTATTTATCTATATACGTAGAGTGCTCCACTTAGTAGGTGATGAATAAATATTTGTTTGAGGGTGATTACTTATGGTTCATACTCATTTCTATCTCAATTCACCATTTTGTCTTTGCCCGTATTCTGCTGCATTCATAACAGTTTCTTTACTTCCCTTATTCTCCTTTCTTTCTTTCTTTCTTTCTTTCTTTCTTTCTTTCTTTCTTTCTTTCTTTCTTTCTTCCTTCCTTCTTTCCTTCCTTCCTTCCTTCCTTCCTTCCTTCCTTCCTTTCTTTCTCTCTCTCTCTCTCTCTTTCTTTCTTTTTTAAAGGTAGGGTCTTGATCTAGGCCAGGCTGACCTGGAATTCACTATGTAGTCTGAGGCTGACTTCGAACTCACAGTGATCCTCCTACCTCTGCCTCCCGAGTGCTGGGATGAAAGGTGTGTGCCACCATGCCCAGCTCCTTTTTCTCTTCTTATGCTTTAGAGTATAAACATTATTTTTCTACTAATTTAGTGATTATCCTTAACATTTAAATATATAACTCAACTAGGAAGTTTCCTAAATCGTTAGTGTCTCCATTGTCCTCCAAAAGTCAGTGCAATTTTTGTGTGCTTGTGTGTGTTCACGAGGGTAGGGGTGCACATGCGTATGGAAGCCAGAGGACAATCCTGGGTATTATTGCTCAGGCCCTATCCTCCTTTATTTTTATTTTTTATTTTTTATTTTTTTGAGACTGGGTCTCTCACTGTCCTGGAGTTTGCCAAGTAGGCAAGACTAGTTAGGCAGCAAGCCCCAGGGATCCTTCTGTCTCTGCCTCCTCAGCACTGCGATTACAAACTCCTACCTCCATGCCCGGCTTTTTTCACATGACTTCTAGGAATTGAACTCAAATTCTCTTGAATGGTGCTTGGCTGGAAAATTAAACTTGTTTTTTTTTTCCTTCTGCATCTTCTTTTAAATTTTCTTTTAAAAATATTATTTATGGGCTGGAGAGATGGCTTAGTGGTTAAGCGCTTGCCTGTGAAGCCTAAGGACCCTGGTTCGAGGCTCGGTTCCCTAGGTCCCACTTTAGCCAGACGCACAAGGGGGCGCACGCATCTGGAGTTCGTTTGCAGAGGCTGGAAACCCTGGCGCGCCCATTCTCTCTCCCTCTATCTGTCTTTCTCTGTGTCTGTCGCTCTCAAATAAATAAATAAATAAAAACTTAAAAAAATATTATTTATGTATTCATTTATTTATTTTGTGTGAGAGACAGAGAGTGAAAGAGACAGCAAGAGAGAGAGAGAACGTGGGTGCACCAGGACCTCTTCTCACTACAAACAACTCCAAATGCACATACTACTTTGTGTATCTGGCTTTACATGGTTGCTGGGAAATTGAACCCAGGCCAGTAGGATTGATAAGCATATACCTGTAACTTCTGAGCCATCTGCACAGCAATCCTTCTGCGTTTTTCATCTATTACTTCATTAAATCCCCAACTCTGGTTTTCTTCTTTCCTTTCTTTCTTTATATTAAAAATTATTTTATTTTATTAGAGTATGTGTATGTATATGTGTGTGTGTAAGAGAGAGAGAGAGAGAGAATTGGTGTGTCAGAGCCTCAGCCACTGCAATCGAACTCCAGACACTTGTACCACCTACTGGGCATGTGTGGCCTTCTGCTTGCCTTGCTTTTGTGAGTCTACTTACATGGGATCTGGAGAGTAGAATATGGGTCCTTAGGCTCTGATCTCTCCAGCCCTTCTTTCCCCCATTTTTTTTTTCAGTGCAGAAGATTGAACCAGGACCTTATGCATAGAAAGCAGGTACTCTACCGCTGAGCTGTATCTAACCTATTTTTGCTGAAGACCAAGCTGTCATTCTATTTCCTTTATAATTAATCTGGTTTTCTTGTCTCAGGTAGACTTTAGGTTTTGTCTTTGTTCTTTAAAATGTTTACTATAATGTGTCTGAGGACATTATGCTAATTCTTAACACTCTGCTAAAAACGCTATTTGAAAATCATGTTCAGTTTCACAGATCACAACCATTGCATATTTAATCATTGCCATTGTAGCAGTTACTTTCTTATTTCTGGGAAAAAAATATCCAACCAGAAGCAATTTCAGGAAGGAAAGGGTTTATTTCATTTTTTATTTTTTTTTTTTTTTTTTTTTTTTTTTTTTTGGTTTTCCAAGGTAGGGTCTCATTCTAGCTTCAGGCTGACCTGGAATTCACCATGTAGTCTCAAGGTGGCCTCGAACTCTCTGTGATCCTCCTACCTCTGCCTCCCGAGTGCTGGGATAAAGGTGTATGCTACCATGCCTGGCTATTCAGCTTATAGGTTTGTTTGTTTGTTTGTTTTTTCTATTTTTCGAGGTAGGGTCTCACTCTAATCCAGGCTGACCTGGAACTCACTATGAAGTCTCAGGCTGGCCTTGAACTCACGGCGATCCTCCTACCTCTGCCTCCCGAGTGCTGGGATTAAAGGCTTGCGAAACCACGCCTGGCTCAGTTTATAGTTTTGGGAGGAAGATTCATCATGGCAAGGAAAGCATGACAGGAGCAGACAGGTGGCATCATATCTCCACAGCAGCAGAGAGGAAGTAGAGACAGTGAGCTCTCTTGTACTGGCAAGCAGGGCTGGACTATAAAATCCCAAGTTCCACCCCCAATGATGCATCTCCTCCAGCAAGGCTCCACTTCCCAGTGACACATCTTCTCCAGCAAGGCTCCAACTCTTAGTGACACACCTCCTCCAGCAAGGCTTTGCCTACCAAAGGCTCCATCAGCTGGGGATTAAGTATGAGACAATCGGTAACACATGAGATTGCAAGGGACACTTTACCTTCAAACCACCACAATTATTCAACCCAACCCCCATGCAAATATTTCCTTATTTTCTTGTGGCAAATTCTTTTTTTTTTTTTTTTTTTTTTGCAGCCCAGGTTGGTCTTAAGCTCATGATATAGTCAAGAATAATTTAATTTGGGGCTGGAGAGATGGCTTAGTGGTCAAGGCACTTGCTTGTGAAACCTAAGGACCCATGTTCTGTGGAGAGCTGCGATGTGCCGTGCCCTAAAGATGGGGTCGGCTTCTGCCTTCCGCTAGCCCGATAGCGAGCGCTCTCTGGGATAAACAAGTCCTTATTTGGCTGAGGCTGCTTAACTAATTCTGCTTCCTTAATCATGGACCTATCTGCATGGGCCACGTGGCTCACTAGGGTTGGCTAGCGCAGGACTACTTAGCTTGTGGGTCGGCTCTCCCCGGGGTCAGAAGATTGTTCAAGGTTCCTGAATAAACTGCTTAAAGAAGAGCTCTCAGGTCGCGTCATTCTTGCTGGTTGAGGTGGTCGTGACAATGTTCGATTCTCCAGGTCCCACATAAGCCAGATGCACATGGTGGTACATGCATCTGGAGTTTGTTTACAGTGGCTAGAGGCCCTGGCATGCCCATTCACTCTCTCTCTCTCTCTCTCTCTCTCTGTCTCAAATAAATCAGGAAAAATTTGTTAAAAAGAATAATTTAAACTCTTGATGCTCTTAAATGCTGAAATTATAGACATAAGACACCATGCCCAGCTTTGTCCGGTTTAAAAAAGAACAAAGGGCCAGGTGTGGTGGCACACGCCTTTAATCGTAGCGCTTGAGAGGTAGAGGTAGGATTGCCATGAGTTCTAGGCCAGCCTGAGACTACATAGTAAATTCCAGGTCAGCCAGGCTAGTGCAAGACCCTTCCTTGAAAACTAAACAAAAAAGAACAAAGGGGCTAACAGATTAGCTTAGTGGCAGAGCATTTGCCTAGCATGTACAGGGTCCTAAATTTGATCCTAAGTGCTATAAACAACAACAAATGCAAGGGTAACATTCTTGTTATTGCTGTGCTATGCACACCAGCCAAAAAATGGAACCAGCCTAGGTACCAATCAATAGACGGACGAATAAAGAAAAATGTGATACATATATACAGTGGGAGTTGATGAGGTCAGAAAGAAAAATGAAGTCATGACATTTACAGGAAGATGGATGGAACTGGAAAGCATTATGTTAAGGACAAACTACATGTTTTCTCTTTTTTCTTCTGATCAAGGTCTCAGATTTATTCAGGCTGTTTTCTCTTATATAAAGAAAGAGATTTAAAATTATATATTTGTGCTGGGAGTGGTGGTGCACGCCTTTAATGCCAGCACTTGGGGGGGCAGAGGTAGGAGGATCGCCATGAGTTTAAGGCCACCCTGAGACTACATAATGAATTCCAGGTCAGCTTGAGCTAGAGTGAGACCTTACCTCAACCCCCCCCCCCGTAAAAATTATATATTTGTGTGTGTCCATATCTGTGTGTATCTACTTTTTTAATTTAAAAAAGTTATTATTATTTATTTATTTGAGAGAGAAAGAGGCAGATAGAGAGAATGGATGTGCTAGAGCCTCTAGCCACTGCAAGCAAACTCCAGACGCATGCACCACCATGTGCATCTGGCTTATGTGGGTATTGGAAAATTGAATGTGGATCCATAGGCTTCACAGGCAAGCGCCTTAACTGCTAAGCCAACTCTCCAGCACCCTGTGTGTATTTATATGTGTGTGTCACAAAGTAGAAAAGGGATGAGAGGGGATGAAGAGATCTTAAGAAAGATGGTAAATAGAGTAATGGAATAAATGTGATAAGAAAACAGAAGCAGGTCTGAGGAGAAGGAAAGCAACCAGCAACAGGGGGGAAAGGAGATGATGGCACAGATGTATGAGGATTCAGTAATGAAACTTAGTACTTTGTATAGTAACCTTAACCTATAAAACTAAGAAAAAGGGCTGGAGAGATGGCTTAGCGGTTAAGCGCTTGCCTGTGAAGCCTAAGGACCCCGGTTCAAGGCTCAGTTCCCCAGGTCCCACGTTAGCCAGATGCACAAGGGGCGCACGCGTCTGGAGTTCGTTTGCAGAGGCTGGAAGCCCTGGCGTGCCCATTCTCTCTCTCTCTCCCTCTATCTGTCCTTCTCTCTGTGTCTGTCGCTCTCAAATAAAAAAAAAAAAATTAACTAAGAAAAAGTAATTTTATAACATGATCTCATTTTTTATTTTTCAAACGTGTATGTAAGCCGCGTGTGGTGGCGCACACCTTTAATCCCAGCATTCGGGAGGCAGAGGTAGGAGGATCACTGAGTTTGAGGCCAGCCTGGGACTACAAGAGTAAATTCCAGGTCCACCTGGGCTAGAGTGAGAACCTACCTCAAAAAAAAAAAAAAAAAAAAAATCCATGTAGATGCATCAGTATATCCTAAGGATGGCTACTGTTTAAAAAAAAAAAATCGGGAGAGGGGTGGGGGGGCTTAGCAGTTAAGCACTTGCCTGTGAAGCCTAAGGACCGCGGTTTGAGGCTCCATTCCCCAGTACCCACATAAAGCAGATGCACACGGTAGCACATGCATCTGGAGTTCATTTGCAGTGGCTGGAGGCCCTGATGTTCCCCCTCTTTCTCTCTCTGTGTGTCGCTATCAAATAAATAAGTAAAAATAAACAAAAAAATGGTGCTGGGGAAGATGGCTCAGTGGTTAAAGGTGCTTCTTTGCAAAACCTGCTGGCCCAGATTTGATTCCTTATTATCCAAGGAAAAACCAGATGCACAATGTGACACGTGTGTCTGAAGTTCATTTGCAATGGCAAGAGGCTCTGGTATATCCATTTTTTCTCTCTCTCTCTCTCTCTCTATCTTTTCTCTTCCTCTCTCCCCTTCAGTCTATCTGGCATGGAAATAAATAAATAACTTTAAAATAAAATAAACAAAACCAAGCGTTAGCTAGGATGTGGAGAAATTTGTACCCTGTACGCAGTTGGTGGAAGCATGTAGTGTAATTGCTTCTTCTGGTCCGGCCATGGCCAGAGCCGTCAGGAGTTAGAGTGGCTGCCTTAACCTGCTGAAAAACTTGGCCCGTAGTCATGGCAATGAAATAAACAGAAGGATACAACAGCTAGCTAAATATATGGTATGGCACTATTAACATTCCTTCTTAGAGATGGGGAATGGAAGGTCACAAGACACAAAACCCTCCCCCTGAGATTCCAATCGCCACAGCTCCAGGCCTCCTCTGTACTCTTAGAAATTCTAAAGTATCTAATCATAGGTTAGAAAGTTGAGTGCGTGTGGGGGGCGTAATTTTTCAGGTGGCTCAAGCTACCTGTGAGTCACCCATGCTCCATACAAGTATCCCCAATAAGCTCATTTATTCACTAAGCCAGACTTGATGGAATCTTTCTTTGGTCTGCCTGTTCCTTCCCAATTCGGGGTGAAGGGATTTTACTGGCACATCTCTCTAGAAAAGACACAAAACAATATAGAATGGTGCAGCCATTATGGGAAACTAATTTTTTTTTCTTGACAAATTAAAACTAATGGGACATAGTGGCTGAAGTTGCGTCACTTGGGAGGAGGCTGAAGCAGGACGATTGGCGTGAATTTGAGGCCAGCTTGGGAGACTTATTTCCAGGCCAGCCTGGGCAACAGTGTCAAACCCTGTCTCAAAAACAACACAACGCAACAAGAATTTAAAAGCGAATCACCACATGACCCAGCTGTTCAACTCTGGGAGCCGAAAGCCGAGTCTCAACGAAGCATCTATGTCCCATGTTCTTACCACTACTCATACCTAAGGAGTGGAAGCAAACCAAGAACCCACCTGAGGATACACAGGTAAGCAAATGTGCTCTGTATACATCAGAATGTTTGTTCCTCAGCCTTAAAGAAAAGACATTCTGGCACATGCTATAGAGGGTGAACCTTGAGAGTATTATTCTAAATCAACTTAAAAACAAAACTATATGTGAGCACCTTTTAAACACTTTTTGTTTGTTTGCTTTTTGTTGTGTTTCAAAGTAGGGTTTCACTCTAGCTCAGGCTGACCTGGAATTCACTATGCAGTCTCAGGGTGGCCTCGAACTCACAGCGATCCTCCTACCTCTGCCTCCCAAGTGCTGGAATTAAAGGCGTGCACCACCATGCCCTGCTTCAACTTTTTTTTTTTTTTGAAAGGTTATTATCTTTTTGCTTGTTTTTGAGATAAGGTGTCCCTGTACCCCAGGCTGACCTGGAACTCACTCTGTAGTGCCAGGCTGGCCTCAAACTCACAGTAATCCTCCTACCTCTGTTTCCCAAGTGCTGAGATTAAAGGCGTGCACCACCACACCCAGTTTAATGTCTATTTTTTAATATTTTATTTATTTATATATTTATTTATTTATGAGAGAGAGAGGACAGACAGAGACAAACAAAACAGAATGGGTAGCCGGGAGTGGTGGCGCATGCCTTTAATCTCAGGAGGCAGAGGTAGGAGGATCGCTGTGAATTGGAGGCCACCCTGAGACTACATAGTGAATTCCAGGTCCTGGGCCACAGTGAGACCTTACCTCTAAAAAAAAAAAAAAAAAAACCAGAATGGGGTGTGCCAGGGCCTCTAGCTACTGCTCTGCAAACGAACTCCAGACACCTGTACCGTCATGTGTATCTGGCTTACGTGGGGTCTAGAGAATTGAACCTGGGTCCTTAGGCTTCACAGGCAAATGCCTTAACTGCTAAACCATCTCTCCAGCCCCTAACATCAATTTTTCAACCTAGAAAAAATCTTGTTGAAAGTGGGTGGCTTTAAGTAAGATAGATTTCCTTTCCAAGAGCGGAAAATAAACATCCTAAATTTCAAAAATAAGTAAGCTAGAAATAAAACCGAAAACTGAAGCGGACGACTAGAACATAGCTCAGTGGTCAAGTGCTTGCTTAGCATGCACAAGGCCCTAGGCTCAATCCCCAGCCCTACACAGCAACCCAAGCAAGACGCAAATAACCATCTAGATGCCTTGCACCCACAGCCAGTACTAGCAGCCACTGATGGGCCTTTCCTCAGGCAGGGGAAGAATCCCTCCTGGACAGGAATCTGTGGAGTGATATGCTCATCCAGCCAGCCTCTCTGCCACCAGCCTCTCTGCTGTGTAGCAAGGTGCATGGGTGCCTTCCAGAGCTGAGTGACTAAGTGATCTTTTGCAAGTCCAGGGAGGGGAAAGTGCCCAAACTTTAATGCCCCATGGAGCTGAATCTGCTGTCACTAAAGTTAGAGAGATAAGTAACATACAAATGTTGCTTTAAAACGTTTACTGTGTGGAGGCTGGGGGGATGGCTCAGTGATTGAAGCGCTTACCTGCAAAACCTCACAACCCCAGTTCAATTCCCCATTACCCACTTAAAGCCAGATACACAGCATGACACATGCATCTGGAGTTCTTCTGCAGCAGTTAGAGGCCTGGCTGTGCCCATTCTCTCTGTGTCTCTGCTTGCAAATAAATAAAAATTTATTTATTTGAGCCAGGCATGGTGCCAGCACTTGGGAGGCAGAGGTATGTAGATCACCATGAGTTTGAGGCCACCCTGAGACTATGTAGTGAATTCCAGGTCAGCCTGGGCTAGAGTGAGACCCTACCTTGAAAAACCAAAAAATATATATATAGTGAGACTCTATCTCAAAAGAAAAGAAAAAAGAAAAAGTTTACTGTCTGGGGCTGGAGAGATTGCTCAGTGGTTAAGTGGGCTTCTTTTGCAAGCATGAGAGCTTGATCCTGCCTCAAAAAACTAAAAATAAAAAACAAGGGCTGGAGAGATGGCTTGGTGGTTAAGGTGTTTGCTTGCAAAGCCAAAGGACCTCGGTTCGATTCCCAGGACCCATGTAAGCCAGATGCACAAGGTGGCGCATGCATCTGGAGTTCGTTTGCAGTGGCTGGTGGCCCTGGAAATCTCTCTTTCTCTGTGTGTGTGTGTGTCTGCCTCTTTCCCTCTCTCAAATAAATAAATAATTTTAAAAAGAATCTAGATTCTTAAAAAAAATAAAAACAAAAAAAGATTATAACTGGATCAGTCTCTTCCCCTCTTCAGTTGCATATCTTGTGGATGACATCCCTTCTCTAATTGTGGTTCCTTCTTAGCAGCCTTCTATACCATAGCCATCTGCCCTCTGGACTTGACCCCTCCTTATCTTTTCTTTAACTCTGTGGTTTGGGTTCAGAGTGAAAGCAGAGCCCTTTCACACAGAGCAGTTGTGAGTTAGTCATGTTTGGCTACATCTGAGGGGCACGGGGTGAGGAGGAAACTGCTGTGGAGAATCACATCATGGTGCAGGAAACAGCTCCAAGTGGCAGGATCACACCCACCACAGGGGAGCTCTCTAGCCCTGCACCCCACCCGGACCCTCTCCATCACGCAGGGTCCAGCCTCCTCTCTCTCCAGAGTGGGCATCACTTCCCTATGCCTACCCAGCACTCATTGACTATGAATCCCTCTTCTCAGCTAATTGACTACAGATTTCTCTTGGGGAACCCCCCCCACCCTTAGCCCTTCTCTCAAATAACCTGAGCAAGGCTGCTGGTTCTGCAAAGTTTCTCTGCTTCCAAGAAGTGGATCAGCCTAGGCCACCTGGGGAATTCCAGCTCTTGGCTATTTTGCTGTTCAGAGAGAGGCTATGGGGATCCTTGGCGAGCTGATGGGAGACCACATTGCTGGTGGACATCTGCGTCATCACATGTGCAACGCCTTCTCAAGAACAAATCACAACTACCAGGCATGGTGACATGCTCCTGCGATCCCCACAGTGGGGAGACTAAGACAAGACGATTGCTACACTCTAGAGGCCATCCTGGGCCTCCTGCTGCTACAGAGACTCTTTCTGGAAGAAAAAAAAAAATTGAAGCAGTGAGTCACAATAAAGGAAAATATAAAAAATTTAGGAATAGAGAGAAAGAGCCAGCATGGTGTTTATGCCTATAGACCCAGAATGCGGAACACCAGAAGCTGAGATTCACTTAAATCCAAGAGTTCAAGACCAGCCTGGGGATGTGGGGATATGACCAGCATGTGGAAAGCCCTGGCTTCAATCCGCAGAACCATAAAAAAAATAGTAAGAATTGAACATGTTCCTTTTGCAGTCTGCTAAGTAAAACCCTGTCTTAAAAGCTGAAAAAAAAAAAAAAAAAAAAAAGCCAGGTGTGGTGGCGCACGCATTTAATCCCAGCACTTGGAGACAGAGGTAGGAGGATCTCCATGAGTTCGAGGCCACCTTGAGACTACATACTGAATTCCAGGTCAGCCTGGGCTAGAGCGAGACCCTACCACAAAAAAACCAAAGGGGTGGGCGGCGGGGGGAAGAGAGAGAACTCAAATAAGGATGACAAAGTATCTGAATTCAAACATGTATAACTAGGTACCCAGGGCTGCTTTTTTCCTTCAGTAAGATTGAGTCAATTTCTTTGAAATTTGTGATTGTGAGAGCCCTAAGCAATACTTTCTTCCTTCCCCCTCCATTCAGAAATGGAAACCCAGTTCCTCTCTTTGCTTCATACAAGCAGTACCTAGTCCCCTGAGCTGGGCATCTCCTGACATTTGTGTCCTCTCATCATTTTCAAAGTATTTCCACAAAGTCAGCTTTATTCGATGGCATGCATTGGCGACAGCTATTAAGATAAACTCTTTTTTTACTGTCACAAAAATATTCACATAATTGAGACTATACTATAGATACCATTTCTCCTTAAAATATTTTAATTTATGTATTCAAGACAGATAGACAGAGAGTGAGTATGGGTAACCAAGCCTTCCTCCTGCCGCTGCAAATGAACATCAGGCCTATGTTCCTCTTTATGCATCTGGCTTTATGTAAGTGCTGGAGAACCAGACCCGGGCAGTCAGACTTTGCAATCATGCATCTTTAACCTCTAAGCCATCTCTCCAGTTCTAGATACTATTTCTTATCATGCTTTTTTTTTTTTTCAAATAGTTATTTAGGAACCATTTCTCAGGGCCAATCTGAGCTATAGAGTGAGTTCAGATCAACCTGGGCTAGAGTGAGACCCTGCTTCAAAAACAAAAACAAACAAAAACCAAAACCAACATACTAGGCATATAGGAAGTTATTAATGTTGTATAGTGAGAGGGTCTTTGTTTGTTTTTTGTTGTTTTTTTTAAGTAGGGTCTCATTCTAGCCCAGGCTGACCTGGCACTCACTCTGTAGTCCCAAGCTGATCTCATACTCACCGTGATCGAACCTCCGCTTCCTGAGTGCTGGGATTATTTTGTACCATTAGAAAATCTATAGGGCTGGAGAGATGGCTTAGCAGTTAAGACACTTGCCTGCAAAGCTTAAGGACCCAGATTCAATTTCCCAGAACCCACATGAGCCAGATGCACATGGTGGTGGATGTGTTTGGAGTTCATTTGCAGTGGCTAGATAGCTTGTGTATCTGGAAAATTGAACCTGGGTCCTTTGGCTTTGTAGGAAAGTGCCTTAATCGCTAAGGCATTTCTCCAGCCCAGTGTTTATTCTCTTTTTAAAATTTAACTAGTTTTAAAAATATTTTATTTTCTTGTCTTTTTTTTTTAAAGATTTTTATTTATTTATTAGAGACAGAGAGGGGGAGAGATAGAGAGAGTGAGAATGGGCGTACCAGGGCCTCTAATCACTGCAAATAACTCCAGATGCATGTGCCACCATGTGCATCTGGCTTATGTGGGACCTTGAGAATCAAACCTGGGTCCTTAGGTTTCGCAGGCATGTGTCTTAACTGCTAAGCTGTCTCTCCAGCCCTAAATATTTTTTTTTATTTATTTGCAAGCAGAGAGAAAGAGACAGACAGACAGACAGACAGAATGAGGGCAATGGGGCCTCTATCCACTACAAATGAATTCCAGTTGCATGTACCACTTTGTGCATCTGACTTCATGTAGGTACTGGGAAATTAAACCTGGATACTTTGGTTTTGCTCACAAGTGCCCTAACAACTAAGCCATCTTTTCAGCCCCCCAATATTTATTCTTTTTAATCAGTATAGAATGTATAATCATACAGATAGTTTTGAAGAGAGTATTTTATTGTTGAATATCTATTTCATTTCCAAGTTTTATGAATGATGGTAATCACATACTGTTGTCTAAATGTCTTATAATATATTTCCTTAGGACATATTCTCAGACATAGAATTCCTGGGGAATTTCACATTTCATCATAAAAAATGCAGAGACAGATTTACCAGTCCTTACTGTAATATACTGTGTGTCCTCACTGATCCCACTGGACTCAAGCTGGGAAAGATCTGGCCTATCAACACTTCAGGTAGCAGAGAGGATTCATGCTCCCCTATGTCCCCTCCAAGTGCCCCTCCTTAGCCACGCCAAAGACATTCGGACAAACCAACCACTGCCCCACTCTACCCCATGGGGCTCACTGACCCCAAAGACCTCCAGGGGCTATCACATATGCAGAGCTGCTTGCAGGGATTGTCTGAAAAGAAAGCTTTCAGGACAAGCTGAAAGGGAGAGATGCTAAGATGGGAAAGCCAGGACTAATCACGGCCAAGTTTTCTTTCCAAAGCTCTTCTCTGTTTTACTTTTCTTTATCTTCCTTAATGAGCATGTGCGGCCAGGCGGTGGTGGCGCACGCCTTTAATCCCAGCACTCGGGAGGCAGAGGTAGGAGGATCGCCGTTGTGAGTTCAAGACCAGCCTGAGTGAGACTACATAGTGAATTCCAGGTCAGCCTGGGGCTAGAGTGAGAACCTACCTTGAAAAACCAACATATATATATATAAAGTATGTGCAGGGCTGGAGAGATGGCTTAGCGGTTAAGTGCTTGCCTGTGAAGCCTAAGGACCCCGGTTCAAGGCTTGATTCCCCAGGACTCATGTTAGCCAGATGCAAAAGGGGGCGCATGCATCTGGAGTTCATTTGCAATGGCTGGAAGCCCTGGCGCGCCCATTCTCCTCTCCCTCTCTCCCTCTCTTCCTTTCTCTCTGCCTCTTTCTCTCTCTGTCTGTCACTATCAAATAAATAAACATTTTAAAAAATTTTTTAAAAAGCATGTGCAACTTATAATGGGAAACATTAACTTCCTGGGAAAAGCAACAACAACACAACACGTTCCTCAGGTTTAGTGTGAAGCTGGGATTATTGGGCCCCTGGGAAAAGCAGCTGGATGTTATCTGGCTCAGTGATGCTGCCTGCAAATCACTGGCTGACTCAGAAAAATGCATTTGCACCTTAGTCACTGAGAGAAAGGTGTATTCCTTCTGGGGACATTGCCAAGGGCAACTGATGACTGTCCTCCAGTCCTGGAAGAAGGTTTCAAGCTGCAACCAAGCCTGAATCTAAGACCCGTCACTGGGGCCCACTGGCCAACAGACTCGTTTTTGAGTCACTGCCAGAGCTTCTTAGCAGGCAGAAGAGTTCAAAGATGAACGCAGCTACTCCAATAGTGTGACTTCTCCATCACAGGAAGTGTGAGTACGTGCTTGAGGCCCCCTGTCCTGGAAGGAACAGAGGATTCACGTGCAAGGCAGGAGTTCTCAATCTGTTTGAGCCCAGGACTTCTCTGCACAACTAAATATTATGACACACCTCAAAGAACGTTGCTCATGTGAGCTCTATTGATCAGTACTCACCATATCAGAAGTTAAAACCAATAAAGGCAATAAATCCTGACAGCCTAGGTTCGATTCCCCAGCACCCACATAAAGTAAGAGGTACAAAGTGGTGCATGCTTCTGGAGTTCCTTTGCAATGGCAGGAGGCTCCGGGGCACCCATAACTCATTCTCTTTCTGTCTTCCTGTTCCTCTCTCCTCATCATCTTCTTCTTCTCCTCCTCCTCCTCCTCCTTCTTCTTTTTATTTTTTTCAAGGTAGGATCTCACTTTAGCCCAGGCTGACCTGGAATTCACTATGTAGTCTCAGGCCTCAGGTCTCAGGGTGGCCGTCATCTCACAGCAGTCCTCCTACCTCTGCTTCCCAAGTGCTGGGATTAAAGGCATGTGCCACCAGGCCTGACCTCTTCTTGTTTAAAAAGAAATTGAAACCAAAAAACTTTTCAGGGGCCGGAGAGATGGCTTAGTGGTTAAGCGCTTGCCTGTGAAGCCTAAGGACCCTGGTTCAAGGCTTGGTTCCCCAGGTCCCACGTTAGCCAGATGCACAAGGGGGCGCATGCATCTGGAGTTTGTTTGCAGTGGCTGGAAGCCCTGGCGCACCCATTCTCTCTCTCTCTCTCTCTGCCTCTTTCCCTCTCTGTCTGTCACTCTCAAATAAATAAATAAAAATAAATAAAAAAAATCTGAAGTCAAAACTGCACTTAATATATCTAAGCTATTGAACATCTAGTTAGCTTTTCCTCCTTGAAAGTTAGCATTTCCTCCTTGAACATGTTCAGAACTCTTCTTTTTTTTTTTTTTTTTTCCGTGGTAGGGTTTCACTCTAACTCAGGCTGACCTGCAATTAACTATTGTAGTCTCAGGGTGGCCTCAAACTCACAGTGATCCTCCTACCTTTGCCTCCTAAGCGCTGGTATTAAAGGCATGTGCCACCACACCCAGCCCTTTTTAAAAATTTTTTATTTATTTATTTGAGAGCGACAGACACAGAGAGAAAGACAGAGAGAGGGAGAGAGAGAGAATGGGCGCGCCAGGGCTTCCAGCCTCTGCAAACGAACTCCAGACGCGTGCGCCCCCTTGTGCATCTGGCTAACGTGGGACCTGGGGAACCGAGCCTTGAACCGGGGTCCTTAGGCTTCACAGGCAAGCGCTTCACCACTAAGCCATCTCTCCAGCCCCCTTTTTTAACTTTTTATTGACAACTTCCATATACAATATACCATGATCATAATCCCATTCCACCACTCTCCCCCTAAGTACCCTCTCCACTGAATCCCTTCTTAACTTCTTTTTAAATTTTTTTCGAGGTAGGGTCTCACTCTAGTCCAGGCTGACCTGGAATTCACTATGTCGTCTCAGGGTGACCTTGAACTCGTGGCAGTCCTCCTACCTCTGCTTCCCAAGTGCTGGGATTAAAGACGTAGGCCACCACGCCCTGCACTTCTCTTCAATTTTGGTGTCACCATTTCCCCTTCGATTATGCAGGTCTTGTGTAGGGAACAAAAGCCACTATGAGGGCATAAATACCACGGCCCCACTGGGTCTAGAGGACAGTATTGCGAAGCACTCCTCCTCTCCTTTGGGGGTCTTACGTTCCTTCTGCCCCCTCTTCTGCAACGGTCCCTGACGTTCCGAACTGTTATACCAGCTACAGCTGGGCACAGTCATCAAACTCAGCCTATTTCATAATAAAATGTTAAATATCTCATGTGATTTGCTGAATATTCACACCCCAAAACACTGGCAACACAGTTCAGTACGGAATATCAGGTTTCCCACATGTTTTCATGGTGGGCTGGGAGCTGTGTTTTTCGGGGGCTATTTACCATACCACACATGGCCAGCCTAGGAAAAGATCAAAACTCAAAATTTGAAGTGTGTTTTTTTCCTAAATGGTCCATACACACTGAATGCAAATTTGATTTAGAGCACCATCTCTCTGCCTGTCTCCTGAGTGCTGGGGTTGTAGGCATGAACCATTATGTCCAATATCATAAGGTAGCTCTGTTTTTAATTCTTTTTAAAGAACTACATTCTTTTATTTATTTATTTTTTATTTATTTTTCAGGCTAGGGTCTCACTCTAGCTCAAGCGGACCTGGAATTCACTGTGTAGTCTCAGGGTGGCCTCGAACTCATGGCGATCCTCCTATCTCCGCCTCCCGAGTGCTGGGATTAAAGGCATGCACCACCACACCACCACGCCGGCTCTTTTTTTTTTTTATTATTTTTATTTATTTGTTTGAGAGCCACAGACACAGAGAGAAAGACAGATAGAGGGAGAGAGAGAGAATGGGCGTGCCAGGGCTTCCAGCCACTGCAAACAAACTCCAGACGCGTGCGCCCCCTTGTGCATCTGGCTAACGTGGGACCTGGGGAACCAAGCCTCGAACCGGGGTCCATAGGCTTCACAGGCAAGCGCTTAACCGCTAAACTATCTCTCCAGCCCCTCATTATTTTTTTGATATGAGTAATATGTGTGATGTGTAGCTCTGATCCTCCACATTCTGTGTGCTGGAATTGCAGGCATGTTTCACTACAGTTTCCATTAGCTGTGGGGGAAAAAAAAAAAATCAAACCATTGTACGTCAGGGTCGATCTATACTATTTAATTTTGATGGGTTTTTTAATTATTTATTTTGAATAAAACAAGTTTGTTTCAAACACTATAGAGAGAGCTGCAGGTCCAAGACAACTTCCAGGAGTATTCTTACTGTCTGCCATACAACAGAACCAACAAGCTGTCTTTGCTCCTACTTGAACCCTAATTTTCCAGTGCTTTGCCTATGGTCCTGCGGTCAGTATGTAGCAGAGAAATCTGATGCTAACCCCTCCCTCCCAGTTAGCTGGGGCTTGCAGAGCTGAGACTCCCCAGTACTGGCCCAGGTCCCTTCCTGCACTTGGATCGGATGCAGCAATGTGGTTGGATGACCATATGTTTCCACATATGTTTCCAAAATTTTGCAAAGGTAAAATCAGTTCATCACAATCAACACTACTTTTTGTTCCCACTGCTACAATCCTCCATGTAGGATAACAGTGGAATGACTACAGACAGGGCCCTGAATAAGGGAAGTTTAGTTGAAAAGACATTTAGTTTTTGATTGAATTTAAGGTAAACGTTATAGATATACATGTAGATGTAGATATAGATACAGATATAGGCTTTGTCATTATTATTGTTATATTTATTTATTTATTGGTTTTTTTTTGAGGTAGGGTCTCACTCTAGCCCAGGCTGACCTGGAATTAACTATGTAGTCTCAGGATGGCCTCAAATTCATGGTGATCCTCCTTCCTCTGCCTCCCAAATCCTGGGATTAAAGGTGTGTGTCACCACGCCCAGCTCATCATTATTATTACTATTATTTGCTCACTCTGTAGCCCAGGCTATTCTGGAAATCGTTATAAAGGTCTGGGATCGTCTTGAACCCACAGTGATCCTCTTGCCTCGGCCTCCCTAATGCTGGGCTGACAGGCATGGACACTGGGCCTGCTGAGGTGGATCTATGCTCATGGCTCACAATCACCATCACATATAGTTATTACCGGCCACCCCAGCATGGGAACCACGTCTCGGAGTGTGCTGACCGCCCAGCACGCCAAGAGAACCAGCACCGTGGCATCACAGTGCACAGCCATCCTGCGTGAATGCATCCGATTGTGCCTTGTACCACGAGCACGTGGACATTGGAGGAGAGTCAGAAGTTGATAACAATGGAGCCTTAAGTCAGACTCTGGAAAATTCTTCCAATCATGTGCAAAATTACAATGGGAGGATTTGCTACTCACTGACAACTAGTGGAAGTAGAAACTTTGTTATATCAGAGGTATACTCAATAATGAGGCATTCTCCTTATATGTCTTTTTCCTGTCTGCCTTGAGACAGTTTTTTTTTGGGGGGGCCATTTTTCATAACAAGCCAAAAGGGAGCCAATCGTATTTGAAAATCCTGAAAACCCAATTAAAGTATAGTACTAAGCTAGGTGTGGTGGCTCATGCCTATAATTGGAGCCCTCGGGAAGCTGAGACAAATTGCCACTAGTTTAATGTCAGCCTGGGCTACATAGTGTGGGCCTCTCCCCAAAACAAAACAAAAGATAGTCTTTAGAAGAAATCTCTCTTTTTTATTATATCTGCTGTGTGGGGAAAGTGCATGCATGTGAAGGTCAGAAGATAAGAATTTCATCCTGAAATTCTTTTCGGCACCATAGTTAAGAATCCCAGCTTCCCCCAACCCCCCCCCCAAAAAAAAAACTGGGCATAGTGGTTCATGCCTTTAATCCCAGCACTTGGGAGGCAAAGGCAGGAGGATCACTGAGTTTGAGGCCACCTTGAGACTACATGGTGAATTCCAGGTCAGCCTGGGCTAGAGTGAGATGCTATCTCGAAAAACCAACAAACAAAAAAAGTGTTAAATACTTGCTTTCCAACTGCTAACCATTTGGGAAAGTTGTGGAGTCTTTGGAGGTAAAGCCTTGCTATGGGAGCTATGTCGTGGGGGTGGGCTTTGAGGTTTGTAAGCTGAAACAACCTCTTTTCTCCCATAAGCTGCTTCTGGTTGGGCGTTTTGTTCCAACAATGAAAAGGTAAGTGCTACAAACACTGAACCATCTTCCTAGGCCCAACCCTTTTTATTTTTGAGAGACAGCTGGGTCTCATGTAACCCAGGCTGGCTTCAAACTCTATATAGCCAAAGAAGATCTCAATTTCTGATCTTTCTGCCTTCATCTGAATGCTGGGAGTTCAGGCCTGAACTACCACATCTGGTTTGTGCGGACCTGAGAATCAAACCAAGGGCACTGCATATGCTAGACAAGCATTTTACCCACTGAGCTTCACAACCCCAAACTTCTTCCTTTCTTACAAAGGAGAGATCCTAGCAAGACAGCAGGGACCACCCAAAAGAAAGATAAAACAGGGCTGGAGAGATGGCTTAGCAGTTAAGGCACTTGCCTGCGAAGCCTAAGGACCCAGGTTCGACTCTCCAGAACCCATGTAAGCCATACATAGATGGTGGCACATGTGTCTGGAGTTCATTTGCAGTGGTTGGAGGCCCTGGAACACCTATTCTCTCTCTGTCTCTCTTTTTCTCTCTCACATAAATAAATAATGAAAATAAAATATTAATTAAAAAAAAAGATAAAGCATGTTGGGAAAGATCTGCCTGGCAGGGACACCTGTTTTGCATGTTCACAGTAAAGCCAGAGCACACACAACTCCAGAGTTAAAAATGCAACAGCTGGGGCTGGAGAGATGGCTTAGCGGTTAAGCGCTTGCCTGTGAAGCCTAAGGACCCCGGTTCGAGGCTCGATTCCCCAGAACCCACATTAGCCAGATGCACAAGGGGGCGCACACGTCTGGAGTTCATTTGCAGTGGCTGGAGGCCCTGGTGCGCCCATTCTCTCGCTCTCTCTGCCTCTTTCTCTCTCTGTCTGTTGCTCTTAAATAAATAAATATAAAACTAAAAAAAAAAATGCAACAGCTGCAAATGCATCCTATTAGCACAGCCTCCTGAAAACCTGCATTACCTTGTTAGCTAAAGCTGACCAATAAGATGCCTACAACGGAACCCAGACAGCAACCAACCAGGACTAATAGACACCCTCAGCGAGCCGGAGTCCCATTTTGCATGGAAACTCTGACACTGGCCAGTCCAGGCTGAACCCTGTCTACTGGTGTGAGTTCCTTATTTGCTTGAAGAATCTGAATGGGAACTTTGGGCTGGAACTTTTCTTGTATTAAATATTCTTTTTTCCTCTTTTTGAGAGCCACTGCCTGACTAGCTGGAGTAGTGGTAACTAAGGAAGCCTTGCCCATAATCCTCCGGGTCCGGACTTGCATTGACTGCTTCTGATCCCAAGAACCCAGCTCCAGTGACACCATGGGAAGGGTAATGGTGAAGGTCACAGCTCAAGAGCTCATCTCTGCCTTGAGGATGGTGGTGGAAAAAACACTGAAACAGGACTGGAAAGATAGATGATTTAGTGGTTAAGGCATTTGCGTGCAAAGCCAAAGGACCTCAGTTAGATTCCCCAGGACCCACATGAGCCAGATGCACAAGGGGGTGCCTATGTCTGGAGTTCATTTGCAGTGACTGGAGGCCCTGGTGCATCCATTCTCTCTCTCTCTCTCAAATAAATAAATAAAAATATTTTTTTTAAAAAAAGAAAATAAGCGGCGCATGGTGGCACATGCTTTTAATCCCAGCACTCAGGAGGCAGAGGTAGGAGGATCACCGTGAGTTTGAGGCCACCCTGAGACTACATAGTAAATTCCAGGTCAGCCTGGGCTAGAGTGAGACCCTACCTCGAAACCCCCCCAACAAAAAAGAAAAACAATTTTTAAAAGGTCTTAAAAAACACTAAACAGCAGCATAAATAACTACTGTGGTTATTTGCTTTTATGATCCAACACTTTTCTGGGGGTTGGGGTGGGTTGAAATTGGGTCTCACTACATAGCCCTGGTGGACCTGGAACTCTCTATATATACAAAGTTGGCCTCAGAACTGAAGCAAATTTTCTGCTTCTGCCTCCTGAGTGCTAGGAGTTATGGGTGCACACTGCCATGCTTGGCAAAGCCCCACCAAGTGTGTGTGTGTGTGTGCGTGTGTGTGTGTGTGTGTGTACAGACAGAGACAGAGAAAGGGTGTGCATGCCATGATGCATGTGTGGAGGTCAACAGCAACGTTTGAGTCTGCCTTTGGTATTCAACCTCACTTGAGACAGAGATTCCTCTGGATTTCACTCTGGTTTTTTGTTTGTTTGTTTTGTCTCTCTTTTTTTTTTTTTTTTTTTTGGTTTTTCTAGTAAGGTAGTCCAGGCTGACCTGGCATTCACTGCATTCTCAGGGTGGCCTCGAACTCACGGCGATCCTCCTACCTCTGCCTCCCAAGTGCTGGGATTAAAGGCATGTGCCATCACGCCAGGCTCTGTTGTTCTTTTTACTGCACTAGCTGAGAGCTTCTGGGAATCACTCCTGCCTCCACCTCCTACTTTGCCCTCAACAAGAAGCCCACCCAGCTTCCAGCTTTGTACACGGAGTGTAAGTAGCACTTGATCCACTGAGGCATCTTCGCAGCCCCACTTTTTTTTCTTTCTTTCTTGAGACAGTGTCTCATGTAGTCCAGGCTGGTCTGAAACTCCCTATGTAGTTGAGGATCCCTTTGAGTTTCTGATCCTTCTGCCTCTACACTCTCAGCGCTGGGATTATGGGTGTGTACCAACCCAACCACTTTTTGTGCTGCTGAGGAATCAAACCCAGGGCTTCATGCTAAGCAAGCACTCTATCAACGGAGCTACATCCCCAACCCCAGATCCATCACTATTTTGAAAAAAACAACAAATATATATATATTTGAGAGAGAGAGAGAGGAAGAGGCAAAGAGAAAGAGAGAAAGGGCATGCCAGGGCCTCAAGCCACTGCAAACAAACCCCAGACACACGCACCACCTTGTACATCTGGCTTAGGTGGGCCCTGGGGAATCAAACCAGGGTCCTTAGGCTTCGCAGGCAAATGCCTTACCTGCTAAGCCATTTCCCCAGCCCCAGATCCGTCACTTTTTAACATAACCTCTTCAAGGGGTCTATTTTGCCCTCTTCTTTGGAGTGCATGAAGGTAAATTTCAGAGAGAGAGAGAGAGAGAGAGAGAGAGCTCTGTGTCTAGAGTTTTCTCAAGGACTGTACAATGTCCTCGGCTGCAAGGCCCTTCCTCTGCCATGCTCACAGCTCACAAAACACCACCGACACCCATCCTGGAAGGGTGTCAACAAGGTGCAAAGATGTGACAGTGAGCAATGCCACAGTTTTAATTTTTGAAAACTGGGTCAGTCACAGATCTGAATAGCACCAAAACACAGCTGCGTTCAAATGCTTCTTTTCTTCCTGGCGACAAGGTCTAATTATAAGCTGTGAGAACAACGAAATCAGAACTGTGCACCTGATTCCAGCATGAGCATCATCTTTTTTAAAAAATTTTTTTTTAATTTATTTGAGAGCGACAGACACAGAGAGAAAGACAGATAGAGGGAGAGAGAGAGAATGGGCGCGCCAGGGCTTCCAGCCTCTGCAAACGAACTCCAGACGCGTGCGCCCTCTTGTGCATCTGGCTAACGTGGGACCTGGGGAACCGAGCCTCGAACCGGGGTCCTTAGGCTTCACAGGCAAGCGCTTAACCGCTAAGCCATCTCTCCAGCCCATGAGCATCGTCTTTGACAGGTGGCTATTATGCTGTGTGGTCCCAGGTCACAGTGGGAACAGTTGCCAGTTTGACTGAGGAACACTTCTGAGAGAACTTGGTGCTTACAGTTTGTGACACATAGAACAACATGAGGGTTTCTACCACGGTGCCAACCCAAAGACAAGGTCAAACTAGTCCTGTCTGGTCTCACTTTGGCAAGAGACTTAAGGTTCTGCCTTGGGAGCACCATAACTCCGGGAGAAGGCCACATCTCTTCCTCTCCTGGCCTGAGGCTTATAAGAGTTGGTGCTGCTACCATGCTAAGGATGAGATGGGAAAGGAAAGTTGGCCAAAGCCTCCAGGACCACAGGTTTTCCAAACCACATGCTCTTGAGCCATCCAATGCTGCAGGCGGTGGATGGTCTACTCCAGACAGCAGCATGAGGGAAAGCTGGCCACAGTTTCCACTTTCTGGTTCCTCCTCTGTCCAATCTGCCCTCTCCTCTACTTCTCATTTCTCTCCATCTTCCTCTTCTGCTGTTTATGAGGTCTAGCCCTACTCTTTTTTTAATTCATTTTTTGTTTATTGTTATTTATTTGTTTATTTTGCTCATGCTGGCAGAGCAAAAGACAGAGAGAGAGAAAAAGAGGCAGATAGAGAGAGAACGGGTGCGCCAGAGCCTCCAGCCACTGCAAGCAAACCCCAGATGCATGTGCCCCCTTGTGCTTCTGGTTTACGTGGGTCCTAGGGAAGCGAACTTCGAACCGGGATCCTTAGGCTTCACAGGCAAGCGCTTAACCACTAAGCCATCTCTCTAGCCCCCAGCCCTACTCTTTTATCAACCTACCTGGCCTGTGGTCATTTATCTGGTCTCCGTAAGCAGAGAAATCTGAAACTTTGCAGACGAAACTTTCTCCCTTGGCAGTATTTCTAGATTTTGTAGGTGGATGACTCATGTCTGTCAGTGCAGGCAGGGAGAGAGGATGGCATTTCCGCCAGCATGGACATGAATAGGTTTGATGATCTCGGTGGTACTGGTAGGACCAGTAAGGGATGAACAGTTGCATTTTTCTGGAAGAGTCCCTCTTCTAACTTCTAGGTCATATAAGAAATCTACTATACTCTTCCCAGCTATAATTCCTTCAGTAACTGCTGTGTGTCATCTCTGTCTTTGATGCGGTCCACTAAGTCTGTCCATTTCTTCTTTCAAGGTGCACGCCCTTGTATCTACAGTTACGAAGAAAAGACAGGGGATGGAGAGATGCCTTATTAGTTAAGGCACTTGCTGCCAAAGCCAAAGGACCCAGGTTCGATTTCCCCAGGACCCATGTAAGCCAGATGCACAAGGGGGCACAAGCATCTGGAGTTTGTTTGCAGTGACTAAAGGCTCTGGAACGCCCATTCTCTCTTTCTCTATTTGCCTTTCTCTCTCTCTCTCTCTCTCTCTCTCTCTCTCTCTCTCTCTCTCTCTGTGTGTGTGTGTGTGAACTAAATAAAATAAATTTAAAAGAGAAAGTTGTCCCTGAAACAAGGCTCTATGCTGGTACCCCTCAGGCCCCAAGGATGTTAATCAAATGCTAACTGAGAACTTGGATGACATAATGGCGCCAGTGTCTAAAAATGTTTTAAAAGTTTCCATTTACACTTGTGCTATCTGCTTCGGCTCACTACAGGGCAAGTAGGCAGACAGTCATGTGCTTGTCTGTGGCTTCTTGGGCACACGTTCTCATTCGTCTGTGTCCAGAGCCCCGGATGTAGGACCGGCCGAGCACATCATAATCCCTGCCATCTACTGAGGACTTCCTATGACCCAAATAACTTTTGCTTAAGGTTTCTCAATTTTTATTGTACTGGGCTGCATAAGACCATGTTCTTGCAAGTGTGGCATGTACTTAGAGCACACTCTCCCTTTACCACACCACCCTCTCCTTTTCCTCCCTTCCCCTCTCCCATTACTCCCTTTGGTTTTCCTAGACAGCTTAACTTCTATTTTTATGCTATCTGTTCATATGTGATTTTATGTGTATGTGTGTATATATATACACACACATATGATCTAGGACCCACAAATGAGACAAAACTGTCTTTCAGAGACTGACCTAATTCTTTTAATATGATTATCTCCAGTTGTAAACAGTTTCCTGCAAACAATATCATTTTGTTTTTCTTTATGGCTGAAAAAAAAATCCATTATAGGGGAGGTTAAGGCGCTTGCCTGTGAAACCTAAAGACCGGGGTTCGATTCCCCAGTACCCATGTAAGCCAGATGCGCAAGGTGGCTCATGAGTCTGGAGTTCATTTGCAGTGGCTGGAGACCCTGGCATGGCCATCCTCTCTCTGTGTCTGTCTTCTCTCTCAAATAAACAAATATTTTTAAAAAATCATTGTATATCTAAGCCACATTTTCTTTATCCATTCCTCTATTGATAGATACCTAGGTTGGTTTCCTATTTTAGTGATCAGGAACAGCGCTCCAATCCACACTGATGTGCAGTATCTCTGAGAGGTCAGCTTGGAATCCTTTGGGAAGATACCCAGAAGTGGTACGACCGGGTCATACGCCATGTTTACTTTTAGTTGTTGAGAAACCTTCATGCTGACTTCCATAGTAGATGGAGTAGTTTATAATACTGCCAGCAAGTATAGGGGTTCACTTTGTGTAATCTTCATCCACATTGTTATTTGCTTTCTTTCCTTTCTTCCTCCCTTTCTTTCTTTCTTTTTTGTTTTTTCAAGGTAGGGTCTCACTCTAGCCCAGGCTGACCTGGAATTCATTGTGTAGGCTCAGGGTGCCCTCGAACTCATGGCGATCCTCCTACCAGTGCCTCCAGGGTGCTGGGATTAAAGACGTGTGCCTCTATGCCTGGCTTGTTATTCACTTTCTTTCTTTTTTGGTTTTTTTTGTTGTTGTTGTTCTTTTTCTTTTGGTGTTTTGATGGCTGTGGGTCTGCCTGGAGTCAGATGGAATCTCCACAAAGATTTTATATATTTTTTAACATTTTATTATTATTGTTATCTTTTGTTGTTGTTTTTGTTTTATTTGTTTGCTTTTTTTCAAGTTAGAGTCTTACTCTAGTCCAGGCTGACCTGGAAATAACTATGTAGTCTCAGGGTGGCCTTGAACTCATGGAAATCCTCCTACCTCTGCCTCCCGAGTGCTGGGATTAAAGGTGGCTGGCCCTTATTATTTATTTTTGAGAGAGAGAAAAGAGGCAGAGAGAGAGAGAGAATGGCCACAACCTTCAGCCACTGTGAATGACCTCCAGACACATGTGTCCCCTTGTGCACATGTATGATTTGTGCACCTGCGTCACTGTGCATCCAGCGACGTGGGACCTGGAGACTCAAATGTGAGTTCTTAGGCTTTGCAGGCAAGTAACATAACCGCTAAGCCATCTCGCCAGCCCTCCTCATAGTTTTTATTGCTTTTCTCTGATGGGCCCAGATAATTTCACAAGCATCATCTTGTTCCTCATAATAGTCCTGCAAGGTAGATATTCTTTATATATTTATTTATTTTTGTTCATTTTTATTTATTTATTTGAGAATGACAGAGAGAGAGAGAGGCAGAAGAGAGAGAGACCGAGAATGGGCTCGCCAGGGCCTCCAGCCACTGCAAACGACTCCAGACGCATGTACCCCCTTGTGCATCTGGCTAACGTGGGTCCTGGGGAATTAAGCCTTAAACCAGGGTCCTTAGGTTTCACAGGCAAGCCCTTAACCGCTAAGCCATCTCTCCAGCCCTCTTTATATATTTATTTGACACACAGGCAAAGAAAGAATAGGTGTGCCAGGGCCTCCAGCCACTGCAAGAGAACTCCAGATGTGTGCATCAGGCTTTGTGTGGGTTCTGGGGAATTAAACCGGGGTCCTTAAACTTTGCAGGCAAGTGCCTTAACTGCTAAGCCATCTCTCCAGCTCCCAAAGGTGGCTATGCTTTCTGCTCCATGGACACACTTTCCTGCCCAGAGAGATTCAGCCACATGTCATTAATGAGTGGCAGAGCTGGTAAAATTGAGACCATAGGGTTCCTAGAAGTCACAGCTGAGTAGGATCTTAGATGATGGATTTGCAGAAGGAAAACATGACCAAAGACCTCATTTATCCTAACAACCCTTAGCAACCTAGCAACCAGCAAGAGTGGAGAACATGTTATTGCTTCCACTTAATCCAACTTTTTTTTTTTTTTTTTTTAGTCAGCCTGGGTTAGAATAAAACCATGGGTCAAGAAAAAAAAGAAGAAAAGAAAGCAAGATACTTAAATCTTTCTAAAATATTTAACTTTCATAGAAACAATAAACTTTTATTCATTCATATTTCACAGGTTTGCATTGTTTTTAATGTTCACCACAGTACCTGGAAAATATTGGTTTACTAGAAAAATAATTGACTCCTGGTAATCATATAACTCAATTAGTGCTGAGTTAACGCCTGTATGCCCCATTTTTCTTGTTTGTATAAAGTGGTGTCATTGTGAGGATAAATGAGTTCAAGGGTAGTGAGCTCAGCAACCTCTCGATTCATGTTCAGGTGCAAAAGCACACAGGTAGCTCTTGCTTGAGATTTTTCCAGAAAGCATAGGGACCACCAGTAAGCCTGTGCTTTGGTTACATGAAGGAGCCTTAAGTTTCTCCTATATCATGGGGTGGTTACTTGACAGGAACACCGGTGTGAATCACAGAAGACCTTCCTGCGCAAACACTACCTGCTTATTCCCTGGCTTTCTAGTAAAGTGTGGGTTTCGTCCTCCTCAGACTAGTCACACCTAACCCAAAGCCTCCTATTTCACAGCTTGGCCTGAAAGCAGGAAACAGCACTAAAGCCATGTCTCGTCCTCCAGTCCTTGAATGGCTGCCAGGAAAACTGATGAATAGCCTTTCTAGAGCCCAGGGACACTGGAAATGAAATTCTTCAGCTTTCCTCTACTGCAGCCAGAATACTCGGAGGAGCATCATTTGCAAGGGATAAACACATTCCAAGAGCATCTATCACTTATCTATCTATCTATCTATCTATCTATCTATCTATCTATCTATCTGTCATCTATCTACCATCTATCTATCTAGTCTATCATCTATCTATCATATCAAAGTAGAAAAGGGACTGAGAGGAACAGATTTAAAGAGAGCAAAAGGGGGGAAATTAGGGAGAAAGAAAGACAAAATAGGGCTGGAGAGATGCTCAGCAGTTAAGGAGCCTGCCTACAAAGCCAAAGGACCCAGGTTTGATCCCCCAGTGCTCACATAAAGCCAGCTGCACAAGGTGGCACATGCATCTGGAGTTTGTTTACAGTGACTAGAGGCCCTGGCATGCCCATTCTCTCTCTCTCTCTCAAATAAATAAATACATAAAATATTTAAAGAAAAGAAAGATAGCTGGGTGTGGTGGCATATGCCTTTAATCCTAGCACTCGGGAAGCAGAGATAGGAGGATTGCCATGAGTTCAAGGCTACCCTGACACCACATAGTGAATTCCAGGTTAGCCTGGGCTAGAGTGAGACCCTACCTCTAGAAAAAAAAAAAAAAAAAAAACACAGAAGGCGGCGGCACTGGGTGTTTTGGTGCACATCTTTAATCCCAGCACTTGGGAGGCAGAGGTAGTAGGGTAGTTATGAGTTTGAGGCCACCCTGAGACTACTTAGTGAATTCCAGGTCAGCCTGGGCTAGAGTGACACTTCACCTCGAAAATGCCCCCCCCCCAAGAAAAGAAGGAAAGAAAGACAAAATATTGCATATTTTCTCTCATATAAGAAATCTACATCTAAAAGTATTATTTATTTATTTATCTTACTTATTTGCAAACACAGAGAAAAGAGAGATAGGGAGAATGGATGTTCCAGGGCCTCCAGCCGCTGCAAACAAACTCCCAATGCACGCACCACTTTCTGCATTTGGCTCTACATGGGTACTGGGGAATAAACTTGGGTCATTAGACTTTGCAGGCAAGAGCCTTAACCCCTAAGCCATCTCTCCACCCCAGGAGTTTACATTTGAAAAAAATTATTTATTTATTTATTATTTGAGAGAGTGAGAAAGAGAGAGGGAGAATAGGCACACCAGGGCCTCTTACCACTGTGAACGAACTCCAGACACTTTGTGCCTCTGGCTTTATGGGAGAATTGGAAAATTGAACCCAAGCCATGGGACTTTGTAAGCAAGTGCCTTTAACCACTGCGCCATCTCTCTTGCCCAGAATCTAGATTAACCTATATACACATATATATGAGAGTGAGAGCAGAAGAGGAACTATTTTCGGGGAAGAAGGGAGAAAACAGATGGGGGAGGGCAGTGGGAGGTGAATTAAAGCAAGGTACAATGATGTATATATAAGAAAATGTCATTATGAAACCCATTATTTTGTATGATAACTAAAAATATTTTTAAAAAGTCAAGGGCTGGAGAGACGCCTTAGTGGTGAAGGTACTTGCTTGTGAAGCCTCAGGACCCATGTTCTAATCTCTAGATCCCAGGTAAGCCAGACTCACAAGGTGATACAGTGCGCAAGGTCACACATGAGCACAAGATGGTGCATGTGTATGGAGTTTGATTAGAGTGGCTGGAGGCCCTGGCACACCAATTCTCTCTCTCTCTTTCTCTCTCTCTCTCTCATAACAAAATGAAAAAAAAAAACAAAAAAGAGCAATACTGAGGGCAGAACACACTCTCTGCTGTTAAGAGATTCTAGGCATTGCCTCCATGTCCTAGTCACTGGAAGCCAATCATATCTCTCGTAATGTGCTGCAGTTCTAGTGGAAAAGCTGGAAGGTAAGGCCTTGCTGGGTATATAAAAGCATAAAGGGGGCTGGAGAGATGGCTTAGCGGTTAAGCGCTTGCCTGTGAAGCCTAAGGACCCTGGTTTGAGGCTCGATTCCTCAGGACCCACGTTAGCCAGATGCACAAGGGGGCGCACGCATCTGGAGTTCATTTGCAGTGGCTGAAAGCCCTGGTGCGCCCATTCTCTCTCTCTCTCCCTCTTTCACTCTCGAGCTCTCTCATATAAATAAATAAACAAAAAAAAAATTTAAAGTGTAAAGGTTTTAGAAGTAGACATAACTGGATCCAAAGTCAGGCTATGTCAATTGTGAGCTATGTGATCTTAAGAAGTCACTTAACCTCTCTAAGCCTCAGTTTCCTTGATGACACTATACAGAATTTTGGCAGGTAAAATTCTTGAAAAGGTGTGATATGTTAAGGCAGAAATGCACCTACCACAGGGCTGAGCACCTACCGTGTCGCCAGTGAATGGAAGCTGTTAGTACCGGCTTACTACTGGACTCTTCGTTAGTGTGATTCCAACACTGACCCTTAGGTATTGTGTTAGTTACTTCTCTATCCCTGCGAGCGAGTGCCTGACAAAACTACTTAAGGGAGGAAAGGTTTATTTTGGCTCCGTTCATTGCAGTGGGGGCACATGACAGCGTAGACCAGGAAGCAGAGACCATTGGCTGGCAGAAGGGGTGAGTTTAGCCTTCAAAGGCCTGGCCCCAGGGACCTACATCTGCCAGCCAGGTCCTGCCTTCTCAAAGTGCCACAGCCTTCATAACAGCTCCAAAGACTGAGGACATGAGTCAGAGAGGGACATTTCAGATTCAAACACAGCAGGTAATGGAGCTATGGAAGAGTAGAACTGCAGAGATGGCTCAGTCGTTAAAGGGCACTTGCTTGAAAAGCCTGATGGCCTGGATTCAATTATCCAGTACCCACATATGAGCCAGGTGCACAAAGTGGCACATGCACTTGGAGTTGGTTTGCAGTGGCAAGAGGCCCTGGCATGCCCACACTCTTTATCTCTCTGTCTGCCTCTCTCTCTCTCCCTCAAATAAATAAATAAAAATACTTAAAGAAAAAAAAAAAAAAGGAGCCGGGTGTGGTGGTGTGAGTTCAAGGCCACCCTGAGACTCCAGAGTGAATTCCAGGTCAACCTGAGCTAGAGTAAGACCCTACCTCAAAAAACCAAAACAAATTAATTAATTAATTAAAATAAATAATTTTTTTAATTTAAGGGCTGGAGAGATGGCTCAGTGGTTAAGCTTTGCCTGCAAAACCTAACAACCAGAGTTCAGTACCCCAGTATCCACGTGAAGCCAGATGCACAAAATGGAAGCATGAATCTGGAGTTCATTTGCAGCAGCTAAAGGCCCTGGTGTGCCCATTCTCTCCGTCTTTCTCTCTGCGTCTCTCTACTTGCACATAAATAAATAAATACAGCTAGAAAGGCTGAAGAGATTGCTCAGTGGTTAAGGTGCTTGCTTGCAAAGCCTAAAGGACTAGTTTCAGTTTCCCAATATCCATGTTAAACCAGACGCACAGGGTGGTGCATGCATCTAGAGTTTGTAGTGGCAGGAGATCCTGGCATGTCCATTCTCTCTTTCTCTCTCTCCCTATCTCCTTGCAAATAAATAATTTTTTTTTAAGCCAGACTACCTAGGTTTAAGCACCAGATCCATTTCTTTTTTTTTTTTAAACAAACTCCATATACATGCACCATCTTGTGCACCTGACTTACATGGGTCCTGGGGAACTGAACCGAGGTCCTTCGCTTTGCAGGCAAGCGCCTTAACCTCTATGCCATCTCTCCAGTCCCCCAAATCTATTTCTGAGCTGGACAATCTTGGGCATATTCTTTTTTTTTTTTTTTAGCAATCCTCCTACTTCTGCCTCCCAAGTGCTGGGATTAAAGGCGTGTGCCACCATGCCAGGCCCTTGGGCATATTCTTTAGTCTCTACATGCCTCATTTGGAAGAGGTAGGCTGGAGAGACAGCTTGGCAGTTGAGGCACTTGCCTGCAGAGCCAAAGGACCTTGGTTCAATTCCTCAGTACCCACGTAAGCTAGATGGTGCATGCATCTGGAATTCGTATGCAGTAGTTGGAAATCCTCGTGTGCTTATTCTCTCTCTCTCTCTCTGCCTCTTTCCTCTGTCAAATAAATAAATAAAAATTATATATATCTTGGTTTTTCAAGGTAGGGCCTCACTCTAGCTTAGGCTGACCTGGACTTCACTATGTAGTCTCAGGGTGGCCTCAAACTCATGGCGATCCTCCTACCTCTGCCACCTGAGTGCTGGGATTAAAAGCATGTGCCACCACACCTGGCCAAGTTTCTTTCTTTTTTTTATTTTTTAAAACATTATTTTTTAGTATTTTTTAATTTTTATTTATTTATTTGAGAGTGACAGACAAAGAGAGAAAGAGGCAGAGAAAGGGAGAGAATGGGCACGCCAGGGCCTCCAGCCACTGTAAACGAACTCCAGATGCGTGCGTCCCCCTCGCCCCCACCACCACCCCCATGCATCTGGCTAATGTGGGACCTGGGAAACCGAGCCTCAAACCGGGGTCCTGAGGCTTCATAGGCAAGCACTTAACCACTAAGCCATCTCTCCAGCCTGAGTTTATTTTTTTATTTTATTTTTTTTTAAATATTTTTTGTTCATTTTTTATTTATTTACTTATTTGAGAGCGACAGACACAGAGAGAAAGACAGTTAGAGGGAGAGAGAGAGAATGGGTGCGCCAGGGCTTCCAGCCTCTGCAAACGAACTCCAGACACGTGCGCCCCCTTGTGCATCTGGCTAACGTGGGACCTGGGGAACCGAGCCTCGAACCGGGGTCCTTAGGCTTCACAGGTAAGCGCTTAACCACTAAGCCATCTCTCCAGCCCCTGAGTTTATTTTTTTAACTAAGTATTTTATTTTTATTTATTTATTTATGAGAGAGAGAGTGGCCTCTAGCCACTGCAAAAAAAAACTCCAGACACATGTGCCACCATGTTCATCTGGCTTACACCGGTCCTGGGGAATTAAACCTGGGGTCCTTAGGCTTCACAGACAAGCACCTTAACTGCTTAAGCCATCTTTCCAGCCCCTCTTTGAGTTTCTATTCAAGATATTTCTCTTCTTGTTTTTTCCAGTATAAAAATAATAATAAAAAAAAAGCTAGTCAGGTTCTTCACTCTATCAATCAAGCTGAAGGATTTGTGTGTGTGTGTGTGTGCATGAGTGTGAGTATGGTGCACATGCATGTATGCCTGTTCCTGTCTGAGTGGACACACGTGTGTGCTTGCGTGTGTGGAGGCCCAAGGTTGATGATGGGTATATTTCACGATCCCTCTTGACTTGATGTACTGAGGCAGGGTCCCGCACTAGAACATAGCACTTGCCAATTTGGCTCCTCTAGCTAACCAGCTTGCCCTGTCTCAGCCTCCCAAATACTGGGATTACAAGGATGCCACCCTGCCCATCTCCAAACTCTGGTCCTCATGTTTGCCTGGCAAGTGCTTTATCCGCTGGGCAATCTCCCCAGCCCCTGAAGACACACTGGGTAGCAATGGCAACATCAGCATCATCACTGTGGCAGTGTATAAAGTGAGAAGGAAAACTACAGTTGGGGTTGGCCTGCTCCCGGTTCTGGGGAGGAGAGTGGTTACGCCCTTGGCTGCGTTTCCCGTCTTTGATGGGACAAGAGGAGAGGAGGAGGGGGAGGGGAAGGGGGAGGAGGAGGAGGAGGAGGAGGAGGAGGGGGAGGAGGCTCATCTACTTAGAGTCAAGACTTGTTCCCCAGTGAGTCAGCAGTGACCTGGATGGAGCGTGATTCACATTTCTCAGATGCACAGGAACATTTGCGAACTGCTCAGCACTTGGCCTGGAGGTGGCGAGGTGCCACCTCAGGTGCTGGCAATAATAGAAGTGAGAGAGAGAAGCTCACACCCCCAGCAAGCCTTCCTCCCCGTGACCTAACTGTGCAGGTGCGCCCGCTTGAAGAGCAGCAAGGCCGGCTGGTCTTCCGTGGTTCCATTGCCACCAAGGACCATGCTGAACGGTCATCTTGATTTCTGTTTGGCTGCCTCACGCTATCATTTTATTATGAAACATTTTAAAGCAACAAGATGAGAAAGGCTAAAAAGTGCCCACTACCCATTTCCAACTGTTATCAGGATTGCCACACCTGTTTCATCTGCCCCTCTCCTTTATTGATTTTTATTTAATTTTATTTATTTATTTATTTTGTTTTTCGAGGTAGGGCCTCACTCTGGTCCAGGCTGACCTGGAATTAACTGTGTAGTCTCAGGGTGGTCTCAAACTCAATGGAGATCCTCCTACCTCTGCTTCCCTAGTGCTGGGATTAAAGGCGTGTGCCACCACACCCGGCTATATTTATTTTTTAATGAGAGAGAAAGGTGGTACAAGGTGGTACCACCTTGTGCATCTGGCTTGCATGAATCTTAGGGAATTAAAGCTGGGTCCTTAGGCTTCACAGGCAAGTGCTTTAACCACTGGGCCATCTCCTATCCCTTATTTTTCTGTGAACTGGAGGGTAGTTCTAAGGCCTTATCAGGCTTTATCACCATAAAGGGGTACATAGTGTTGGGCTGGGTCGGGGGGTGTCAGCCCTATAGCCTCCACCCTTCACTCCATCCTTCTCAAAGTGTGGCTTTTTTGCCAGGTGTGGTGGCGCACATCTTTAATCCCAGCACTCGGGAGGCAGAGGTAGGAGGATCGCCATGAGTTCAAGGCTGCCCTGAGACTACATAGTGAATTCCAGATCAGTCTGGGATAGAGTGAGACCCTATCTAAAAAAAAATAAATAAAAAGAAAAAGTGACTCCCCCCCGCCACCAATTTATTAGCTGAGATTTGTCTGGAAAGAACTTTTCCTCACCAATTAGGGCTGCTTGGTCACCCTGACATGTACATTGTATTGGAAAGGCAGTATATCTTAGTCTGTTTTGTGTTGCTACAATAGAAGACCCTAGGTCTTGTGTTTTATAAAGAGAAAAGCATTTTTGCTCATATTTTTGGAGGTCCACAGGTGCGTGCTAGCTCGGTTTCTGATGGTGACCTCATGAGTGACAGATGACAAGACACAGCAGAAGTAAGAGAAAGGAAGAAGAGGGGCAAGGAGAAAAGAAGAGACTGGGAAGGAACCAAGGTTGCTTTTCTTTTTTTATTTAATCTTATTTATTTATTCATTGCTTTTTCGAGGTGGAGTCTTACTCTAGCCCAGGCTGACCTGGAATTAGTCTCAGGGTGGCCTCGAACTCACAGTGATCCTCCTACCTCTGCCTCCTTTTTTTTTTTTTTTTTTTGGTTTTTCGAGGTAGGGTCTCACTGTAGCTCAGGCTGACCTGGAATTTACTATGTAGTCTCTGGGTGGCCTCAAACTCACCACAATCCTCCTAACCCCTGCCTCCCGAGTGCTGGGATTAAAGGCATGTGCCACCACGCCTGGCTTGAGTTTTTAATGCTATCTGAAAAGCATAGATCATATATACACATTTTTAAAAGGAGGAAAATTCATGAGTTCATACTGATATTTCTAATTCAAAGTTTTAAAATAAATTTTAAATTATTTATTTATTTATTTATTTGACAGAGAAAGAGAGAGAATTGGCGCACCAGGGCCTCCAGCCACTGCAAACGAACTCCAGATGTGTGCGCCCCTTTGTGTATCCAGTTAATGTGGGTCTTGTGCATCTGGCTAACATGGGTCCTGGGGAATCGAACCTGGGTTCTTTGGCTTTGCAGGCAAACGCCTTAACCGGTAAGCCATCCCTCCAAGCCCTCTAATTCAAAATTAACATTTATTATACTAAGATCAAAAGACAATATGTTTTCCTTGCACTGCAGATCTCGGTTCCTAATATTAACATGATGGTTACACTATTCTATACCATGTATAATAATAAGATACTAAAACAATACTAGTATAAAAGACTTCTGCTGGCAACGTAACTATTAAATGAGATGTTGGGTTCATCTGCAGCTCTTGTTGTCTGTTATGCTCTATTTTGTATGTGCAGGAGTATTGTAAATCACTTGAAATACTTGTCTCCTTGGTGTATCTGCATCATTAACTTGATGTACTCTTAGAATCATTATTTTTTATTTTAGAAACAGTGAGAGAGATTGAGGGGTGGGGAGAGAGAATTGGCATGCCAGGGCTTCAGCCACTGTAATCAAATGCAAAAAAAATCAAAAAATTAAAAAATATACATAACAAATATATACAAAGAAGTCTCTTTTTCATCTATACAGATGACTTGTAGAATAGCTAGATGATTGATTTATAGATAGATGGATGGATAGATAGATAGATAGATAGATAGATAGATAGATAGATAGATAGTTCTCCTGTCTCAGTTTTCTAAGTGTTAGGGTTACAGGTATGAACCACCATGATATTGTCGATGGCTTTGATGTAATCAATCCTCTATTATTGGACCTTTTAACATTTTAGCTTTTTGCTGTTGCAAATAATGGCTCTGTAAATTATGTTGAGGGTACGTCAGTTCACGACCACTAAGAAAAAGTCCAGCCTACCTTCAGACAGCCACCTTCTATCACACCCATCTAAGACATTCATTCTGGGGTACATCTGTCATGGCCTGCAGAGCCAGTACCTTTTCAACACCTCTCGGTATCTGGAGCAGTTTGTCCTTTTGAGTCCCCAAACCAGAAGGCAGGTAGGACAGGCAGGTGAGTGATGCTCCTCCGACCAGATGCACCCGAGCTTGAAGGGGCAACAGGAGGGAAAAGTCAGCGGCTCGGGGGGCTTTGAATGGCTCCTGGTATAGACGCGGTGCCAATGTCTTCACAGGAGTGGTTGCTGTCACACTGGGACTGTGGCTGCACTTTTCCCATCAGTCAAGGTCTACTGTGTAATTTGGGGTGAGTTTCTTGGAAGCCTAGCCTCAGAATGGTTTTCTTCGCCTTTCCCAACAATTCTATGAGCCAACCAAATACCCTTTTCAGCTTAGGCTGCCAATGTCAGCCTCCAGCGCTTGCAGGCTGGAAACAGTTGTGGTGGCAGATCCTGAAGTCAGAGTTCTGTAGGGGCCTGATTGTCCTCATTGCTCTCTTAACTCTTCTTCCTTTAGCCTAAGAGTGCTTGTGAATTCATGATGGAAAGGATTGAAGTATAAGAGGAAAAAAATGGGTCATGAGGGGCCCAGCAGCTCTTTTACAGAAAAGCTGCCTGAAAATAAACAGTCACACAAGGGGCTGGAGTGATGGCTCACTACTTAAGGAGTTTGCTTGCAAAGCCTGATGACCCAGGTTCGATCGCCCAGCTGCCACTTAAAGGCAGATGCACAAAGTGGCGCATGCATCTGGAATTTATTCGCAGTGGCTGGAGGCCCTGGCACACCCATTCTCTGTCTATCTCTCTTCTCTCTTTCTCTCTTTCTTTCTCTCTCTCTGCTTGCAAATAAATGAAGAAAAAAATTGTAAAAATTCAAAAACTATGCTGACTTCACTCTCCGTTGGAGAATCTGGTCTTTTTCAGAAGGTAGTGAGACCTGAGAAGATAAACGACCCCTCGCACTTCAGCCAAGCCACCGCTGACACCACAGAGGAATGGGGAGATGAGAATGAGAGCTGCTTCCAGCTGAACCTGATGATCAGCGCCGGGGTGACGGAGACAGACCCTGAGGACACTCAACACCGACCACGGCAGAGATCCAGAGGCTCCTAAGAGCTCGTCATGAAGTAGATTTGAAACTCACCCACCACGGCTCAGGGAATTTTGCAGAAGGGTGGGGAGGCAGAAAGATTATAAGAGCCACAGGCAGAGACATCATATCCAGGGGCATTCCCTCCCCCCAAAAATAACTGACTGCTGCTCCCACAATGCATAAATTACAACCCCATAGGGAATACCTGCAACCCCATGGAGGAGCGTCCCCAGTGGAATGGGGGCAGGGACAGGGGGAAAGAGGGTACCGACACATGATGTCTCCATACAAAACATGTTGTTAATAATAATAATAAAAATAAAAAGACGTTTTAGAAAGCCATACAAAGTAGGAGGCATTTCCTGGCTGCTGGTGTGGAAGGTGTGGGATGGTAGTGGCTGAGGGGTGTTCAGCAGAAGCATGAAGCACGGTGAGGCCAGCAGACAAAGCCAAAGACTACACATGAGAACCCTAGGCCCACCCCAAAGGCTCCTGGAGAGAAGAATTGCATCATGAGGCCCCAAGGAGGAGCATGAACTTGCAGGAAATCAAGAAGGTGGGCCTATAGAATCAGGACGTGGGGTGATTTGGGGAGCATCCTCCTCTGGACCCAGAGGTGTGCTTGACCAGATCCCTTTTACTACGGCCACAAACCTATTATTATTATTATTATTTTATTTAAGAGTGACAGATAGAGAAAGAGGGAGAGAGAGAATGGGCGAGCCAGGGCCTCCAGCCACTGCAAATGAACTCCAGACGCGTGCACCCCCTTGTGCATCTGGCTAACGTGGGTCCTGGGGAATTGAGCCTCAAACTATGGTCCTTAGGCTTCACAGGCAAGGCTTAACTGCTAAGCCATCTCTCCAATCCTAAAATGTTATTTTTAATCAATGGCAAATATCTCCCTCCATTTCGTCATTTCATCTTGTGTTTGTTCACACAGATGTTTTAACTTGGTCTATTGTCAATTTATTAATATGTTTCATTGTGATCGTTTTCATTGCTTTTACTTTTAGATAGCTCTTTCCCAAACTGACCACTGTTCACTTACATTTTCTTTTAGATTTTTTTTTAAAGTGATATTGTTTAAATGTAGCCAGGCAATATATGACAGGGTCAGATTCCCTACAAGGAGGCCCTGAGAAGCCATTGTATGGATCTGTAAAGATGGAGCAGAGCCTATTTTACAAATGTTGGAAATGGCATGCCCACGGGACCTCCACCAGGAAAGCTGTAGGTTCAAAGTGAAGTCAGCCCATGAGAGCCATTTGTACTATAGGCAGCGGAGCTGGAGGGGTGGAGCTACCCAAGCCATTTGCAGCCCAGACAATTTCATCATGAATCCCAGATACTGGACACAGAGCTGCAGGATTTGGTGTTTGCCCTGTTGGGGTTTTTGTCTTGCTTAGGTTAATGCTCCCTAAGCTATGCCCCCATTCCTCCTTCTTTAGAATAGAAATGTTTACTCTGGGCTATTATATGTTGGAAGAATGTAACTTATGTTTTCACTTGACAGGATCATAGTTAAGAGATTGCCCGAATCTCAAATGAGACTTTGGACTTTAAAAAAAAATATTTTATTTTTATATATTTATTTGACAGAGGGAGAGAGAGAATGGGCACTCCAGAACCTCCAGCGGCTGCAGATGAACTCCAGTTGCATGCGCCCCCTTGTGCATCTGTGCATCTGGCTAACATGGGTCCTGGAGAATTGAACTTGGGTCCTTTGGCTTTGCAGGCAAACGCCTTAATCACTAAGCCATCCCTCCAGCTGGAGACTTTGGACTTTTGAACAGTGTTAGAACTATTACAAACTATAAAGGCCTTTTAAAGTTAGACTGAGGGGCTGGAGGGATGGTTTAATGGTTAAGGCATTTGCCTACAAAGCCAAAGGACCCAAGTTTGATTCCCAGGACCCACTTTAGCCAAATGCACAAGGGGAGCAGGTGTCTGGAGTTCCTTTGCAGTGGCTGGAGGCCATGGTGTGTCCACTCATTCTCTCTCTCTCTCTGTCAAATCAATAAATCAATCAATAAATAAAAATTAAAAACTTTAAAGTTAGACTGAATGCATTTTGCACCATGAGATGGCCATGGAGCCTATATGGGTCAAAGGAGGAATTTGTGGTTTGTGGTAGCTTGAAGTTTGTGGTAGCTTGAATGTATGTATATATATATATACATACACATTTTGAGACATGTCCAACAGACTGGCCTTTTTTATTTTATGTGAGAGAGAACAAGAGCAAGCAAGAGAGAGAGAATTGGCATGCCAGGGCCTCCAGCCACTGTAATCAAACACCAGACACGTGCACCACTTTGTGCACGTGTGCAACCTTGCACGCTTGTGTCACCTTGTGCGTTGGCTTACATGGGACCTGGAGAGTTGAACACAGGTCCTTAGGCTTCCCAGGCAAGTGCCTTAACCACTAAGCCATCTCTCCAGCCCTCAGTCACTTTTGATTAAACTTCCCACTTGGGCCCCTAGCAAGCAGATCCCTGCTCCAGGGGAATGTGTCACTGCAGGTGGACCTTGGAGTCCAGCCCTAAGGTGTGTTCAGAGCAGTTGCAGGTCTGCCTATTGTGCTTGCTGGTGTTGGTTTTCCTCTCTCTGCTATGCTGATGTACGCTGGAGTTGAGCCAGCTTCTTCCATCATTGATGGAGCTTTCCCTGGAGGCCATAAGCTTGAAATAAACCTCTTTCCTCCCATAAGCTGTGTGTAGTTGGATGCTTGTCCCAGGAACATGGAGCTGACTGCAATGTGGTTTAAATGTGGTTTGTCTTCTATAGGTTCATATCTTTGAACGCTTGGTCCCTAGCTGGTGTCACTGTTTGGGAAGGTTGTGGAATCTTTATGAGGTGGAGCCTTGCCGGAGGAAGTGGTTCACTGAGAGCAAACCATGGGCTTTTGAGCCTGGATCCACTTCCTGATCACCCTCTGCCTCCTGCCTGATGATGTGACAAGCTGGTTCCTGCTCTTGCCAGCCAGGATGCCTTCCTCAAAACTGTGAGTAAATTTGAATGCTTTCCTTCCTTAAGTTGCTTCTAGTCAGGTATTTTGCTGCAGCCATAAGAAAGTAACTAATACAAGTGGTTTTGGTTTTTACATTCCTTCTTTTATTCTATCTGTAATTCATTTTGGTATATAGTAGGATCACCATTTGATTTTGAGGTATGGATAAAGCTGATATGCTGAAAACATTGAGATAATGTTAGCCATGTTTCACAAGTTAGAAGTATGTTTTTGCACTAATGAGATAAAATTCTTTACCTAAAAACTTAACCAGGGGGCTGAAAGGTTAAAGGTGCTACCTTGAAAAGCATGCTGGCCCAGGGTTCAGTTCCCCAGTACCCATGTAAAGCCAGATGCACAAATTGGTGCATGCATTTGGAGTTTGCAGCAGCAAGAGGCCTTGACATGCCCTTTTTTAAAAAATTTTTTTTTAAATTTATTTATATGAGAGCAACAGACACAGAGAGAAAGACAGAGAGAGAGAGAGACAGAATGGGCATGCCAGGGCTTCCAGCCTCTGCAAACGAACTCCAGACGTGTGCGCCCCCTTGTGCATCTGGCTAACGTGGGACCTGGGGAACCGAGCCTCGAACTGGGGTCCTTAGGCTTCACAGGCAAGCGCTTAACCGCTAAGCCATCTCTCCAGCCTGACATGCCCTTTTTTATTTTCCTCTCTCTCTCCCAAATAAATAAATAAATAACTTACCATGGATTAAAACAAAGTTGAGTAGGGTAAAAGCTGGAGTAGGGGATCACCAATAGGGTTTTTTTTTTCATTTGAAAATATTTTTATTACTTGTGTTTTTTATTAATTTATTTTTTGACAACTTCCATAATCGTAGACAATAACTCCCTCCCCTCCTCCCACTTCCCCCTTTGAAACTCCACTCTCCATCATATCCCCTCTCCCTCTCAGTCAGTCTCTCTTTTATTTTTTCCCCCTATCATGATGGTCTTGTATAAGTAGTGTCAGGCACTGTGAGGTCATGGGTATCCAGGCTATTGGGTGTCTGGAGGAGCAGCTTGTAAGGAGTCCTCCCCTTCCTCTGGCTCTTACATTCTTTCTGCCACCTCTCCCACAATGGACCCTGAGCCTTGGAAGGCGTGATAGAGATGTTGCAGTGCTGAGCACTCCTCCGTCACTTCTTCTCAGCACCATGATCACCATGGGTTTTAAGGCCAGCCTGAGCTAGAGTGAGTTCCAGGTCAGCCTGGGCTGGTGACAGTAGACCCTGCCAAAATAATTAAGTAAGTGAACCTAGTGAAGGAAAGGGACACCACCACAGGTGATATTTTGTATCCATCAATCAGCTCTGGAGTTCAAGGTTACCCTTGACTTGACTCAAGTGTAGTAAGTTTAACCTGGGCTACATGAGACCTTGTCTCAAACCAACGACAAATAAATATATTGTTATTGTTATTGAGGTAGGGTCTCACTCTAGCCCAGGCTGACCTGGAATTCACTATGTAGTCTCAATGTGGCCTCGATCTCATGGTGATCCTCCTACCTCTGACTCCCATGTGCTGGGATTAAAGGTGTGCATCACTACGCCTATTTCTTAGTCCAAAAATGAGCAGAATATTTATTGAGTCAATTTCTATATGCATTGTTACAGATTCCATAAAACAAAATACTGTGCTTCATTTTTTTTTTTAAAGGATTTTTACAACAGGCACTTGCTCCAGGTTCTGGTGTGGAGCTGGTCATTATCTATGAGCCCATGTTGCCTACAGCTCTGAGGAAATGCATATAGCAAGGGGCAGCACGTGATCCCTACATCTGGAGCAGCCAGAGCCTGGGAAAGCCTTACATCATGAATGACATCACCGTAGTGATCTAATTTCCAATGGACAATGGAATAATTGCTTCTTGCCCAGACCTCTCAGTGGTTTGATCCAGCAACTTCATAGTGGGATGATGCGGAGGGCCACAGGGACAAAGGACAATTGTTGGCCTCCCCGGGTAGAGGGTGGTTTACAAAGCCATCTTTCTCAGGACACTGCCTGGGACTGATTGTCCATCACACCACGTGACAGGTGCTCTTACATAAGTAAGGCAGGACTGCACTCAGATCTTCTTTTTCATTGTCTCTTCCTTCCTTTCTTTTTTTTTTTTTTCTTTTTGAGGTCCATCTGTCCTTGGAATCTTACTCTCTAAAAGTCACCAGAACAACAGGAAGGGAAAGCAAGCTCTTGATTTCCCCAGGCGACCAAGGCCAAATTTCCTTCCCCTTTCCTCACTCACCCCCCTTTTCCATGGCTGCCATCCACTGGGACTTCTTTTGAGAGGAGGTTTTATTCCTGCTTTCTTTCAGGTGCCTGCCTCACATAATCACTGGCGTTTCACAAAGCTAGGATTCCGATCTGTTTTATCCAATCCACTGTTACATTTAGCCTTGAAAACAGCATGCAGCGTACTGTCCTCTAACGGGGACAAATGGCAGAATGGAGCCTGACTTGCATGAGGCTGAGTCTTGCTAATCAAACACGTTTATTCTCTGACACCTTTTCAGTGTCTGTTGAGAAATCAGTGGCACCAGAAAGGATAGCAACTCTCAGCATGCAACTCAGAATTGTATAGAAAGAATTCTGAGACTCTAGTGTAAAAATAACTCAGTAACTTGAGGGACATTAGAGCTATTTGTGGTATTATCAGACTGTACACTACACATGCCCTTTGACCTAAGGATTCTGCTGTTGAATTCTAGCTCACAGAAACAGATGCCCACAGCTGGGAGCAAAAGCACATGAGTGATGCTATTGATTAAATCACATCTATAGAGCCGTATGAACTGACATAAAAAGATATCCTATGCAGTATAATATAGAAAAAGTAAACCGCATAGCAATATAATTTCAGTTTGGTTAAAATGTACCTGTGTGTGGACGCATATGCATGTGTATATTTAAAGATGTTTTTTTAAAAAAGGCTAGAAAGAAACATGTTAACTTTTGTTTGTTTGTTTTTTGAGGTAGGGTCTCACTCTAGCTCAGGCTGACCTGGAATTCACTAAGTAGTCTCAGGGTGATCTTGAATTTACGGCAGTCCTCCTACCTCAGCCGGGATTAAAGGTGTGCACCACCATGCCTGACTTTAACTTTTTTTTTTTTTTAATTTAATTCAGAGTGACAGACACAGAGAGAAGGAAAGATAGAGGGAGAGGGAGAGAATGGGCGCGCCAGGGCTTCCAGCCTCTGCAAATGAACTCCAGACACGTGCGCCCCCTTGTGCATCTGGCTAATGTGGGACCTGGGGAACTGAGCCTCGAACCGGGGTCCTTAGGCTTCACAGGCAAGCGTTTAACCGCTACGCCATCTCTCCAGCCCCTGACTTTAACTTTTTAAAAAAGTATTTAATTACTGATTAGAGAGAGAGAGGAGAGAGAGAATGGATATGCCAGGGCCTCCAACTACTGCAAACAAACTTGACGCATGCACCACCTTGTGCATCTAGTTCATGTGGGTACTAGGGAATTGAACCTGGGTCCTCAGGCTTAACTGATAAGCCATTTCTCTAGCCCCATGTAACTTTAATATAAATACACACACACACATTCAGAGACAGAAGAAATGGGTATGCTGGGACCTCTTGCCACTGTGAACAAATTCCAGACACATGTGCCTTATTGTGCATCTGGCTTTATGTGGGTAGTGGGGAACCAAGCCCTGGCCAGCAGGCTTTGTAAGCAAGTGCCTTCAACCACTGAGCCATCTCCTGAGTCCCATTTTAATTCTTAATTTAAGTAGTATCTTTCCCTAGAGAGAGATACTGGAGAATGTGGTAGGGGAAATTTCATTCTTTTTTGGGGGGAGGTGTTATATAAGTTTATTTTAAAAAATATTTTCTTTATTTATTTTGCAAGGAGAGAGAAAGAATGGGCATGCCAGGGCCTCTAGTTGCTGAAAATGAACTCCAAATGCATGCACCACTTACTGCATCTGGCTTTACATGGGAATTGGGAAATCAAACCTAGGTTGTTAGGCTTTACAGGCAAGCACTTTAACTGCTGAGCCATCTCTCCAGCCAGGATTCTTTTTTTTTTTCTAATTTTTTTGTTTATTTTTATTTATTTATTTGAGAGAGAAAGAGGCAGATAGAGAGAGAGAATGGGCTCGCCAGGGCCTCCAGCCACTGCAAATGAACTCCAGTTGCGTGTGCCACCGTGTGCATCTGGTTAACTTGGGTCCTGGGGAATCAAGCCTCAAACCAGGGTCCTTAGGCTTCATAGGCAAGCGCTTAACTGCTAAGCCATCTCTCCAGCCCAGGCTTATTTTTAAAAATCAACCAAGAAAGGACTGGGGAGATGGCTCCATGGATAAAGTTCTTGCCATGCAAGCATGAGGGCCTGTTAGCCTGCCTGTAATCCCAGCTCTCAGAAAGCACACAGGGAGTCTCTGGAGGGAGCAAGAACAAAAAGAGGAAACTATGTAACGGCCATAATCTAAGCATTATGAAAAGGTTTTATAGTTTGTGCATCCAAAACAATTTTCTCGCCAGGCGTGGTGGCACATGCCTTTAATCCAAGCACTTGGGAGGCAGAGTTAGGAGGATCGCCGTGAGTTCAAGGCCACCCTGAGACTCCATCGTAAGTTCCAGGTCAGTCTGAGCTAGAGCGAAACCCTACCTTGAAAAAAAGAGAAAACAACTTTCTCTGATCCTGTTCCTCCTCCTCCCCACAATGTCCCCAAATACTATACCAGGTCCACCAATCCTCTGGGGTTATTCCAGTGTTTGAAACAGGCAATAATTCAGCCCAAATTCCCAGCCTAATGATGCTATGAGATCCAAGTCCCTGCCAGTGCCCCTGATATGCTGCCTTTGATCTCATTTTGATTTTCTGCCTTGCATTCCACTTATTTTACCTCCTGGGCACCTTACCCCTTCTATACTGTATCCCCCACCCTGTTGGGTAGAACCCCAATACCTTCCCTCTTGGAAATATGGCCTACCAAGGTTGTGCATGCAATACAGTTTTAGGAAAGGTTTGGTGCTTGCATTTGGAGATTGTTTGCAGTGGCCATGGCCAGAGGCACTGGAGCACCTATATTCTCTCTCTTTCTCTCTAATAAATAAATATTTTTTTAAAAAAATAAGACTTAAAAAAATAAATAAGATTTGGGGCAAGATAAATAGCAAAGCACAACTTGAAGCAGTATTAGAGATCAGTCCTCTGAAGCGTCTGTCTGTCCATCATTGTCCTCACTGGAAAATTCTCCTGGCCATTCCTCTGCCAGATGCCCAGCTCTCCCTCCCACTCTTCTCTGATTTTCAGTTTCCAGATCTAATCTCTTCTAGCTGTGAACAAAAGTACTCATTTCCAGTCCCCTTTCCTTTTGTACAAAGCAATTCAACACTCCTTTGCTCTGCTCCGCCCCGCAGAAATTCGAAAGTATTATACTGATCAAAAGGTGTCCTAGCCAGGCGTGGTGGCGCACACCTTTAATCCCAGCACTCGGGAGGCAGAGGTAGGAGGATCACTGTGAGTTCGAGGCCACCCTGAGACTACAGAGTGAATTCCAGGTCAGCCTGGACCAGAGTGAGACCCTACTTCGAAAAACCAAAAAAAAAAAAAAAAAAAAGTCCTATCGGAACAATGGTGCCAGATTGTCAAACTAATGTTTTGTTTCCTCTACTGCATGTTTCCCCCTAGGGGCACAAAAGAGGATGATGGCTTTCCTGTCAATCATAGACAGTCCAGCTGACACTTCTCTAACTAAACACAGGTTGTCAAGAGACAAAAACAAGTTTGTTTGCTCACGATTTTTACATGACACGGGAGGCTTCTGAATGAACACACAAGAACCTCGAGGGAATTGTCCAGTAGGTTAGATGAGGCCAGGACAGCCTCGGATCCTCCCGCCTCTGCCCCTTGAATGCTGGGATTGCAAGTGTACCCCAGGCGCAGGGCTCCACGACCCATCTTGGGGAAGAGGAATTCTAGTTTTGTATGGTTTGCTTCAGGAGAAAAAGAGGCCTGGGAAGTAGGAGTGTGGTCAGAAAGTTTTCAGTCTGGGATGTTTTCTTTCAATCTTCAATGTGGGGTCACCTCTTACTCTTACTTTTTCTTCTTCCTCTTCTTCTTTCTTCTTACTTGTTATTTTGAGACAGGGCTTCACTAAGCGGCCCATGGTGGCCTTGATCTCAGCTGTAGCCCAAGTAAGCCCTGAGTTTGCCATCTTCCTGCTTCAGCCTCCGGAGTAACTGAGATTACAGGTCTTCTGAACACCAACACCATTATTGCCTTGTTATTTTTATTTATCACTCATTCACTTATCTAGTCTTGTTACTTTAGACATCGTTCCTTCAATGTTTTTCTGTTCCCAAATATTCTACCTTTGTTTTTATTTATTTATTTATTTTGAGGTAGGGTCATATTGTATCCCAGGCTGACCTGGAATTCACTCTGAATTCCCAGGCTGGCCTCAAACTCACATCAGTTCTCCTACCTTAGCCTCCCAAGTGCTGGGGTTAAAGGCATGCACCACCACTCCCAGCTAAGATATTTTATGTTCTAAACGTGCTTCCCAACACTTTATTAATATCTTGTTAAATTTAGGTCTAGCTAGAAGAGAATTATTATCTTTAGAATATTAAATCTTGTAATATACAATGTAGAATGTTTTTCTCATTCTTTCAAATTTCCTTTTGGATTTATCATCAAGATGAATCTTGGGCTGGAGAAATGGCTTAATGGTTAAGGTGCTTGCCTGCAAAGCCAAAGGACCCAGGTTCAACTTCCCAGTCCCCACACAAACCAGATGCAACAGGTGGTGCATGCATCTGGATTCATTTGCAGTGGCTGAATGCCCTGGCGTGCCCATTCTTTATCTGCTTCTCTTCTCTCTCTCTCTCTCTCTCTCTCACTCAAATAAATAAATAAAATGAAAATAATTTTTCAAAAGATTAATTTTAATTCCTTTTTTATTTTTTATTTTTAGTTTTTCCGAGATAGAGTCTCACTCCAGCCCAGGCTGCCCTGAAACTCACTCTGCAGTCCCAGGCTGGCCTCAAAGTCACAGTGATCCTCCTGAGTGCCGGGATTAAAGGTGTGCACCACTACATCCAGCTAAGTTTCAAATATTCTGCATTTTCTTTTCAGCTTTCATGGGACTTACATGAAATCATTTTAATTGATTTATTTTTTGTGTGCAGCATGTAGGGGTGTGTGTTAGTTATATGCACCTGTGTGTGAAGATGCACGTGTCCCGTGTGCACACGCATGAAGGCCCGTGGAAGCCATGAGGTATTCTCTTTTAGCGCGCATCTGCCCTGTTTCTCAGAGACAAAGTCTCTCACTGATCCTGGAGCACCCCATTTTTCAGTTAGACTGACTGACCAGGGAGTCCCAGCAATCCTCCTGTCTCTTCCCCCTCAGCCATGGAGTATGGGAAGGTACGGCCATACCCAGCTTTTTATGTGGGTACTGGGGATTGAACAACAACAACAAAACAAACAAACAAAACCAAACCAGGGCTGGAAAGGTGACTCAGCAGTTAAAGGCGGCCCTTGCTTGCAAAGCCTGATGGCCCAGATTGGAGTTTCCAATCTCACATAAAGCCAAAGGCACAAAGTGGCACATGCATCTGGAGTCCAACCACAGTGGCAGGGGTCCCTGATGTGTCCATATTCATTCTCTTTTTGTCTCTCTCTCTCTTTCCCCCTCAAATAAATAAATATAATTTTTTTTTTATTTGAGAGCGACAGACACAGAGAGAAAGACAGATAGAGGGAGAGAGAGGGAGAATGGGCGCGCCAGGGCTTCCAGCCTCTGCAAACGAACTCCAGACGCGTGCGCCCCCTTGTGCATCTGGCTAACGTGGGACCTGGGGAACCGAGCCTCGAACCGGGGTCCTTAGGCTTCACAGGCAAGCGCTTAACCGCTAAGCCATCTCTCCAGCCCAAATATAAATATTTTTTAAAGAACTAGAAAAAAATTCATCATATGGAAACACAAAAGACCCTGAGCAATCCTAAGCAGAAAGATCACAATGCCTGATCTCACATTGTACCACGGAGCTACAGGAACAAAACCAGCACTGTATTGACACAAAAACAGACATCTAGATCAATAGGTTAGAATGGAAGAGCCATAAATACACTCAAACATCTGAAGTCACCTAATTTTTGGCAAAGGTGTCAAGAACATATACTGAGAAAAGACAGCTTTTTCAATAGGTGGTGCTGGGAAAACTGGACTTCCATATATGTATAAGGAAACCAGATCCATAGCTCTCACCCTGAACAAAAATCACTTCAAAAAAGACTTTGATGTAAGACTTGGAACTATAAAAACTTCTAGAAAAAAAAAAACAACAGGGAGGGAAAATATGTCAAAATATGGGTATAGGCAAAAACTGTCTGAAAAAAGCTCTAGTCACACAGGAAATAATCTCAAGAATTGAAAAAAAGGGCTGGAGAGATGGCTTAGTGGTTAAGCGCTTGCCTGTGAAGCCTAAGGACCCCGGTTCGAGGCTCGGTTCCCCAGGTCCCACGTTAGCCAGATGCACAAGGGGGCGCACGCGTCTGGAGTTCGTTTGCAGAGGCTGGAAGCCCTGGCGCGCCCATTCTCTCTCTCTCCCTCTGTCTTTCTCTCTCCGTCTGTCGCTCTCAAATAAATAAATTAAAAATTTTAAAGAAAGAATTGACATATGAAATTAACACACAGCAAAGAACACAATTGCCAGGAAAGCTAGTCTGCAGAATGGGAGAAAATCTTTGCCTCCTGAACATCTGACAGCAATCACATGACTTCAAATAGCCAAAACTCTGTGGTGGCCTACATGCTTAGCATACACACGGCTCTGGGCTCAATCCCCAACACTTAAAAAAAATAACAACAGAAGCCTTAAATGGATTATAGACGTAAACGTAAACCTTCAATTGTAAAACTCCTAGAGGAAACTACAGGGGGAAAGCTTCATGACATTAATCTTGACAACAATTTAATTTTTTTTTTTTTCCAAGCAGGGAGAGAAAGAGAATGAGCATTTCCAGGGCCTCCAGCTGCTGCAAACAAACTTTAGACTCATGTGCCACTTTGTGCATCTGGCTTTCCTTGAGTACTGTGGAATCGAACCTACACAGTCAAGCTTTGAAAGCATGCACCACTGAGCCGACTCTCCAGCCCTGACAATTCCTTTCATAGATGGGACACTAGAAGCACAAAGCAAGCGTAACTACATCAAACTAAAACACTTCTGTACGCACCTTTCCTCAGCTGCTGCCAGGGTGCCGGTTTCTTCCAAGGAAACTAAAAACGGTGTGCGGGTGAGTCCTCTGTCCAGCAGCCAGCACCATGCCAGGCAGTCTGCACCATGCCCTCGTCTCCGAGACCACCGGCACCTACTCTGCCCTCTGCGTGGTGAAGGATAAGCCCAACGCCCCCATTAAAGCAGCGGGTGTAGGTGTTGAACCTTTTTTTAAAAAATATTTTTTTGGTTCATTTTAATTAATTTATTTATTTGAGAGTGACAAAGAGAGAGAGAAAGTGGAAGATAGATAGAGAGAGAATGGGCGCGCCAGGGCCTCCAGCCACTGCAAAGGAACTCCAGACGCGTGCGCCCCCTTGTGCATCTGGCTAACGGGGGTCCTGGGGAATCGAGCCTTGAACCGGAGTCCTTATGCTTCACAGGCAAGCACTTAACCGCTAAGCCATCTCTCCAGCCCCACATTGAACCTTTTGACCTGACTCATTTGCAAAGTCCCTGGCCAGTGTCAACGCTAGCAGCTCGGCTGTGATGCAGGGGTGGGGTGTGGGTGGGGAGGTAGCCCCAGGGGCAGGTGCTGCACCAGCAAGAGGACTTAACCCCGCCATGTCTCTGCCTGAGCTGAGGAGAAAAGGGAAGCAAACGGTCTGGTGATGACATGGGCTTTGGTCATTTTGACTAAAGCCTGTTTTGGAACATGTTCTATAAGAAGTTGAACTCAGCCAGGTGTGGTGGTGCAGGCTTTTAATCCCAGCACTCAGGAGGCAGAGGTAGAAGGATCATTGTGAGTTCGAGGCCACCCTGAGACTACATAGTGAATTCCAGGTCAGCCTGGACCAGAGTGAGGCCCTATCTTGAAAATCAAAAAAAAAAAAAAAAAAAGGACAAAAGGACTGGAGAGATGGTTTAGTGTTTAAGGCGCTTGCCTGCCAGGCCTAAGGACTCATGCTGGACTCCCCAGATCCCACCTCAGCCGGGCACACACAAGTGAGGCAAGCACAAGGTCACACATGCCCACTAGGTGCCGCAAGCATCTGGAGTTCAATTGAAGACTAAGGCCCTGGTGCACCAATTGTCTCTTTATCTCTCTCTAAGATAAAAGAAAATAATAAATTTTAGCTGGGCATAGTGGCACACATCTTTAATCCCAGCATTAGGGAGGCAGAGGTAGGAGGATCACTGTGAGTTAGAGGCCACCCTGTGACTACGTAGTGAATTCCAGGTCAGCCTGAGCTAGGGTGAGACCCTATGTTGGAAAACAAACAAAAAAAGAAGGAAAGAAAGAAAGAAATAAAGAGAGAGAGGGGGGGGGAAAGAAAGAAGGAAGGAAAGAAAATAAAAGAAAAGGATAAATTTTTAAAAATGGGCAAAGGACATGAGAAGAGGTGGCCACGTGGTTAAGGAGAAGGGCCACTAAAATTGGGCAATAGGCCTGGAGCAGACATTTCTCCAAAGAAGACATACAAAGTAGCCAAAGAGCATGTGAAAAAATGTTCAGCAATTGCTCATGATTAGTGAGATACAAATCAAAACCACAAGGAATGGTCACCTCACACCTTTAATGATGGCTTTTATCAAAGAGACAAAAGATCTGGGTGTGGTGGCACACACCTTTAATCCCAGCACTTGGGAGGCAGAGGTAGGAGGATTGCCATGAGTTCGAGGCCACCCTGAGACTACATAGTAAAGTCCAGGTCAGCCTGGACTAGAGTGAAACCCTCCCTCTAAAAACAAAAACAAAGAGAGAGAGAGAGAAGATGGGACTGGGGGATTGCTTAATGGTTAAGGTGCTTGCTTGTATAGCCAAAGGACCCGGGTTTGAAAGGACCCAGGTTTGATTCCCCAGGACCCACGTAAGCCAGATGCACAAGGTAGTGCGTGCATCTGGAGCTCCTTTGCAGTGACTGGAGGCCCTGGCGTGCCCATTCTCTCTGTCTTTCTTTCCTGCATCTTTCTCTTGTCAAATAAATAAGTAAATAAAAATAGTTTTTTTTTAAAGAACAGCCAAAAAGTAAGTGTTGGTGAGAATGTGAAGAAGAGAGAAGCCTTTGTATATTATTGGTGGAAAGCAAAAATGCAAATTGACACAGCTGCTATGGAGAAGAGTGTGGAGGTTCCTCAAAACATTAAAAATAGAACAACTGTATTACTCAGTAATCCTACTTCTGCATATTTACCCAAAAGAATTGAAGTCGGGATCTTGAGGAGACATTACGACTGTTCACTGAAGCATTGTTCATGATAAACAAGATATGAAACAGCCTACATGTTGTTGTTGTTTTGAAGAAGGGTTTCACTGCAACCCAGGCTGACCTGGAAGTCACTATGTCGTCTCAGGGTGGCCTTGAACTCACGGCGATCCTCCTCCTTCCTCTGCCTCCCGAGTGCTGGGATTAAAGGCGTGCGCCACCACGTCGGGCTCCCCTCTTGCTTTTGTGAACAGAGAAAGTAGATTTTGTTCAACTAAATCCAGGCTTATGGGGCAACATCCTAGGGAAGACGTGACGAGGAAGTTTCAGTCTCCAGGTGTTTGAATTCTGCTGGCAAGAGTCACCCTGCACACGCCTAGGTCTGCGGTGCCAGCGCTCTGCCCAGGGGCATAGTGGTTCCCTCACTTCCTCGGCCCTGGCCCTCCAGGGTGGACAGCGCTTAGATTCAGAGGGAGGGAATGGTGGTCAGGATAGCTCAGAGAACTGGCTCAGAGAACGTGCCAGCCACTTCCCTAAGCGGCTTGTGTGTAGGATGTCAAAGCCATGACAGGGCTTTCACCCCCCACCCCCAATTTCCTTTTGCAGCAGGTGGATGCGACCTGGCGGCAGAGTGAGTCACAGAAGACCCAGAGCAACATTCTTTTTTTTTTTTTTTTGGTTTTTCGAGGTAGGGTCTCACTCTGGCTCAGGCTGATCTGGAATTCCCTATGGAGTCTCAGGGTAGCCTCGAACTCATGGTGATCCTCCTACCTCTGCCTCCAGAGTGCTGGGATTAAAGGTGTGCGCCACCACGCCCCGCTTCCAGAGCAACATTCTAATAACATTGTGCAAACGTGGAACGGGGGGGCCTCAAACCCAGGGAGCTGCTCATCCCGGGCCCCTGAGGTCGATGGCACGTGGCTGTGGTCACTGCTAGATGGCTGCTAGTCTGAGCTTGGTGCATAGAGGATGGAACTGTGCAGCCCCAGGTGCTTCCACTGCGTTTTGGGGGCTCTGGGCCTCTCACAGCGAAGGTGTGGACTGACACCTAGAGGCTTCCCTGCAGAAGACAGACTAGTCCCCCACACAGGCGTCCCTCTTCCTCCTCACGGCTGCAACATCTCCCGGGAGTGCCCCTTCTCTAGGTAACAAAATATTATGACCTCACAATCCAGCTTCGCCACAGCTCTAGGAGCAGGAGAGAAATACGGTGAGAGGGAGCTCTCCGAGACGGGAGAAGGCCCGAGACAGGACACCATGCGAGATAGATCCTACCGTGGAGCTAATAATAATAACAATCAATCAATCGAAAGTCAAAAAAGGGGGGCTGGAGAGATGGTTTAGCTATTAAAGCGCTTGCCTGAAAAGCCAAAGGACCCAGGTTCAACTCCCCAGGACCCACGTAAGCCAGCTGCACAAGGTGGCGCAGGCATCTGGAGTTCGGTTGCAGCAGCTGGAGGCCCTGACGTGCCCGTTCTCTCTCTCTCCCTCTCTCTCTCATTGCCTCTTTCTCTCTCCCTCTCTCAAATAAATAAATAAATATAAATTATTTAAAAAAAGAAAGTCAATGAAAGGATAGGATTCTAGGGAAGGCCAGGCAGGGGGCAAGTAAAGGGAAATGAGGGTCTGTTTGCTCTGGCTTTGCTTCGATGCTGGGACTGAACCCAGGGCAAAGTGATTGCTAGCAAATGCTCTACAAGCTACATGCTCAGCCCTGGAGCTTGTTCTGGTTGGAGAAATAAAGCCTGTAAACGGTGATGAGAAGGGGGCAGTGGGTATAGCCAGAGAGCCTGGGCTTGGAGTCCAAGGGCTTGAGGCAAAGGCTCTGCGCCCCTCTCTGGCCGGGTCGTCAGGTATTCCCTTGAGGTCTCAAAAAGGCAGCTTCCTCTGTTTTAAATTATTGTTATTTTATGCACACATGCAAAAAAGACAAATATGGCCGGGTGTGGTGGCACACGCCTTTAATCCCAGCACTCAAGAGGCAGAGGTAGGAGGATCACCATGAGTTCGAGGCCACCCTCAGACTACAGAGTAAATTACAGGTCAACCTTGTCCAAAGCGAGACCTTAACACAAAAAATGAAAAACAGTGCATGGGGGGGGAAGGTATTACCATGGGATATTTTTTATAATCATGGAAAATGTTAATAAAAATTGTGAAAAGAAAAAATAAATAAAAAGACAAAAAAATGAAAAACAAAATTATTTTATGTATTTATTAAGTCTCTAAGCAGCAGCTTCTCTTCTTTAAAAATTTATTTTATTTTATTTTATTTGAGAGAAAAAGAGACAGAAAGAAGCAGATAGAGAGAGAATGGGCACACCAGGGCCTCTAGCCCTGCAAACGAACTCCAGATGCAAACACCACCTTGTGTATCTGGCTTACTTGGGTACTGGGAAATCGAACCTGGGTCCTTTGGCTTTGCAAGCAAAGCCTTAACCACAAAGCCATCTCTCCAGCCCAGCTTCCTCTTCTTCCTTCCTCCTGCTCCTTTCTGAGCTTACAATGGGCACGTGCACACCCTCCCTGAAGGCTGCTGTACAGATTAGGGGTGATATGCTCTGTGGCTTGCTCAGTGGTTGGCACATAATAAGCACTTGAGTTGCAGCTTGTACTGCTGGGGATTAGACTTGGGTGGTCCTGGCATGGAGACCTGGGGCTGGGGGAGAAGCTGCATTGGGTGCTGAGAGCCCAAGGTCCCAAGCCAGCAGACTTTGGTTTGAATTTTTTTTTTCTGCTGGGTAGTTTTATTTATTTATTTTTTATTGACAACTTCCATAATTGTAGGTAATATCCCATGGTAATTCTCCCCCGCCTTCCCCCCACTTTCCCTTTGAAACTCCACTCTCCATCATATCCCCACCCCCTCTCAGTCTCTCTTTTATTTGATGTCATCATCTTTTCCTCCTGTTATGATGGTCTTGTGTAGGTAGTGTCAGGCGCTGTGAGGTCATGGATATTCAGACCATTTTGTGTCTGGAGGAGCACTTTGTAAGGAGTCCTACCCTTCCTTTGGCTCTTACACTCTTTCCGCAATGAACCCTGAGCCTTGGAAGGTGTGATAGAGATATTGCAGTGCTGAGCACTCCTCTGTCACTTCTTTCCAGCACCATAGTGCCTTCTGAGTCATCCCCAAGGTCAGTACCATCTGAAAAGAGAAGGTTCTCTAACCAAAAGTGAGAGTAGCATTAATATATGGGTATGAACATTAAGAGAAGTGCTTACTGGGCAGTTTGGTGAGCATAGTATATACATTTAGCCAGATGCCAACAGACTTTACACCCATAGGGCTCATGACTACCCCTGTTGTAGGTTTTCAGTATCAGGAATGTATTGCCTCCCAGGGAGCAGGCCTCCAGTCCAGTCAGACAGTGTTAGTTTCCCCCATAACAGACATGTCACTATTGCACCCATTGGCTCATTTGGCCTGGCTGGCCAAATATAAGGTTTGCAGTATCCACTGTTCAGTATTGTCACTGGTGATTTCTCTCTGTCCCACTGAACTGCATGCAGCATGGCTTCTTCTAGCTTTCTGTCAGCTGGTCTACATGGAGGAGGTTTTCAGCTCAGTTACAGCAGGATTTCTCAGTGGCCTTGAAGCCCAAGTATGTGGAGTCTTCAGCAATAGGGTCTTACCATCTATTCCTGGTAGGAAACCAAGGGCCTTGTCAATGGCCAGTAATGTTTTGGGGGTATCAGGGACCTCCCTGGCCAACAACTCACTGGAATGTATCCCATCCCTAGCATTGAAAATTTTCTAGTAACAATCTATGGCTTCTGAGTGTTCCATTGTCCAAAAAATAGGTTTCCATATGACTTATTTGTATCCTCTTAGATTCTGATTAGCCCTCCCTCCACTTTTCCTTTATTCAATCTCTTCCCCTGACCTCAGTCCTTTTCATCCCCATTAATCTGTTCTTCTACTTACATATACACAATACCATCCTATTAAGTCCCTTTCTATTCCCTTTATATCCCCTGATTAAACCGAGCTGTTCACCACGTCTGTGCTTGGAGAGGGAGTGGCCTCCTGTAGCCCCGGGGTTCCTTAGCCATGCCTGGTATCCCCTTTCTAGCTTACTGGCCTCTGCTACTGAGTTTTATTCCTTACATGGAAGTCCAATTATTTGTAGCTAAATCCACATATGAGAGAGAACATGTAACATTTGGCTTTCTGGACCTGGGTTACCTCGCTAAGTATAACCCTTTCCAGATCCATCCATTTCCCTGAAAATTTCATAACTTCATTTTTCTTTATGGATGAATAGAACTTCATTGTGTAAATGTGCCATATCTTCAGTATTCACACACCAGTTGAGCGACATCTAGGCTGGTTCCATTTTCTAGCTATTGTGAATTGAGAGACAATAAACATGGTTGAGCAAGTATCTCTAAGGTAATGAGGTGAGTCCTTAGGATATATGCTTAGGAGTGCTATAGCTGGGTTATATGGTAGATCTATTTTTAGCTGTCTCAGGAATCTCCACACTGATTTCCACAATGGCTGGACTAGATTGCATTCCCACAAACAGTGTAGAAGGGTTCCTCTTTTTCCACATCCTCGCCAGCATTTATGGTCATTTGTTTTCATGATGGTACCTAATCTGACAGGAGTGAGATGGAATCTCAATGTAGTTTTAATCTGCATTTCCCTAATGACTAGGGATACAGAACATTTTTTAGATGCTTATAGGTCATCTATATTTCTTCCTTTGAGAACTCTCTATTTGGTTCCATAGCCCATTTTTTAAATTTTATTTTTATTTATTTATTTGACAGTGAAAGGGTAGGGGAGAGAGAGAGAATGGGTGCACCAGGGCCTCCAGCCACTGCAAACAAACTCCAGATGCCTGTGCTCCCTTGTGCATCTGGCTAACATGGGTCCTGGGGAATCAAACCTGGGTCCCTTGGTTTTGCAGGCAAACACCTTAACTGCTAACCCATCCCTACAGCCTCATAGCCCATTTTTCAACTGAGGTGTTTGATTTCTTATTATTTAATTTTTTTGAGTTCTTTGTATATCCTAGAGGGTTTTTGTGCTTCCAAATGAATTTTTGGATTTTTTTTTTCTATTTCTGTGAAGAATGTCATTGGAATTTTGATGGGGATTGCATTAAATGTGTAGATTGCTTTTGGTAAGATTGCCATGTTCACAATATTGATTCTTCCGATCCAAGAACAAGGTATGTCTTTCCATTTCTTAGTGTCTTCTGCAATTTCTCACTTGAGTGTTTTAAAGTTTTCATTGTAGAGAGCCTTCACCTTTTTTTTTTTTTTTTTGAGGCAATTGTGAATGGGAGTGATTCTCTGATTTCATCTTCTATGTGTTTGTTATTAGCATACAGGAAGGCTAGTGGTTTCTGTGTGTTTATTTTGTGTCCTGCTACCTGGCTGTAGGTGTTTATCAGCTCTGACAGTTTGCTGGTAGAGTCTTTAGGGTCCTTCATGGATAGAATCATGTCATCTGCAAATAATGATAACGTGATCTCTTCCTTTCCAATTCATATCCCTTTTATGTGTGTCTCTTGCCTTATATCTATGGCTAAGACTTCCAGTATTATATTAAATAAAAGTGGGGACAGAGTGGCTAGAGGCCCTGGTGTGCCCATTCTCTCTTTTTCTCTCCCTCCCTCTCTCTCTCTCTCTCTCTGCCTGTTTCTCTATTGCTGTCTCAAATAAATAGATCAAATTAAAATTAAATTTTAAAAAGTATTAAGGGACTTCCAGTTAAGATGGTGGCATAGGAGCCATGCCAAAGCAGCGTAGGGGAGAAAAAGCCAAAAAAAAAGAAAAGAAAGAAACTCAGCAAAATACACTCTTCTACTAAAAAGTGAGGCGTATAATTAATTATCAACTGCAGCAAAAAAGTAGGAGAGACCCAGAGCATCTAGAGACAACAGAATCAGGCAGAAGCAGCTCCAGCAGCAGCAGCAGCAGGTCCAGGTGGCCTCAGCCACCAGGCTCAGTCTGAGCCACAGGAAAAGCCAGGTGAGGGGGTTTTCCAGGTTTTCCACTCACATCAGCCTCCTTGCAAACTCAAGAAACATGAAGGGAGAACAGCAGGGACCAGCGGAGCAGCTCATGAGGAAGAGGATCGTGAGGACCAGCGGGAGAACTTCAGCCACCATCCACAGCCTCCCCTCCCCCACGGCCAGTGCAAGCGCCAGCAAGCACCAGAGACCTGGGGAAGGGAGCTCACCAACACAGCACCCAGCACAGGTGATCACAGCAGTGATCCAGTGACCCAGCCAGCCTACCCGAGCCCACAGCACAGTAGAGAGGGACCCCAGTGGATGCGCAACACAAGGGAGACCAAAGCCATCCCAAAAGGTGTTGAGTTTGCCTGCTGTGAGAGTATCCAAGTAGGCTGAGTGGAACAAAATATAGGCAAATTCTAAAATTTAACTCAACAATGTACACATTCAATGAAAACCAGCACAGAGTATTTATGCAAGAGTAGGTATGATGACAACCAGATCTTCTCACAAACTCACAGTCTCTTAGAATGTGTGTTGCCCCACACCCTAAATCATGTCAACTGGGAGCCTGAGATTTCTGGTCTGTAGAGGGTTCCAAGGTCAGCTTGTGACCCGAGTGAGACCCTTTCCCAGTGAACAACAGAAGAGGAAACAAGGGCAGTATAAATTAGGAAGCAACAAATAACAAGCCCAAAATATAGCTTATTTAAGAATGGCGAATCTGGGCTGGAGAGATGGTTTAGTGGTTAAGCGCTTGCCTGTGAAGCCTAAGGACCCCGGTTTGAGGCTCGATTCCCCAGGACCCACGTTAGCCAAATGCACAAGTGGGCGCACACGTCTGGAGTTTGTTTGCAGTGGCTGGAGGCCCTGGCACGCTCATTCTCTCTCTCTCTCTCTCTCTCTGCCTCTTTCTCTCTTGTCACTCTCAAATAAATAAAAATGAACAAAAATATTTTTAAAAAAGAACCACAAATCTGATCATCCATCAGATTTAACATGTAATTTACCTGACACGGAAGGTGCAATTAGCACTTCCAATGCAAGCCTATTTACCAGGCTTATTTGGCAGGTACTGACCTGGTGTGTACTGACCTCAGTTACCTTTTGGGATGGTTTTGGTCTCAATTACCCTGCACTCCTGCTTGGGTCCCTCTCTGCTGACTGTGGGCTCAGGTAGGCTGGCTGGGTTGCTGGTTCACTGATCTGAGCTCCTGTGCTGTGTCAGTGAGCTCCCTTCCCCAGGGCTCTGGTGCTTACTGGTGAGTGAGGTAGGATGGGGAGGGGAGGCTGTGGATGATGGCTGAAGTTCTCCCACTGGTCCTTGAGATCCTCTTCCTCATGAGCCATTCCATTGGTCCCTGCCATCCTCCCTTCCACGTTTCTTGAGTTTGCGAGGAGCTCCGGTGTGGGTGCAAATCCCTTCATCTGGCTTTTCCTGTGGCTCAGACTGAGCCTCATAGCTGTAGCCACAGGGACCTGGTGCCGCCGCTGCTGGAGCCTCTTCTGCTTGCTTCTGTAGTCTCTAGACGCTCTGAATCTCTCCTACTTCTCTGCTGTGGTTGATAATTTATTATACACCTTCCCCCCCCCCCTTTTTTTTGGCTTTTTCTCCTCTAGGCTGCTTTGGCGTGGTTCCTACACCACCACCTTAACTGGAAGTCCTTGGTTTGAATTCTTGATCTCTTGTTACTAGACAAATTACTTCCACTCTCTGAGCCTCTCTTTCATATATGTACAGTGATCATGATGATCTAGAGAAATAGTTTCTCTACCTTGTCCACATAGCGGAATCATCTAGAGAGCTTATCCTGCATCCTGTATCAACTAAATCGGACTGTCCAGGGCTGGGTCCACGGACAACAGAATTAAAAAAAAAATTTGTGTGTATCTATTTATTTATATGAGATTGAGAGTGAAAGAGGCAGAAAGAGAGAGAGAGAGTAAGAGAGAGAGAGAATGGGCACGCCAGGGCTTCCAGCCACTGCAAACGAACTCCAGATGCTTGAGCACCCTTGTGCATCTGGCTAACGTGGGACCTGGGGAATCGAGCCTCAAACCAGGGTCCTTAGGCTTCATAGGCAAGCGCTTAACCACTAAGCCATCTCTCCAGCCTCAACAGAATTTTTATGTAGGTAAATGTTGGAGCTACCTATGCAACCGACATGTGACCTCCTGCACTAATAAGGCACCTTTGGAGCTATCTGGACACACAGCTTACTGATGCTTCAAATGGAAAGCTAATCATCAAATTCTACTATTTTGCATAATTCCCACATGGCATTGAAAGTGTTTTTGGTTTGTTTGTTTTTGTTCTGCTTGCTTAGGGTAAGATGTCAAGATACTAATATCTATGAATGGGTGGGATATTTTTCTGAATGTGGGGGTATATATGTGTGTGTGTGTGTGTGTGTGTGTGTGTGTGTGTGTGTGTGTGTTTTAATTTTTTGTTTATTTTTATTTAGTTATTTGAGAGCAACAGACATACAGAGAGAGAAAGAGGCAGATAGAGCAAGAGAGAATGGGCGCGCCAGGGCCTCCAGCCACTGCAAACAAACTCCAGATGCGTGCGCCCCCTTGTGCATCTGGCTTACCTGGGTCCTGGGGAATGGAGCCTCGAACTGGGGTCCTTAGGCTTCACAGGCAAGTGCTTAACCACTAAGCCATCTCTCCAGCCCTAGATTTGTTCTTTTGAGGTAGGGTCTCACTCTAGCCCAGGATGACCTGGAATTCACTATATAGTCTCAAGGTGGCCTCGAACTCATGGCGATCCTCCTACCTCTGCCTCCCAAGTGCTAGGATTAAAGGTGGGCGCCATCAGGTCTGGCCTTTTTCTTTCTTTCTTTTTTGTATGTTTCTTTTTAAATACTATTTATTTGAGAGAGAGTATGGACACGCCAGGGACCTCGAGCCACTGCAAATGAACTCCAGATGCATGTGCCACTCTGTGAATCTAGCTTTACATGGGTACTGTGAAATATAACCTGGGCTGTCAGGCTTTGCAAGCAAGCACCTTGAACTACCGAACCATCTCTCCAGCCTGCAAGTTATTTTTGTGATGAAAAACGGTGGAGCATGAGTGGCCAGTGAAGAACTAGGAAGAATAGTGCTGCCACCTAGTGGCAATGAGTGTCACATGCACAGTGCTGCCGCGTAAGGCAGGTGTGCCATCCAGTCCCCAAAATGCCATTTTTGTCATCTTTCTATGGCCTTCTTACTAGTAGCATAACTTTGTTTCTACACATAAAAAGCTTATAGGGAATCAATATCAGTACCACGAGAAAAACAGCGGTAAAACTGTTCGCTCCTGTTTACTGATAACGTGTAACTGTTGTCAAGTTACATCATCATTATTTTGATTTTTTTCAAGGTAGGGTCTCACTCTAGCCCAGACCTCCCGAGTGCTGGGATTGAAGGTGTGCACCACCAAGCCCGGCTTGAAATTCTATTATCTTAAAGAGGGGGGCAATCACACCCATCTCACAGTCTGACTTTTTGTTTGCTTGTTTTCTGCTTGAAGTGCTAAAGGGACCGGTCTTGTTCATAGTAGGCAAACGTTCTACCACTGAGCCACGCCTTAGTTTTCAAAGCATTGCCATAAGACCAAATTAAAGTGCATGCGCAAACTGTAGGCATGTGACATGTGTGTGCGACCGTCTCTCCACTTGGGCATCTGTGCTGGTCGCCCGGGTACTGCAAACGTATACATATATACGTATATATCCCAACCAGTTCTGCCAGGCAGTTTTCCGAGTGCTGACAAGCACGGTGTGATCCAGTCAGCATCCAGTTTCCTCCGATTCTGCTTACCCTCGCCCCTGACCCTTCCCCATGCCCTGGGGTTCCCTGACTGGCCACCTGGACTAGCTGACCGGCCTCATTCCTGCCGTCTTCTCCTTTACTCGGCTCCTGCTGGCCTCCTCCCTCTCGCTGTTCCCTCTGCATGAGGGGCTCCAGGGCCCATCCACAACCAGCCTCTGCACTTCCAGCAGATTCTGCTCAAATGCCACTGTGTCAGCCAGGCTTTTCTTGGCGTTCCACAAAACGTCTGGTAAAGTAACACTAAGCACACAGAACCCTGGTCACTCCCTGTCCCCCGTGGCAGTCAGCTTGCTGTTACTGTAAGAACACATCTGAGATGAGCAGCTCGTTAGAAAGAGAAAGGGTTCAAGTTGGCCTCGCAGTTTGGGAGACCTCAGTCCATCCTCAGTTGGTTCCCTTGCTTTTGCATCTTTGGTGAGGCAGATGGTGAAGGTAGGGAGTGCAGGGTTGAACAAACACGCCCACCTCATGGAAGCTAGGATGGAGAGAGGGCAGGGGCTCAACGACCCCTTCAAGAGTACGCATCCAGTTCCCCAAGTCCTTCCCACTACGTTCCACCACCTCCCAATACCGTCACAGGCTGGACTCAACACATGGGTCTTTGGGGAACGTTCATGATCCAAATTCTATCACTCCATTACCTTGCTTAGTTCTAAATTATAGTACCAATTTATTTACTTATTTAGAGACAGGTCTTATGTAGTCTGGGCTGTCCTCAAACTCACTATGTAGCTGAGGATGACCTTGAACTTCTGATCCTCCTGCCTCCGCCTGCCTCATCCTGGGATGACAGGCCTGCACCATTGCACTCTGATTGGGTTGTGTTAGGGAATGAACACAGGACTTCATCCCCAACCCCATTTTATGGCACGTCTTTTGTGTGTGTGCGTGTATGTAGAATGTGTGCACATGTGTATAGATGCTCACATCCTATGCACATATGGGCGGAGGCCAGAGTAGACCGTCGGGTGTCCTCTGTGTCATGTGCTTGAGAGGAGTTTCTCGCTGAACCTGGAGCCCGACTGGCTGATCAGTGAGCCTCAGTGATCCTGTCTCCACCCTACTCAGGACTGGGTTCCAGGCACACATGGCCATGCTGGCGTTTTACGTGGGTGTTGGAGATCACACTTGGATCTCCATGCTTGCATGGAAGCAAAAAGCATTCTTATCCACTGAGCCCCTTGCTTTTTTTTTTTTTTTTTTTTTTTTTGAGACAGGGTTTCACTCTAGCCCAGGCTGACCTGGAATTCACTACGTAGTCTCAGGGTGGCCTTGAATGCTCAGTGACTCTCCTACCTCTGCCTCTCCTGAGTGCTGGTATTAAAGGCGTGCACCACCACCACACCTGGCTCTTTTCTTTTGAGATTTTATTGATTTATTTGCTTTTTATTTACTTTTATTTAGGGGGGAGAGAGAGAGATTCAGTGCACTAGGGCCCCTTGCCACTGGTAATCTGGTAATGCATGTGTCACTTTGTGCATCTGGCTTTATGTAGGCACTGTGGAATCAAATCCAGGCCCTCAGGTTTTACATGCAAGTACCTTTAACCAGTGAGCCATCTCTCAAGCCCTTTTAAAAAAAATTACTTATTTGAGAGTGGCAGACAGAGAGAGAAAATGGGCATGCCAGGGCCTCCACCCCTGCAACGAATTCCAGAAACATACACCGCCTTGTGCATCTGGCTATATATGGGTACTGGGGAATCGAATCTGTGTCCTTCCGCAAGCCCATAACCGCTAAGCCATCTCTCCAAGCCTTTAAGAGATATTCTATTGATTTATTTTCAAGAGAGAGAGTGCGCATGCATGGCAGTGAGAGTGTCATGGCCTCTTAATTCATATCTACTTATTACTTTTGGAATCCCAGCCTAGCTTAAGTACCCTGAAGACAGAGACCTTATCTGTCTCAAGTTTCTTATGCAATGACTGGTACAGGCTAATATCTGCTAAGAGAATGAACATACCTCTGTCTGGACAGGTGAGCAAGGTGGTTTCTGGGCACTAACTCTCAGTTTCAAGTAACTGGGATGTTTCTGCTAATGCATACTCTAGGAACCCCATCCATAGAGGACTGAGATAGAGTCCCTAAGTTCACTTTGTTTTTTTGAGGTAGGGTTTTGCTCTAGTCCAGGCTGACTTGGAATTCACTATGTAGTCTTAGGCTGGCCTCCAACTCACAGAGCTCTTCCTACCTCTGCCTTCCAATGCTGGGATTAAAGGTGTGTGCTATCAGGCCCAGCTTAAATTCCCATTTTTATTATTTTTTTTTAAATTTTTTTGTTCATTTATTTATTTATTTATTTGAGAGCGACAGACATAGAGAGAAAGACAGATAGAGGGAGAGAGAGAGAATGGGCGCGCCAGGGCTTCCAGCCTCTGCAAACGAACTCCAGACGCGTGCGCCCCCTTGTGCATCTGGCTAAAGTGGGACCTGGGGAACCGAGCCTCGAACCAGGGTCCTTAGGCTTCACAGGCAAGCGCTTAGCCGCTAAGCCATCTCTCCAGCCCAAATTCCCATTTTTAAACGATACCCCACAGGAATCTGTGGCTCCTTCTGGAAAATATTGCTCCACATGGCTGTGGGGAAGAGATTAGCCCAGGAATGAGTTTATTGGAGCAGGAATGTCCCCAGGACATGGTTTCTCAACCTCAGTACCAGCAGCAATTGGGCCCAGAGAATTCCTTAAGGAGGGGCTGTCCTGTGCATTGTGGGATGTGTAACAGGTTTCCTGGCCACTGCTTGTCAGAGGTCAGTAGTACTTCTTACCCTTCCCCTGCTTTTACAATCAAAAATGTCCCCAGTTAATGCTAAGTGTCCCATGGTGGACAAAACTGCTGCCACTATGCCACACAGACAATTATTTCCCTGAAGGTTGTGGTAAAGCATTTGCTAGCATAAAGAAAAAGGCCCTGGGTTCAATGCCTACCATAGCGCCCAAAAGAAAGAAAACTAGGGATGGTGGCTTATACCTGTAATCCAGTATTCAGAAGGCTGAGGCAGGAAGATCTCTGCAGGTTCAAGGCCAGCCTGTACTGCATCATAACTTCTAGGATAACTTTGGGCTTTAGAGTCTCAAAAAAAAAAAAAAAAAAAAAAGAGCCAAGGGAAACAGGGAGAACAAAAAAGAACTCACATGAGCTTTGGGGACTTACAAGTAGAGATTTACAACATAATAACCTATAACAATGGGTAAGAAGTACTCAGGTAGTATTTGATTATTGTACTAATGGTGCATGAGAAAGTTCATCATCGTATCTGGCACCATCTCTTCCTGGTCAGGTGGAAGAATATCCTCTTTATAAATCTCTTTATTTCCAAATGCACCCTCCTGACTCACTTCCTGTAGTCTACTCCTGGAAAAAGGAGCAATGCTATTACAGTGGTAGGGCTTGGGACCCTGTTTGTATTCAAATAACATAGGCCAAGTTCCTGCTGATCTTAAACACATTTACTCCTAATACTGCAGCATGCATTACACCACCTACGGCTTCCTTCGAGTGACTGTTACAAAAAGTGCTACTGTGCTTTGTTGAAAAGTGTGAATGCAAGCTGGGCATGGTGGCGCACACCTCTAATCCCAGCACTCGGGGGGCAGAGGTAGGAGGATTGCCGTGAGTTCGAGGCCACCCTGAGACTCCATAGTGAATTCCAGGTCAGTCTGAGCTACAGTGAAACCCTAACTTGAAAAACCAAAAAAAAAGTGTGAATGCAGGTGTTGCTGGCACGAAGCACCCCCAACAGCAGCTGATTGGAGAAAAGGGCTTATTTTGGCTTACAGACACAAGAAGCTCCATGATGGCAGGGGGAAATGTGCCATGAGCAGAGGAGTGGACATCACCTCCTGGCCAACATCAGGTAGACAACAGCAGCAGGAGAGTGTGCCAAACACTGGCAAGGGGGAGCTGGCTATAGTACCCATAAGCCTGCCCCCAACAATACTCACCTCCAGGAGGCTCCACTGCCCAACTGCTACCTGCTGGGGATCTAGCATTCAGAACACACGAGTTTATAGGGGACACTTTTTAAAAAAAAATTTTATTTATGTATTTGAGAGCGACAGACACAGAGAGAAAGACAGATAGAGGGAGAGAGAGAGAATGGGCGCGCCAGGGCTTCCAGCCTCTGCAAACGAACTCCAGACGCGTGCGCCCCCTTGTGCATCTGACTAACGTGGGACCTGGGGAACTGAGCCTGGAACCGGGGTCCTTAGGCTTCACAGGCAAGCGCTTAACCGCTAAGCCATCTCCCCAGCCCTATAGGGGACACTTAATTCAAACTACCACAGCAGGTCTTATCCGGGTTGTGCAAGATAATGTAAAATAATTTATTTTCTAGTAAATTACTATTTCAAGTTTTATAGAGCAAACATGTATTTTCTAATTATGTTTCCTTGTAGTCATTACATCCCTTAAATGCAACATTTTCTAGTGTTGATGACACGCTTCCCTTCCAGCAATGTGGCCCATTTACACAAGGAAGCCTGGTTATTGTCTGTCATGGTTTAAACCTATCTGGCTGGGGGCGGGGGTGGGTGGGAACTGGGAAGATGGCTCCGCAGTTAAAGGCACTAAGCAAACCTGATGACCTGGATTCGACTCCCTAGTACCCAGGTAAAGCCAGGCTCACAAAGTGGTGTATGCCATAGAGTTCATTCGCAGCAGCAGAAGGCCCTGGTGCGCTCTTACACATGTTCCTCCCTCTCTCTCAAATAAGTAATATTTTTTAAAGTTAACCTGTCTATAAGGCATTTGCCTGCAAAGCCCGAGGGTCTCAGTTTGATTCTCCAGGACCCACGTAAGCCAGATGCACAAAAGGGGCGCATGCATCTGGAGCTCGTTTGCAGTGGCTGGAGGTCCTGGCGCACCCATTCTCTCCCTTTCTCTTTTTCTCTGTCTGCCTCTTTCTCTCTCTCTCAAATAAATAAATAAACAACATATATTTTAAAAAAAAAAACTTAACCTAAACCTATCTGGAAGAGATAAGAGACAATCGATCTTGATTCTGTTGGTGGTTCAGAGCAATAGTTGAAAACTCCTGTGCAGAAGCAAGCCTGACCATACCTTGAATCTGCTTGTAGGGCGGACCTTGCAGAGCGGGGAGGCGACTGACTCCACGGTAGCAATTTGGGTCGCTCAGGGTCAATGACGCCTGCTGCTGCGCTTGTCACCTTTGAGGGCTCTGTAGAGAGGCGCCACTGTGGTCAGCGCTCAGATGGGCCAGCTCAGGGTGGGTGGTGGGAAAGCAGCAGTAATCCTAACACACGTGAAGGTGCAGGCTAAGTGGTCAGGAAGCTCAGTGACTGTGAGAGTCGCTCAAACTGCACTGGGGGCTGGAGCGATGGCTCAGCGGTGGAGGTGCTTACCTGGAGAGTCTGATGACCTGGGTAAGATTCCCAGGACCCACGTAAAGCCAGAGGCACGAAGTGAAACATGCAGCTGGAGTTCATTTGCAGTGGCCAGAAGCCCTGGTGCACCCACACACACACATTCTCTTTCCCTCTCTCTCCCTCTCTCTCTCTCTCTCTCTCTCTCTCTCTCTCTCTTCCCCCCTCCCTCTCTTTGCAAATAAATTTAATTTAATTTCCCCGTAAAAGAAATGTGGTGCCGTCCAGTAAGAGTGATCTGACCCCACAAGGTTGTCCTTTTGGAAGGACGAGTAGCCACTGGGCTCCAAGACACGCCCCAGGCACAGTTCTTGAGCTCCTGGGGCATCTGGCTGACCCTTTGTCCTAGGAAGATACAAGAGCACCTGAAGGGGGGAATGGATTTGCAGCATTCTAGCTGCAGAACCATGCCAGCCTGAAGGATGGGCGCCGCGCGATGTTGAGGAAGGTGCCTCACTGTGGGAAGGAAAAGCAACAGGGCGCTGTCCGCCCCCAACCACAGGTGGGGAGGCTCTAGAGCAGAGGTTGGTGTGTCAGTAGCTTCTCGGAGTTCTCTTTAGTGGGAAAGTCGGGTGCAATGGCTAGGGCACTGGTCCCCAGTAGCAAGTAGTATGTATATTAGCTGATGACAACACATTTAAGGAAAAGCTGTAGAGACTTAATTTTCATTCCTTATCACTTAGTCTGTCTTTGCTCCTATGTATCTTAGACTCCCTGCTGCTCCCAGTTCTATCTAATTAAAAAAAATAGGGGACTGGAGAGATGGCTTAGTGGTTAAGGTACATGCCTGTGAAGCCTGAGGACCCTGGTTCGATTCTCCAGGTTCCACATAAGCCAGATACACATGGTGGCACATGTGTCTGGAGTTCGTTTGCAGTGGTTAGAGGTCCTGGCATGCCCATTCTCTCTCTCTAGTAAATGAATGAATAAATAAACTAAAAATGTTTTTTAAAAATAAGGTTGGAGGGCCGGGCGTGGTGGCACATGCCTTTAATCCCAGCACTTGGGAGGCAGAGGTAGGAGGATCGCCGAGAGTTCGAGGCCACCCTGAGACTACATAGTGAATTCCAGGTCAGCCTGAGCCAGAGTGAGACCCTACCTCGAAAAACCAAAAAAAAAATAAATAAATAAAAAATAAGGTTGGAAGTGTGGAGGTTCCTAAAGCAGCTAGAGATTGATCTACCATATGACCCAGCTATAGCACTCCTAGGCATATATCCAAAGGATTCATCTCATTTCCTTAGAAGTACATGCTCAACCATGTTTATTGCTGCTCAATTTATAATAGCTGGGAAATGGAACCAGCCTAGATGTCCCTCAACAGATGAGTGGATAATGAAGATGTGGTACATTTATACAATGGAGTTCTACTCAGCGGTAAAGAAAAATGAAGTTATGAAATTTGCAGAAAAAATGGATGGACCTGGAAAGTATTATACTAAGTCAGGTAACCCAGGCCCAGAAAGCCAAGCGCCACATGTTCTCCCTCATATGGGGATCCTAGCTACAGATGACTGGGCTTCTGTGTGAGAATGAAAATACTTAGTAGCAGAGGCCAGTAAGTTGAAAAGGAGACATAAAGGGTGGAGAAAGGAAGGGAGGAGGATACTTAATAGGTTGATATTGTATATATGTAATTACAATGATTGTAATGGGGAGGTAATATGATTGAGAATGGAATTTCAAACGGGAAAGTGTGGGGGTGGGGTGGGAGGGAATTACCATGGGATATATTTTATAATCATGGAAAATGTTAATAAAAATTAAAAAAAAAAAAAAAAAAAAAAAAAAAAAAAAAAAAAAAAAAATAAGGTTGGAGAGATGGCTTAGCAGTTAAGACACTTGTCTGCAAAGTCAAAGTACCCAGGTTCAATTCCTCTGGACCCATATAAGCACAGTAGTACACACAGTAGTACATGTGTCTGGAGCTTGTTTGCAGCAGCTAGAGGCCTTGGCACGCACATTCTATCTCTTTCTCTCTCTCTGCTTTTCTCTCTCACTCAAATAAATAAAAATTATATTATATATATATATTTTTTTTGCTGGATGGACCTGGTGGTGCACGCCTTTAATCCTAGCACTCAGGCAGAGGCAGGAAGATCACCAAGAGTTCAAGGCCACCCTAAGACTACATAGTGAATTCCAGGTCAGCCTGGGCTAGAGTGAGACCCTACCTCAAAAAAAAAAATTATTTGCAAGCAGACAGAGAGAGAAAGAGAGAGGAAAAAAGAGAGAATAGACATGGCAGGGCCTTAGTTGCTGCAAATTAACTCCAGATGTATGTGCCACTTTGTACACCTAGCTTTACATGGGTACTGGGGAAATAAATGGGGACTGTTGAGCTTAGCAGGCAAGTACCTTAACTACTGAGCCATTCTCCAGCTCAGTTTTATCTGATTTTGGTGTCCATCATTGACGCTAGCGATTCTAAACCCAGAGTAATATGGGAGGCCTTCAGAAGAGCATCCACAACCTGAAACTACTGACAACCTTTTGGAGTATGTTTTCTGGGGCAAGGGATCCATGGTACTGATTAAATTCAAGGAGTCTATGATTCCTCTCACCCAAATTTTAAAAAATCATAGTTTGGGGGAATAGCAGTCCCATAGTCTTCAATCCTAATATACTTAAGTGTTAACCTCTGCTTAATATTAGCCTGTCTTTCTCAACAGGCTAAAAACCAAGAAAAAAGACATAGCTTTTATTCACTACTCCGGTGGTGCCTCACATACTGGATAGGCCTAACTGATACTCAAGAAATACTTAACAAATAAAGATTCAATGTGATAAGAGCCTAATGAATCATTCTATCCATAGTGTGTACTTTCTGCCTCTTTGAAGTTTACTACCCTAGGCATCTCATAAATGAAGTCATACAGTATTTGTCTGTTTCTAAACTTTATTTTTATTTTATTTATTTTGAGAGAGAGAGAGGGAGAGAGAGAATAGGTGTGCCAGGGCCTCCAGCCACTGCAAATGAACGCCAGACTCATGTGCCCCCTTTTGCATCTGGCTAACGTGGGTCCTGGAGAGTCGAACCGGGATCCTTTGGCTTTGCAGGCAAACGCCTTAACTGCTAAGCCATCTCTCCAGCCCATATTTGTCTTTTTTTTTAATTTTATTTTATTTTATTTTTTTTTTATTTTTCAAGGTAGGGTCTCACTCTAGCCCAGGCTGACCTGGAATTCACTATGGAGTCTCAGGGTGGCCTCGAACTCACGGCGATCCTCCTACCTCTGCCTCCCGAGTGCTGGGATTAAAGGCGTGTGCCACCACACCCGGCCATATTTGTCTTTTTTGCATGTGTGATGTATGTGTGCATACATGTTCACACACGTGAGCACACGTGCACGTGAGGTGCACTTGCATGTGGAGGACAGAGGTCGACATCAGGTGTCTTTCTCAATCGCTCTCCACCTTGTTGTTTGAGTCAGGATCTCTCATTGAACCCAGGGCTGATTCAGCAAGACTCACTAGGCAAGAAGCCCTAGGGACCCAGCTGTTCTCACCTCCCCAGTGCTGGGGTTACAGGTGCACGCCATCACGCCCAGCATTTTACCTGGGTGCTGAGGATCCAAACTTGGGTCCTCATGCTTATTCAGTCATCACTTTCTCACTGAGCCAATTGCCTAGCCCCAAGGACTTGTCTTTGTGACTGGCTTGTTTCACTTATATAATGTCCTCACAGTTCGTCCATGTTGGATGTATATGCCAGAATTTCCTTTATATTTTTTCCTCCAGAGAAAATCTTTTTTTTCCTCAAACATCTTTATTCACACAAAATCCCCCCTCCTTCTTCATGATTTCTGATTTTGTTTTTTTCTGAGGTAGGGTCTCACTCAAGCCCAGGCTGACCTGGAATTCACTATGTAGTCTCAGGCTGGCCTCAAACTCATGGCGATCCTCCTACCTCTGCCTCCCGAGTGCTGGGATTAAAGGTGTGTGCCACCATGCCCAATTGATTTCTGATTTTTTAAAAAAAAAGATTTATTTTTATTTATCTATTTGAGAGTGACAGAGAGAGAGAGAGAGATAAAGAATGGGCACATCAGGGCCTACAGCCACTAAAAATGAACTCCAGATACATAATCCACCTTATGCATCCGGCTTATGTGAGTCCTGGGGAATTGAGCCTGGAACTGGGGTCCTTAGGCTTCATAGGCAAGTGCTTAACCACTAAGCAATCTCTCCAGCCCTGAAAATTGTAAATCTTTACTGAGAGAATCTAATAAATCACACTTTCAATATAGTCACAGTATATGTGGCTTCAGTTTGTCTTTTTGTTATTGTCCCTTTCTTTCTTTTCGAAAAAGAGAGAGAGAATGGGCATGCCAGGACCACTGCAAACTACAAATGCAGGTGCCACCTTGTCCATATGGTTTACGTGGGTAGTGGGGAATCAAACCTGGGTCCTTAAGCTTTGCAGGCAAGCACCTTAACAGCTAAGCCATCCCTCCATCCCTGGTTTTTTGTTTTTTTTCAGTTTTTGAAGCATGGTCTCATTCTATTTCAGGCTGACCTGAAATAAAAAAAAATAAACTGGCTTAGTGGTTAAGCACTTGCCTGTGAAGCCTAAGGACCCTGGCTTGAGGCTTGATTCCCCCAGTACCCATGTAAGCCAAATGCACAAGGTGGCACACGCAGCTGGAGTTCATTTGCAGTGATTGGAGGCCCTGGCACACCCATTCTCTCTCTCTCTCTGCCTCTTTTTCTGTCTGTCACCCTCCAATAAATAAACAAAAAAATTAAAAAGGGCTTTCTTATAAAAATTATTTTATTTATTAGAGAGAGAGAAAGAGAAAGAGAAGGAGGCAGATAGAATGGGCACATCAGGCACATCAGGACCTCCAGCCACTGCCAAGGAACTCCAGACACATGCGCCACCTTGTGCATCTGGCTTACGTGGGTCCTGGAGAATCAAACCTGTGTCCTTTGGCTTTGCAGGCAAGCACCTTAATTGCTAAGCCATTTCCCCAACTCTCTAGCTCTCTCTCTCTCCCTCCCCCCACTCTCTCTTTTTTAAGACAGGCTGTCCTTGAACTATATTTGTAGCAAAGGATGACCTTGCCCTTCTGATCCACCTCCTTAGTGCTAGGATTATAGGGGTATGGCACCATGCCCCATTTTCTGATGTGACTTTAATACACCCATGTGCTCACATGTTCTAAGTCTACATGTAAGTTTATACAATCGTGTCCTTTATACTTTTCAGGAGTAGGTTTCTTGTCAGTCCATACTTCCTGGCTGGTGCTGGCCAGATGATGGTGTGTCTACACGCACAATGGGATGCAAAGTCATTCTGCCTCTGCATTTATTTTCAAATTGGAGCCAAATGCTGCTCCATAAAATAGAGTCACTATTTCACCCAATATCTAATCACTTAGAGCACTGCATAGCCGGACCTCCAGTTTATTTTGCTCCAGTTTATTCCTTTCGCTGAAATAATGTGCAAAGTCCATTTAATGGCAATGCGTGCTATAGTGGTTTTTAAATGCTTACCAAAGTCCAAAAGACCAATTTTCAATATAGCTCATGCTAGAGAAGTAAATTATCAGCAGAGCAGTAAATTAAATACATTTACATTAACCAACCCTCAACTGAGTTCTGATAAAGAGGGTTGGTGAAAGCGTTACACGCACAAGATTCATTTTAAAGCCATCTCTTTAAACAGCAGTGACTTTGAAAAAGTGGCTTTAACATTGCTGTTGGAAAACACCTGACCAAGAACAGCTTGCGGGAGGACAGGGTTTATTTTGGCTTACAGACTCCATGATGCCAGGGGAAAACATGGCATAAGCTAAGGTTGGTACATCACCTTATGGCTGACTTCAGATGGGCAGCAGCAGCAGGAGAGTGTGCCAAACACTGACAAGGGGAAGCTGGCTATAACATCCATAAACCCACCCACCAACAGCACACTTCCTCCAGTAAAGGAGACAATCCCCAGATTGTCATCAGCTGGGGACACATTTATGGGGAATTCCTGAGTTAAACCACCACCCACATCCTAAATTCTTCTTAGTCAGGAATCAATAGAAAAGAGAAAATATTTTATTCTTCTACATCATTTGTATTTTGGGGGGAGTGGGTTTAAAGCAAGATCTCACTGTAGCCAAGGCTAACCTGGAACTCACTCTGTAGCCCAGGCTGGCCTTGAATTAATGATGATCTTCCTACCTCAGCCTCCTGAGTGCTGGGATTAAAGGTGTGAATTACCATGCCTGGTTTATATTAGTTGTGTTTTATGAAAAAAATAAATGTTTTCTATTTTCATCACAGAAATCTTATCAGTTAAAAGAGGAATGGGCCGGGCGTGGTGGCGCACACCTTTAATCCCAGCACTTGGGAGGCAGAGGTAGGAGGATCGCCATGAGTTCGAGGCTACCCTGAGACACCATAGTGAATTCCAGGTCAGCCTGGGCTAGAGTGAGACCCTACCTCGAAAAACCAAAAAAAAAAAAAAAAAAAAAGAGGAATGGCCCTTTTTCTTCCTCCCCCCTCCTCCCGGAGACAAGGTCTCACACTATAATCTAGGATGGGTTCAATTTGAGGCAATCCTCCTGTTTCAGCTACCAAAATGCTGGGATTCGAGGCATAAAGCACTACTACATTTTGCACTCGGTTGTAAAAGGACAAATTGAGATTAGGGAGTGGAAGTGATAACTGTCAAAACCTGTTCGTTGTCCTTCCCTGCCCCTCACCCCTAATGAAATGGGGACTTGCGGTCAATGGATCCAAGGAGGCCAAGACAGGCAGGGCAATGAGGCCGCTCAGAACCTCCACACTAAGCCGTGCACCGCATCATTCTACTGACACAGAACTTTGCTAGGTCAAAGGTCTGAGGAGCCCCAGACGTTTTCTCCCACTCTGCCCTCACAGTAGGCCACCCCAAGCTGGTGAGCTGTAAGGAATGCAGGGTGGCGGTAAGAGCCGTGGACTTTTGGACTTGGTATGTTGAAACCCAGAGTTTCAACTCCAAGCTGCCATTTACTAAACACGTCTTGTGTGCAAGGGTCTGTGCTAAAGTTTTCACGTGTTCTAAAACAATCAGAGATCATACTGTCAAATGACAGTGGAGCTTGGCGGCTGGACACACAGCTCTATACCACCTGTAGTATTTTTCTTTTTCCCTTCCTTCCTTCCTTCTTCCCTCCCTCTTTCTTTGTTTTTTCCTTCCTTCCTTCTTTCCTTCCCTCCTTCCCTCCCTCCCTTCCTTCCTTCCTTCCTTTCTTGAGGGAGGTTCTTATTCTAGTCCAGGTTGACCTGAAACTCACTCTGTAACTCACACTGCCCTTGAACTTACTGTGATCCTCCACCACACCAGGCTCTGAGGAGTTTTTTTCAGAGACCTCTACTTTCATGAAGCTGGGATTCTTCCCCCCCGCACCCCCGCCCACCCCCGCCAACCAGATAGGTTTTCACTCTATCCGAGGCTGACCTGCAATTCACTATGTAGTCTCAGGGTGGCCTTGAACTACCTCTGCCTGGGATTAAAGTTATGCACCACCACACCCAGCTTTTTAATTTATTTTAAGGGGGGGGGAGCTGTGATTCCTAACTGTGGTGCCGAAAAGAACTTCAGGATGAATTGGTATGAGGCAGAGTTGCAGTTCATTTATTTATTGAGTTGTAGTTTATTAACATGGACTTAAGCATGGGCATTACTAGGTGTTCAGGGAAACATAGGCACCGGCTTCTCAACAGTCACAAGTTCAGTGTCTTGGCAACACCTGAATACACAATTTTGAAGGCTTTTAGAATTCTATTGTTTAAAGTGTTTCTAGGGGGCCCCTTCCCCCTTTCTCTCTCTTTTTTCTACCTTTTTAGTATATGAGATTATAGGATAGTTCCAACGTGCCTTGGATAGGATAACAATCTGATGAGATAAAACCACAGGTCATGAAGGTTGCACAAGGGAGTTAAGACATGTCTTTTACTGGAAATGGAGCTCCTGGAACATTTCAGGTTACACCTGGGAAAGGACAAAGGCTACATTTGGTCACACATTTGGACCTTAGGCATGGCTCAGTGTTATTTTAACATTCTTTACTGAAATAGCTCCAAGTAAAAGGAAGATTGTCTTTATATAGGAAATTTGCACAGCAAATGTTAACTGTAATGGAATCTTTAAAGAATTTTTTCTTTGTGTTTATTTTGTATCCTGCTACTTGCTAAAAGTGTTTATCAGCTCTAACAGTTTGCTGGTAGAGGTTTTAGGGTCCTTTATGTATTGAATCATATCATCTGCAAATAGTGATAATTTGACCTCTTCCTTTCCAATTTGTATCCCTTTCATGAGTGTCTCTTGCCTTATTGCTATGACTAAGACTTCCAGTACTATATTCAATAAAAGTGGGGACAGTGGACACCCTTGTTTTGTTCTTGAATTTAGTGGAAAAGCTTTGAGTTTTTCACCATTTAGTATTATGTTGGCTGTAGGTTTGTCATAATGTTCCTTCTATTCCCAGTTTCTGTAATACTTGTACCATGAATGGAAGTTGGATTTTTGTCAAATGCCTTTTCTGCATTTATTGAGATGATCATGTGATTTTTGTCCTTCAGACCATTTATATGATGTATTACATTTATCGATTTGCATATGTTGACCCATCCTTGCACCTCTGGGATAAAGCCAACTTGGTGCAGGTGAATAATCTTTTTGATATATGCTTGTATTCTGTTTGCCAATATTTTGTTCAGAATTTTTGCATCTATGTTCATGAGGGAGATTGGTCTGTAATTTTCTTTTTTTGTTCTGTCTTTGCCTGGTTTTGGTATGAGGGTGATGCTGGCTTAAAGAATTTTTTTCTAATTTTTATTTGAGAGCGAGAGAAAGGCGCATATAGAGAGAACGGGTGCACCAGGACCTCAAGCCACTGCAAATGAACTCCAGACACATGCACCACCTTGTGTATCTGGCTTATGTGAGTACTGGGGAATTAAACCTGGGTCCTTAGGCTTCGCAGGCAAGCATCTTAACTGGGATGCCATCTCTCCAGCCCTGTGAAGGAACTCTTGACCTCACTGGGTGAGGGACTTCAGGGAGACTCCAGGGCAGCATGCTCCTTTCCCTTCCCACATCCCCTTAACTTCCCCGTCTTTCTACCCCGCCTCAAAAGGATCTACAAGGACGGCTTCTCCAGAGTTATGCTCTAGGTTTCCTTCTCATGAAGGATGCCTGAGTATATAAGCAAAACTCTATTTCATGTTATATTTAAATAATACATGCTAACGATTACAGAGGTGTTGTGAACTCAAGAGAGCTTCATTCTTAAGAAGCACCACTCATATTCTGAAAATGCCTGAATAACAGATGAATGTAATGTGACTTTATACACTTAACATTTTATATATAAAACATACATTAACTTATACACACACATATATAATTTTTACCACAACTACATAAAGGTTTTAGGGAGGTGAGGAAAACTAAGGTTCAAAAATCCTAGCCAGGCGTGGTGGCGCCCGCCCTTAATCCCAGCACTCCGGATGCAGAGGTAGGAAGATCACTGTGAGTTCGAGGCCACCCTGAGACTACATAGTGAGTTCCAGGTCAGCCTGGGCTACAGCAAGACCCTACCTTGAAAAACAGAACAAGAAAGTCCTGTTGCAGGCTGGAGAGATGGCTTAACGGTTAAGGCACTTGCTTGCAAGACCAAAGGATCCACATTTGACTCCCCAGTACCCATGTAGGCACAAAGTGGTGCATGCCTCTAGAGTTTATTTGCAGTGGCTAGAGGCCCTGGCGCACGGTCATTTTCTCTCTCTTTCAAACAAACAAATAAAATTATATAAAATTTGTATGTAGAGAGAAAGAAGACAAAGAATGGCACTGCCAATGAACTCCAGATGTATGCACCACTTCATGCATCTGGCTTTACGTGGGTACTGGGGAAACAGAACCCAGTTTGCAGGCAAACGTCTTCACCATGAAGCCATGTCTCCAGCCCAAATAAATAAGATACACACACACACACACACACACACACACACACACACTATATATGTGTGTGTGTGTGTATGTGTATATGTGTATATGTATATGTATATGTATATGTATATGTATATGTATATGTATATGTATATGTATATGTATATGTATGTATGTAATTTTAATCCTGTGGCTTAGGTCAAACCTAGGTTCTCAAGTGGACTCACACTACATCACAGCTCCCTCTTCTCCGGTGCCTCATTAATGTAAACAGGCAGTTGCCGCGCTGACCCCGGGGCGTTCTTTGCAGCTCACTGCCCGACAGTTTTGGGAAGTGCAGAAAGTTCAAGGTCGCGCTGCAGCAACTGGCGCGCTCGGAGCGGCGCCGCGCGGGGGTCGGGAGGTCCGCGGGAGGTCGGCCGGCCCGCAGGGGCGCAGCGCGCGTGCGCAGTGGTCTCGCAGCCCGGGGGGGGGGGGGTCCTCGGCGACTCCGCCGCCGCCGCCTCCGCCCGGGCCGCGGGCGCCCTCGGCCAGGACGGTTGGCCCCTCCCCGGCTCTGGTTCCGTCTCGCAAGTGCGGAGCCGGGGAGGAGGGGGAGGCGAGCAGGGAGGGAGGAGCCACCTGCACGCCGGGCTCCCCGTCGGCCCGCCCCGAGGGGCGTGTGCGGGGCGGGGCGGGGCTGGCGGCGGACTTCGGTCCCCGGGCGGGCGCTGCAGGCCGGCGGCGGCGGCGGCGGCGTCCGGGGGTGCGGGAGCCATGTCGGCGGCGCTGCTGGGGCTCCGGCCCGAGGTGCGCGACACCTGCACGTCGCTGGCGCTGATGCTGTCGGTGGTGCTGTTGGCGGGGCTGGCCCGCGTGGTCGCCCGGCACCAGCTTCGCAGGCCCGTGGCCCACGCCTTCGTCCTGGAGTTCCTAGCCACCTTCCAGCTCTGCTGCTGCACCCACGAGCTGCAGCTGCTGAGCCAGCAGGACCCCGCGCACCCCACCTGGACGCTGACCCTCATCTACTTCTTCTCGCTGGTGCACGGCCTCACTCTGGTGGGCACCGCCAGCAACCCGTGCGGAGTGATGATGCAGATGATGCTGGGGGCTATGTCTCCCGAGATGGGTGCCGTCAGGTTGCTGGCTCAGCTGATGAGCGCCCTAGGCAGCAGGTACTGCATAGGTGCCCTGTGGAGCCTGGGTCTGGCCAAGTACCACTTCGACGAGAAGAGCTTAGCTTGCAAGAACCCCATCCACGCCGACCTGTCCAAAGCGATCGTCACCGAGGCCATCTGCTCCTTTATTTTCCACAGCGCTCTGCTGCAATTCCAAGAGGTCCGGAACAAGCTTCGCATCCACCTGCTGGCTGCGCTCATCACCTTTTTGGCCTATGCAGGTTTGTCATTACCACACACCACCTACCTGGCAGTCCCGAGCCTCCGTGGTCTGAGGCTCTTAAGTTCTTTCTTTACTCAGATACATTTGAAACCCCTGCTTCAAAGCGATAACAGTATTTGTACCCACCCCCCACCGCGTTATTCTAGCCCCTTTGCAGCCGGTCCTTAACTGATAGGGCCAATCTTTAGAACATTCTGTGCTGTTTTGAACACTCGGAGAAAGCGGACACTACGGTGCTGAAACCGATCTTATTGCCAAGGGTTTAGATATCCTACAGAGGGATTGTTTTCGTGTTAGAAAGCTTACCGGTTTACCTCTTTCATGCCCAGGTGGTATTATAGATCTTTTCTGACTCTCTCTGAAAAATGATCCCGAGTCTAAAAGGTCCCAATTTAAAGCACAAGGCACATGATTGGTTTAGTAATAGTAATAGCATGAAAATTCTGTATTTGCGTTTTCTACTTTTCCTTACAAATTGTCATTCATTTCTGTAATAGTTCATCTTGAGTTATAGAAACTCAATCTTGAGTTATTTAGAACTTTTAAGTAGCCTATCAAGAAATTTCTGCGTTTCAGAATTAAAACTTGCTTGAAATTGAAGATGTTTGGTGTGGTGTGGCATGCCTGTAATCCCGGCATTCAGGGGACAGAGGCAGGAAGATGGTGGCAAGTCCAGGGCTAAACTGGTCTACATGGTGAGTTCTAGGCCAACCGGGCTACAGTGTAACCCTGCCTCAAAACAAACAAAACCAGAAATCCCAACTGGGACTATATCAGCATTATAAAAAAGTTTTGAAGGCATGAATATGATCGGTAATCTAGTCATTAAAAATGAAACAATGGGCAGTGTAGCTAAGTAGTAAAGTGCTTGCATAGCCCACACAAGGTACCTGGTTCAGTTTCAGTGCCACACACACACAAAAAAAATTAAACAAAAATCCCCTTGAAACTTAGTGGACTTCTAAACATATGTTTAATCTTTGAGGGTAAAAATGAAAGACTTCACAATTCATTTTCTCTTTTTTAGATCTAGTAATATATTTTTAGTAGGCACATGAAAATACATTGTGTAAATGGTCATATGCATATTTGAGGGGTTGATGAATAACTTCTTATGTGTTAAGAGTTGTGGGTATTGGCTAAAGCAGAAATATTGTACATAAATAGTGTTATGCCTGGTAAACAACAGTTGTGTCATAGTGTAGTTCTAAATAAGCAGTACAGGGGCATGGTGGTGCATGTCTCTAATTCCAGCACTTTGGAGGAAAGGGCAGGAGGATGACCCGTTCAAGGCTCGCCTTAGCTACATAGTGAGTCTGAGACCAGCCTAGGCTACATGAGACCCTGTCTCAAAAACACCAAAAAGCATTAATTATATGTGGATCTTTCTCATCCTTATGTTACCCCTCTCTTTGCTGATTGTTGTGACGGTGGTGTTCTTTCTGTTTTTATGCTTTTAATGTAGTTATGATTCCATAAGCAATAATGTATATAATACATGCCACTCTCAGGCTGGGGACATAGCTCAGAGGTCGAGTATTTGCCTGCATGCACAGGCCCTGGGTTCAATCCCTAGCACAGCAAAAGAAAAAAGAGACAGATACGAAAGGACCATTCCCTATATATTAATAGAAATTTTGAAAGAAGAGAAACATGATACTTGAAATTTTAGACAAGTAAAAGGGAAGATATGGGAAGAATCTTGAACATCTCAACTTAAGGGATTTAAACACTGCTCCTTTACTCTTGAAACATGGGTGCTAATTGCAGGGTAGAAGGAGTAATATGATCACTAAGGCAGAGGATTTCCAACATTTCTCTCTTTGTTTAAATCACCCATGGAGCTTTAAAAATACACCCATTTTGCGTGCAGAGATTAAAATTTAATTGCTTTGGGCTGGAGAGATGGCTTAGCAGTTAAGCACTTGCCTGTGAAGCCTAAGGACCCCGGTTCAAGGCTCGATTCCCCAGGGTCCACGTTAGCCAGATGCACAAGGGGGCGCACGCATCTAGAGTTCATTTGCAATGGCTGGAGGCCCTTGCGCGCCCATTCTCTCTCTATATATATGTATCTGCCTCTTTCTCTGTCTGTCGCTCTCAAGTAAATAAATAAAATTAAACAGAAACCCACAGTCATTTAAAAAAAATTTAATTGCTCTGGGAAGGAGTGGTACGTGTAAAGTTCCCTGGATGATCCAATTATGAATCCAAGGTTGCAAATGCCCACTCTAGGAGTTGAGACCTGCCTTGTCTACTTTATCAGCCATAGCTCCATGTGCCTGTTAGGGTTAAATGAGCTAAAATTAAGTGTCCAATTTCTCCTTTGCAGTAGCCACATTTTAGATGTTCACTAGTCACATTGTACTGTAGCTAGCGGCTACTGTATTGGTCAGGACTTGGCACTGCAGGGGTGGAACCAAATATACAATTGCTGATTGCGACTACTTACAGAAAATCACAATTTATTTTTCACTTTGCCAGAGTAAGGGAAATAGAGAGTATTCTTTGTTCTAGATCAAAGCTCCTTGCTAGGAAATGTATGTAAGTTATCTTAATATTTACAGTAACCCCTGATGAGCACATTATTCCCATTTTACATAAAGCAAATGAAGTCAGACTCCTGAAGGCATGGCTCATACTGGTGAGTGTCAGCTCGACAGTCATTTCATTATCAGCATTTCTGTAGCCTGCTTCTCAGAGTTACAAAGCATATACATTGGACATTATTTTACTATAGAAAGGAATGAAATTCTGGCATACAGTGCAAGAAAAAAAAACTAAAAACTAAGTATGCCAAGGACACATAGTGTATGATTCCACTTACACAGACATTTCTGAAACAGGAAAATTCAATGAGTCAGTAAGTTTGAGTAAAGGTTACAAGAACTGGGAAGGAGGAAAGAATGAGGGCTTGGGCTGGAGCGATAACTCGGTGGTTAAAGGTGCGTGCTTGCAAAGCCTGACAGCCTGGGCTTGAGTCCCCAGTACCCATGTAAAGCCAGATGCACAAAGTGACACAGGCATCCGGAGTTTGTTTGCAGGTGCAGGAGGCCCTGGTGCACCCATATTCTCTCCCTCTCCCTCTCTGTCTGCCTCTTTCTCTCTCTCAAATAAATAAATATATTAAAAAAGAATGGGGGGGGGGCTGGAGAGGTGCCTTAGTGGTTAAGGCATTTGCCTGCGAAGCCAAAGGATTCAGGTTCAGTTCCCCAGAACCCACATAAGCCAGATACACAAGGGGTGCATGTGTCTGGAGTTCTTTTGCAGTGGTTAGAGGAGGCCCTGGCATGCCCATTCACTCTCTGTCTCTCTTCTGTCTCTCTCCTTACAAATAAATAATTAAATTTTTTAAAAAAAAACAGAAGCTGCCTGGCATGGTGTGGTGACCCTATGTCTAAAAACCAATAAATAAATAAATAAAAGAGTGGGACTTATGTTTAGTGGGTACAGAAGTTGTGTTTGGAGAAACAGAATAGTTTCATGAAATTTTTCTTGCTAGGTGTGGCTCACCAAAAAAAAAAAAAAAAAGAATAAGAAAAAACACTGGTAAAATTTTTATGTAGAGATAGTATTGGCGGGCAAAGAGCAATGTGAATATAAAGCACAGCAAGTTGCATATTTCATGTTACAGAAGTTGAAAAATTTTGCAGTTATGCAGGTAGAGGCCACTGCTGTCATTACTACTTACATATTTATTAGCTTCCCAAATAAAAGATTAAAAAAACTTGTCTGGGGCTGGAGAGATGGCTTAGCAGTTAAGTGCTTGCCTGTGAAGCCTAAGGACCCCAGTTAAGGCTCGATTCCCCAGGACCCACGTTAGCCAGATGCACAAGGGGGCACACGTGTCTGGAGTTCATCTGCAGTGGCTGGAAGCCCTGTCGTTCTCAAATCAATAAATAAAAATAAACCAAAAAAAATTAAAAAAAAACTTGTCTGGGTATGCCATATTCTATGTCTAAAGGCTCTGGATTTAAATCGAATAACCTGAAGGGATTGTAGTATTATTAATATTCATTATTCCATTCAAAGTTTTTTGTATCCTTCTAAGCAATGAATATAGGTGAGATTGGTCGAAAGAAAGCCAAGTCCCCTATATGTGTTTTCTTTTAAAAGAAGAACTATATGAAAGGAATATGGTCAACAATTTACAAATAAAGCCCAGTTTCACACATCCCCAACTTTTTACTATTCCAGTGTAATATCCTGAGTAAGTGGCCAGGTTTGGAGTTAGGCTGTCCCCTTAAACTAGATACTTAGTCGAGGCCTTACTTTCCTCATCTTTAAAATGGATATAGTATTTCACAAGAATAAGAGGAATAGTATTTCAAGTTTTTAGCTGAGTTCTTGGCATAAACTAAGTCCTAAGGAAATGTTATTGTTGCTAGTACTTCACTCTGCTGATTTCCCTCAGGTTTCCAGTGTAGCTTAATTATTTTTGCCTAATGGATAATTGTGTTGTTCACAACTCCTTTTAGGGACTGGAGAGATGGCTTAGTGGTTAACACACTTGCTGGCAAAGCCAAAGGACCAAGGTTTAATTCCTCAGGACCCACGTAAAGCCATACGCACAAGGTGGCACATGCATCTGAAGTGTGTTTACAGTGGCTAGAGGCCCTGGCCTATACATTCTGTCTCTCTCTCTCTTAAATAAATAAATAAAAACAACTCCTTTTATTAGCATTGTGGCAGGGAGAAAACCCAGCACATCCACTAGCAGCCTGAGGAAGAGTTGCTCTCTCCCCCTTGGAGACTTGTACTCAAGAAAAGGGCCCTTGGCTGTTCTGTGGAAAGGAATTTCAGGAAATGCCAGGATGAAGTAAAGTTAGGGAGTTGATTAAGTATCTAGAGAGTCAAATAGCAAAAAGACAGGACACAATTTCAAGGTGTGGACTTCTGGAAAGTTGGACTTAGGTGTCGCACAATAGCAAATGCACACATATACACGGACCCACACATACGGACGCGCATGCACACCCAATCCTGTGGCTGAGTTACATTTCTCAAAGAATGTAATTTACAATCGTTTAAAGATTAAGCAGGGGCTGGAGGGATTGCTCAGTGGTTAAGGCATTTGCCTATAAAGCCTAGCCACCTGAGTTACCAACATAAAGCCAGATGTGCAAAGTGGCGCATGCATCTGGAGTCTATTTGCAAGAGGCTGGAGGCTCTGGCACACCCATCCTATCATCTGTGTCTCTTCTCTCTCTCTCTGCTTGCAAATAAATAAAGTTATTATTATTATTATTATTTTGGTTTTTCAAGATAGGGTTTCACTCTAGCCAAGGCTGACCTGGAATTCACTATGTAGTCTCAGGGTAGCCTTGAACTCAGTGATCCTCTTACCTCTGCCTCCCAGGTGCTGGAATTAAAGGCATGTGCCACCATACCCGGCTTAAATAAAGTATTTTTTTTTTAAATAATGAAGATTAAGCAGACCTCACAGTGCCTGACACTACCTACACAAGACCATCATAATAGCAGGAAAAGATCACGACATCAAAATAAAAGAGACTGATTGAGAGGGGGAGGGGATATGATGGAGAACGGAGTTTCAAAGGGGAAGGTGAGGGGAGGGAGGGTATTACCATGTGATATTGTTTATAATCATGGAAGCTGTTAATAAAAAAAATTGGAAAAAAAAGATTAAGCAAAACTTAAAAGTTAAGTAGAAACAGATGAACTAAAGTCAGTGGCTCACACATTTAATCCTAGTACTCAGGACAATGAAGTAAAAGGAGGACCATGGGTTCAAGGCCAGCCTGGCCTTCAGAGTGATTTGCAGGTAAGTCTAGGCTAGAATGATTTCCTGTCCCCCAAAACAAATAATAATAGCAATAAAAAAATGAACTGGTTGGGCTGGAGGGATGGCTTAGTGGTTAAGGTGCTTGCCTACAAAGCCAAAGGACCTAGGTTCAATTCCCCAGGACCCACGCAAGCCAGATGCCTAAGGTGGCGCATGTATATGGAGTTCATTTGCAGTGGCTGTAGGCCCTGCCCACCCCCATTCTTTCTCTGTCTGCCTGTCTATCTCTCTCTGCTTCTCTCTCTCTCTCTGTCTCTAATAAGTAAATAAATAAAATATCTTTTTCAAACATTTTGTCCCTAAGTGAACATAGTTCATTTATTGTCTTTAACATCCTTATATGCAGGAAAGCATATGTTGCGTTTGTAGGCAATTTTGGCTACATAAGTTATTCTGAAGTTTCTTGATTCAGCCAGCAGGAAGGCTAAGCTAGATCCCAGGGAAGGCAGTTTCTTTGCCTTATTACATCCCCCCAATTTTTCCTATTTTTCTATCCTGCCTCACTTTTGGGATGAGTTTAGGAAAATATACGTTAACAACTTTTATATGAAAATGGGTCTATCTGAAAGTTGTTTTTCTTTTTTTGAGGTAAGGCCTCACTGTAGCCCAGGCTGACCTGGAATGCACTATGTAGTCTCAGGGGGCCTTGAACTCGCAGCGATCCACCTACTTCTCCCTCCTGAGTGCTGGGATTAAAGGCATGCACCACTACGTCCAGCTTCTGAAAGTTGTTTTTGTTTAATCTTTATTTTTATTTATTTATTAAAAATTTTTTTTGTTCATTTTTTATTTATTTATTTGAGAGTGACAGACACAGAGAGAAAGACAGATAGAGGGAGAGAGAGAGAATGGGCGCACCAGGGCTTCCAGCCACTGCAAACGAACTCCAGATGCGTGCGCCCCCTTGTGCATCTGACTAACGTGCGTCCTGGGGAACCGAGCCTCGAACCAGGGTCCTTAGGCTTCACAGGCAAGCGCTTAACCACTAAGCCATCTCTCCAGCCCTTTATTTATTTATTTGAGAGAAAGAGAGTGAAAGAGAGAGAGAATGGGTACACCAGATGAATTCCAGATGGATGTGCCACATTGTGCATGTAGCTTACATAGGTCCTGGGAAGCTGAACCTGGGTCCCTTAGCTTTGCAGGGAAACACCTTAACCACAAAGCCACCTCTCCAGCCCTGCAAACGGTATCGTATCACTATAAAATAACAGTCTAAAAACAGCTAGCTAGCTTAGTTACTAAGCTAATGCATAAACAGTGTGAACCAGTGATGCGAAGGACAGATGTAAACTTTGGGAGTATCTTCCCAGGGGTAGAGATTGAATCTGGGTAAAAAGACTTGCTTTGGAAAGCTGTTTTCAGTTCTGGACAGTGATGCTTTATGAGTGTTTGTTCTCAGGATAGATAGCATTGGTTTTCCAGGGGCCATGTGTTGGAACCTGGCACCCTGGAGAGTAAGGATGTTCTGGCTAGGAAAGGGCTAGTTTCCACGGTGAGTAAACTGATCTTCTGGTTTACACATGAGCCTTATGCAGCTTAACTAGTCTCTTACTGTCACAGAGATTGATGCCCTTTATAATATTGAGAAACCTCAGTGCTAGGATTGTTAAGACTTTGGGCCTTCCCTTTGCTTGTGGTAATGGCGTTACGGTCATGTTATCCTCCAAGTCCTGGTAGTGAGCCAGGTCCACGCCCCGAATACCTCTTCTTCAACATACACTGTCATTTCTCCTTCCAAAGTCAGTAATTAAGCCGGGCGTGGTGGCACATGCCTTTAATCCCAGCACTCGGGAGGCAGAGGTAGGAGGATTGCTGTGAGTTCGAGGCCACCCTGAGAATGAGAATACATAGTAAATTCCAGGTCAACCTGGGCTACTGTGAGACCCTACCTCGAAAAACTAAAAAAGAAAAAAAGTCAATAATTAGTAATTTGTTGATCAAAACCACTTTCTAATAGTGGTTTTGTGTTCTGTGTCCAATTTTTTAAAAAATATTTTATATTTATTTATTTATTTATTTGACAGTGAACGAGGGGGAGAGAGAATGGGAATGCCAAGGCCTCCAGCCACTACATACGAACTCCAGATGCTTGCACCCCCTTGTGCATCTGGCTAACGTGGGTCCAAATAATTTGTTGCACAATACAAAAAGATGTTCTCTGTAGAAACCTGAAACACTTGAATTCATTTTATCCCTATTGTATTTCTCTCTCCTTCCTTCTGTTTTCCCCTCCTCCTCTCTATGTAGCCCAGGCTGGTCTTGAATTCACTATGTAACCCATGCTGACTTTGCATTCTCAACAATTCTCCTGTCTCAGCCTCCCAAATGCTAGGATTACAAGTGTTTTTTAAGTGTCACCCTCCATGCTTGAGCCTTCTTTTCCACTAGGTGAGTAGACCTGTGACTATGGTGTGTTCTTCCAAGCTCCTTAAGTTCATTTACCATATGCATAGTAAGACCTTATGAAATATGCATTTTGTGTTCATGCTAACATTAAAAAAATCATAACTTACTTTCTGCAGTCTTTTTCATAGCAGTTGCTCAATGATTTATCTGGGATATCTATGTTCACAGAGATTTCTCTCGTTATTGAAAAATACATTAGGGTGGGCTGGGGAGATGGCTTAGTGGTTAACGCACTTGCCTACAAAGTCTAAGGAGCCATGTTTGTCTCTCCAGGCCCCACAAAAAGCCAGATGCACAAGGTGACACAAGTGTGCAAAGTTGTACTTGTGCACAAGACAGCACATGCATCTGAAGTTCAATTGCAGTGGCTGGAGGCCCTGGTGCACCAATTCTTTTTTTTTTTTTTTTTTAATTTTTATTAACATTTTTCATGATTATAAAATATATCCCATGGTAATTCCCTCCCTCCCCACCCCCACACTTTCCCGTTTGAAATTCCATTCTCCATCATATTACCTCCCCATTACAATCATTGTAATTACATATATACAATATCAACCTATTAAGTATCCTCCTCCCTTCCTTTCTCCACCCTTTATGTCTCCTTTTCAACTTACTGGCCTCTGCTACTAAGTATTTTCATTCTCACGCAGAAGCCCAGTCATCTGTAGCTAGGATCCACATATGAGAGAGAACATGTGGCGCTTGGCTTTCTGGGCCTGGGTTACCTCACTTAGTATAATACTTTCCAGGTCCATCCATTTTTCTGCAAATTTCATAACTTCATTTTTCCTTACCGCTGAGTAGAACTCCATTGTATAAATGTACCACATCTTCATTATCCACTCATCTGTTGAGGGACATCTAGGCTGGTTCCATTTCCCAGTTATTATAAATTGAGCAGCAATAAACATGGTTGAGCATGTACTTCTAAGGAAATGAGATGAATCCTTTGGATATATGCCTAGGAGCGCTATAGCTGGGTCATATGGTAAATCAATCTCTAGCTGTTTTAGGAACCTCCACACTGTTTTCCACAATGGCTGGACCAGATTGCATTCCCACCAGCAGTGAAGAAGGGTTCCTTTTTTTCCACATCCCCGCCAACATTTATGATCATTTGTTTTCATGATGGTGGCCAATCTGACAGGAGTGAGATGGAATCTCAATGTAGTTTTAATCTGCATTTCCCTGATGACTAGTGACGTAGAACATTTTTTTAGATGCTTATATGCCATTCGTATTTCTTCCTTTGAGAACTCTCTATTTAGCTCCATAGCCCATTTTTTGATTGGCTTGTTTGATTCCTTATTATTTAACTTTTTGAGTTCTTTGTATATCCTAGATATTAATCCTCTATCAGATATATAGCTGGCGAAGATTTTTTCCCATTCTGTAGGTTGCCTCTTTGCTTTTTTCACTGTGTCCTTTGCAGTGCAAAATCTTTGTAATTTCATTAGGTCCCAGTGGTTAATCTGTGGTTTTATTGCCTGAGCAATTGGGGTTGTATTCAGAAAGTCTTTGCCAAGACCAATATGTTGAAGGGTTTCCCCTACTTTTTCCTCTAGCAGTTTCAAAGTTTCAGGTCTGATGTTAAGGTCTTTAATCCATTTGGACTTAATTCTTGTGCATGGCGAGAGAGAAGAATCTATTTTCATCCTTCTGCAGATATTTATCCAGTTTTCAAAACACCATTTGCTGAAGAGGCTGTCTCTTCTCCAATGAGAATTTTTGGCATTTTTATCGAATATCAGGTGGCTATAGCTACTTGGGCTTACATCTGGGTCCTCTATTCTGTTTCACTGATCTACATGTCTGTTTTTGTGCCAGTACCATGCTGTTTTTGTTATTATGGCTCTGTAGTATAGGTTAAAATCAGGTATGGTGATACCACCAGCCTCTTTTTTGTTGCTCAGTATTATTTTAGATATTCGAGGTTTTTTGTGATTCCAAATGAATTTTTGGATTGTTTTTTCTATTTCCATGAAGAAAGCCTTTGGAATTTTGATAGGGATTGCATTAAATGTGTAGATTGCTTTAGGTAAGATTGCCATTTTCACAATATTGATTCTTCCAATCCAGGAACAAGGGATGTTTCTCCACTTTCTAGTGTCTTCTGCAATTTCTCGCTTGAGTGTTTTAAAGTTCTCATTGTATAGATTCTTTACTTCCTTGGTTAGGTTTATTCCAAGGTATTTTATTTTTTTTGATGCAATTTTGAATGGGAGTGATTCTTTGATTTCATCCTCTGTGTGTTTGTTGTTAGCGTATATGAAGGCTACTGATTTCTGTGTATTTATTTTGTATCCTGCTACATTGCTGTAGGTTTTGATCAGCTCTAATAGCTTGCTAGTAGAGTCTCTAGGGTCCTTTATGTATAGAATCATGTCATCTGCAAATAATGATAACTTGATTTCTTCCTTTCCAATTTGTATCCCTTTTATGTGTGTCTCTTGCCTTATTGCTATGGCTAAGACTTCCAAAACTATATTAAATAGAAGTGGGGACAGTGGACACCCTTGTCTTGTTCCTGATTTTAGTGGAAAAGCTTCCAGTTTTTCCCCATTTAGTAATATGTTGGCCGTAGGCTTGTCATAAATAGCCTTTATTATATTGAGATATGTTCCTTCTATTCCCAGTCTCTGTAGGACTTTTATCATGAAGGGATGTTGGATTTTGTCAAATGCTTTCTCTGCATCTAATGAGATGATCATGTGATTTTTGTCCTTCAACCCGTTTATGTAATGTATTACATTTATAGATTTGCGTATGTTGAACCATCCCTGCATCTCTGGGATAAAGCCTACTTGGTCAGGGTGAATGATCTTTTTGATATACTCTTGTATTCTGTTTGCCAATATTTTGTTGAGAATTTTTGCATCTATGTTCATGAGGGAGATTGGTCTGTAATTTTCTTTTTTTGTTCTATCTTTGCCTGGTTTTGGTATCAGGGTGATGCTGGCCTCATAGAAGGAGTTTGGTAGAATTCCTTCTTTTTCTATTTCCTGGAAAAGCTTAAGAAGCAATGGTGTTAGCTCTTCCTTAAAAGTCTGGTAAAATTCAGCAGTGAATCCATCCGGGCCTGGGCTTTTTTTAGTGGGGAGATTATTGATAACTGTTCGGATCTCCATGTTTGTTATAGGTCTATTTAAGTGATTAATCTCATTTTGATTTAATTTAGGTAGGTCATATAGATCAAGGAAATCATCCATTTCTTTCAGATTTTCATACTTTGTGGTGCACCAATTCTTTCTCTTTCTCTATCTGTCATTTAAAAAAAAAGGCCAGTCTGTTGGGTTTGCCTCAAAAAAAAAGCTTGTGTGTTTAGCAGTCTTTCTATGAATGGATATTTAGATTTCATTTCTTTACAAGTAGAAATAACTGTATTTATATCTGGTTGTACATGTATATATGTGTGCACATATATACATACATGTAAATGTGTATATATGTATGTTTTCTTGTACATAGGTACCAGTGTCAGTGTCCTTGGGACAGTGGTTCTCAACTGGGAGGAATTTGTCCCAGGAGACATTTGGTGATATCTAGAGACATTTTTTTTTTTTTGGTTTTTCAAGGTAGGGTCTCACTCTGGTCCAGGCTGACCTGGAATTAACTCTGTAGTCTCAGGGTGGCCTCGAACTCATGGCGATCCTCCTACCTCTGCCTCCCGAGTGCTGGGATTAAAGGCGTGCGCCACCACGCCCGGCCTTAGAGACATTTTTGGGTGTGTGTGTGTATTCCTTGAGATCAGATCTGTGGCGGTTTGATTCAGGCGTCCCCCATAAACTTAGGTATGCTGAATGCTAGGATCCCAGCTGGTGGAGATTTGGGAATTAATGCCTCCTGGAAGGAGTGTATTGTTGGGGGTGGGCTTATGGGTGTTATAGCCAGTTTCCCCATGCCAGTGTTTGGCACACTCTCTTGTTCCTGTTGTCCACCTTATGTTGGCCAGAGGATAATGTCCACCCTCTGCTCATGCCATCGTTTTCCCCTGCCAACATGGAGCTTCCCCTTCAAGCCTGTAAGCCAAAAATAAACCATTTTTTCCCAAAGCTGCTCTTGGTTGGGTGATTTCTACCAGCTATGCGAACCTGGCTGCAACAAAGCCTGTCCCGAACCTGAAGCTTGCAGTTTCTGGACTAGGCTGGCTGCTGAGCCCCCACAGTGCCCCCGCCCCTGTCCTCTCATTGCTGTGCTTACGGGTGTGTGTGGCCACGCCTGGCTTTTTACATGAACGCTAGGGATCAAATCCAGCTATTCACGCTTACACGGCCATCTCCCCAGCTCTGGGGATATTGTTAAAATGTGGGGAGATGGGGCTGGAGAGAGATGGCTTAGCACTTAAGGCGTTTGCCTGCAAAGTTAAAGAACCCTGGTTCGATTCCCCAGTTACCCATGTTAGCTAGATGCACAAGGGGGTGCACACGTCTGGAGTTCGTTTGCAATGGCTGGAGGCCCTGTGCGCCCATTCTCTCTCTACTTCTCCCTCTTTCACTGTCAAATAAATAAATAATTTTAAAATGTGGGGAGATGGGCTGGAGAAATGGCTTAACAGTTAAAGCATTTGCCTGTGAGGTCTAAGGGCCCAAGTTGGAATTCCCCAGTACCCACGTAGGTGGCGCAAGGGTCTGGAGTTCATTTGCAGTGGCTGGAGGCCTTGGAGTGCTCATTTTCTCTCTTTCTCTGTCTCTTCCTTCCTCTCTTGCAAATAAATAAAATAAAATATTCAAAAAATAAATAAATGTGGGGAGAAGAGTAGCTACCCATATCTAGTGGGTAGGAGCCAGAGATGCCAAAAATCATCCTGCAGTATGTGGACCAGCCCGCCCCCCCCCCCCATAACAAAGAATTATGTAGTAAAACAGCAAAGCCAGTTAATTCCCTGTTTGGGGCTCTTGTTTACACAGAACCTATACTTGATGTGGATTTCTATTAGTTGTAGCTGTTGCTATGCGACACACCATAAACTCAACATAATAGTAGTTGTTTTTCATGGCTCTAATGTTGGGTGGGCGGACCCTCCCTGGCGCTTGTGCAGCCGCGGTCAACTGAGTGCAACCCGAGAGCTGAGCGTCCTGGCTCATGCCTGACTGCTGCTTCCACTTGGCATTTTGGAGGCTTTGCTTTTTCTCCACGTGGCTTCTCGTCCCCCAGCAGCATACTCCTATGCTCAAGGGACTGTCTCATGAGAACAAAATAAGTAGAGATTCCAGGGCTGAAGAGATGGCTTAGTGGTTAAGGCGCTTGCCCGAGAAGCCTAAGGACCCAGGTTTGACTCCCCAGAACCCAGGTAAGCCAGAAGCACAAGGTGAGGCAGGCACACAGGTGGCGGATGCTGTCTGGAATTTGTTTGCAGTGGCTAAGGCCCTAGTGCACCGATTCTCCCTCTTTTGCTCATTAAAAAAAAGAAAAAAAAAAGCTGGGCGTAGTGGTGCACACCTTTAATCGCAGCACTAGGGAGGCAGAGGTAGGAGGATCACTGTGAGTTCAAGGCCACCCTGAGACTATTGAGTGAGTTCCTGGTCAGCCTGGGCTACAGTGAGACCCTACCTCGAAAAACAAAAACAAACAAAAAAACACCAAATAAACAAGCAAGATTCCAAATGACAAACACCACTTGTTAGTCCTTCCTTTCAGATTTCAGTGTCACTGTGTACTCTGTCAGTTCCAGTTGCAGAGCCAGCCCACATTCAGGAGAGGGAAAATGCTGTCTATTCTCACACAAACTAAACAGAACGGGCTGTGAGGACTCGTAAAGAGGGCAGTGGCTCAGTTCATTCCCATTGATAAATGTCTGAAAAAGCCACAGGTCACGTGCGTGAGCATAACTCATATAATATTATAGAAATCTGCATGTCTTTTTCTTTTTTTAAAATATTTTTTGTTCATTTTTTATTTTTATTTTTTTTGAGAGCGACAGACACAGAGAGAAAGACAGATACAGAGAGAGAGAGAATGGGTGCGCCAGGGCTTCCAGCCACTGCAAACGAACTCCAGACATGTGCGCCCCCTTGTGCATCTGGCTAACGTGGGTACTGGGGAACCAAGCCTTGAACCAGGGTCCTTAGGCTTCAAAGGCAAGTGCTTAACCACTAAGCCATGTCTTCAGCCCCCCCTGCATGTCTTTATCTTTCTACCCATAGTTGTCTAGTGCCAAGAAACTCAATTTTTGTGGAATCAAACTGAAGCGTTAGATCTGGGCTGGTGGCGCTTTAATCCCAGCACTCAGGAGGCAGAGGTAGGAAGATTGCTGTGAGTTTGAGGCTACCCTGAGACTACACAGTGAATTCCAGGTCAGCCTGGAGTGAGACTCTGCCTTGAAAAAACAATTTAAAAAACACAAATGAACATGGGGCTGGGGAAATGGCTGAGGAGTTAAGATGTTTCCCTGCAAAGCCTAAGGACCCCAGCTCGATTCCCCAGGACCTATGTAAGGCAGATGCACAAGGGGACCATGAGTCTGGAGCTCATTTGCAGTGGCTGGAGGCCCCGGCGTGTCCATTCTCACTTTCTCTCTGCTTCTTCCCCTCTCTCTCTCTCTCTCTCAAATAAATAAATAAAATATTTTTTTAAAAAAACATGGAGGGCTGGAGAGATGGCTTAGTGGTTAAGCACTTACTTGCCTGTGAAGCTTAAGGACCCAGGTTCAAGGCTCGATTCCCCAGGACCCACATTAGCCAGATGTACAAGGGGGCACACAAGTCTGGAGTTCAATTGCAGTGGCTGGAGGCCCTGGCGCGCCCATTCTCTCTCTCTCTCTCTCTCTCTCTCTCTGCCTCTTTTTCTCTGTCTGTTGCTCTCAAATAAATAAATAAAAACGAACAAAAAAGTTTAAAAAACATGGAAAACTGAAATGTTAAGGGGTCATTTTGGAATGCATAGCCACAGCTCTGTGAGTCACATTGGTCAGTCATCCAGCCTTCTCTTGCTTTCTGTGTGGCCAAATCCATAAACCCATGTCAGTTATCCTGGTTGTAGAGCTGGAACATGTCCTGAAAAGTAGTCGATGGCTGAGAATCGTGCTTCCTACTCAGTCACGTCTCAGGTTTTGTTGTGTTGGGTGGGGTAGTGTTGTATGCGTGTGTGTGTGTGCGCGCACATGCATGTGCAGATGTGTGCTCACAGGAGCAGACACCAGACAAGTGCCCTCCTCTTGTACTTCTGCTTTTCTTCCTTCATTTGGAATCTCTCATGGAGCCTAGAGATTCCTGTTTTCTGGTTACACCGGCTCATCAGTGAGCCCCAGCAATCTTCCTGTCTCTACCCCTCAGCTGGGGCTGGAGGCGTGAGTGGCCACATCCAGCTTTCTGTGGGGACTGAATGTGTGTCCTCTTGCCTGCACAAGTCTCCTTACTCACTGAGGCATCTCGCCAAGCCCTGCTTAATATTTATAACTGTTTTGTTGAGATCTACTATTCAGTCACTTGTTTTGGTTTTTCGAGGTAGGGTCTCACTGTAGCCCCAGCTGACCTGGAATTCACTATGGAGTCTCACGGTGGCCTTGAATTCATGGTGATCTGTCTACCTCTGCCTCCCGAGTGCTGGGATTAAAAGGGTATGCCAACATGCCCGGCTTACTCAGTCACATTTTAAGGACTCTGCTGACAAGTAAAATGGACCCAGCTATAATGCTTTGGTCCATTTCACTCCTCTGTTCACATGTGTAGTATGTTATGGTGTCTGGCGCGTGCTACATATGCATGTATCTGTACAGATGTACTCACAGGCACCCAGAGACCTGAGGAAAAGGTCGGCTATCCTCCTTCTGCTGTGTCTGTGGGTGCTGGGAAACCAAACTCAGGCAGCATCAGGCCCTCATGCTTGCAGCGAACACTGACCTGCCAAACCATCTCTCCAGCCCCATTTTACCTTTTAAAACTTTTATTTATTTGTGTGTGGGAGGTGTGAATGTGCGTGTGTGTGCCCATTTTTTGTGCATGTATGCACGTGCCAGGATCTCTTGCCACTACAAACGAATGTGCAACTGGCTTCACACAGGTGGCTGGGGAATTGAACCCAGCCTGGCAGGTTTTACAAGCAAACATCTTTAACCGCTGAACAGTCTCTCTAGCCCCTTGTTTTTGATACAAAGGGGGTGGGATAGCTCAGTGGTAGAGCACATGCTTAGCATGCACCAAGCCCTGAGTTCATCCCCAGCATTGCAAGTGAATATGAACTGATATAAAATAAAATAATAATACGAAGGTGGGCTTATATCCAAGAGGATCCTGGGCTATCGATTCTTACCGTGTTTTTACTTTTATTACTGTTTCAGGAGGAAGTATAACAGGAGCTCTGTTTAATCCAGCATTGGCACTTTCACTACATTTCATGTGCTTTGATGAAGCTTTTCATCAATTTTTTATAGTATACTGGCTGGCTCCTTCTTTAGGTAAGCATATTTTTATTTGCTATATATGCCTCAAAGATTAGGATGCTTTTTTAAAATATTTTGTTTTATTTATTTATTTATTTATTTGTCAGAGAGAATGGGCACGCCAGGCCTCCAGCCACTGCAAACGAACTCCAGACACGTTTGCCCCCTTGTGCATCTGGCTAACGTGAGTCCTGGGGAGTTGAACCTGGGTCCTTTGGCTTTGCCAGCAAATGCCTTAACCACTAAGCCATCCCTCCAGCCCAGATTAGGATGTTTTAAAATGTGACACAGAATGTCATTGTAACATGCCAATTTCCAAAGCCATAGTAAGTACAAAAAGAAAATGATAAAACATAGTTAACATTCTCAAAATAGTATTTTGTGTGGTATCCTTTAAAACTGTTTTTATCAGGGCTGGATGTATATAGTACAGTGTGTGCCTAGCATTTGTGAGTCCCTGGGGCTGGGGCCAGTAATACAAATCACTTCCATCCAAAAATAATCTTTAAAAAAGTTATTTACTTGCATGTATGTGAGGGTGGCATCAGGATCTCTTGCCATTACGAATGAACACAAGATGCATATGCCACTTATTTTGTTTACTTTTATTTTTATTTATTTGAGAACAACAGGCAGAGAGAGAGAAATAGGCAGATAGATAGAGAGGGAATGGGCGCGCCAGAGCTTCCAGCCACTGCAAAGAAACTGCAGACGTGTGCGCCCCCTTGTGCATCTGGCTAACGTGGGTCCTGGGGAATTGAGCCTCGAACCAGGGTCCTTAGGCTTCACAGGCAAGCGCTTAACCACTAAGTCATTTCTCCAGTCCCATATGCCACTTTTTAAAATTTTTTTTTTTTTGAGGCAGGGTTTCACTTTGGCCCAGTCTGACCTGGAATTAACTATGCAGGCTCAGGGTGGCCTAGAACTCACAGCAATGCTCCCACCTCTGCTTTCTGAGTGCTGGGACTTAAAGGTGTGTGCCACCATGCCTGGAATATATGCTGCTTTTTGCATCTGGCTTTACTTTACATGGGTGCTGGGGAATTGAATCCGGACTAGTAGGCTTTGCAAGCAATCACCTAATTAAAGCAATTAAGCTGAGCCATCTCCCCAGGATCCCTCCTCCATTAACCTTTTAACTGAGTGAAGCTAGAGTGAGACCTTGCCTCAAAAAACAAAACAAGGGTAGGTCATGGATGAGACTAATAATGGTACCAAACTGCCTGTATTTACTGAATAGAAAACTAATAAAAAACAAACAAACAAAACCCAACCAACCAAACAAAAAGCACCTAGAAGGGCCAAGGAAATAGCTAAGTTGGTTAAGTGCTTGCCTTGCAAGTGTAAGGACTTGAGTTTGATCCCCAGCACCTGCCTAAAAATGCGGAGTGTCGTGGCACACACTTGTACTCCCAGTGTTGGAGGGGCCAAGAGGAGGATCCTTGGAGCTCACTTGCATCCAGTGCAGCCTAACTGGTGAGCTCCAAGTCAGTGAGAGACCCTGTCTCAAAGGAGGTATATGGCCTTCCTGAGCATGACACTTGAGGTTGCTCTCTGGCTTCTACGCTAACATGTGTGCTCCAGTATCTACATGCAAAAAAAACCACAAAACAAAACAAAAACATAAAAGGGGGACTGGAGAGATGACTTAGCAGTTAAGGCGCTTGCTTGCAAAGCCAAAGGACCCAGGTTCGACTCCCCAGGACCCACGTTAGCCAAATGCACAAGGGGGCGCACACATTTGTAGTTTGTTTGCAGTGGCTGGAGGCCCTGGCACACCCATTCTCTCTCTCTTTCTCTACCTGCCTATTTCTGTATCTCTCTCTCAAATAAGTAAATAAAAATAAAATATTTAAAAACAAAAAAGGGCTATGGCGGCTCACGCCTTTAATCCCAGCACTTAGGAGGCAGAGGTAGGAGGATCCATGCATTTGAGGCCACCCTAAGACTACATAGTGAATTCTAGGTCAGCCTGAGCTAGAGCAAGACCCTACCTTGAAAAAACAAACAAAATAAATAAATAAATAATAAAGTAAAATAAAATAAAACCTATGTTAAGGTATCAACATGCTAGTCAAACATTAAGATTTTTTTTATGATTGCCAAAAAGGAAAATAAAAACTCATTTGATACCTGAATATTCCTAGAACTTTAAGCCTAAATACATCATGAATTAAAAAAAAAAAAAAAAACTATTGCAAAATCCTCTTTCAATACAGTAACTGGAGCCCAAATCACTTTCTTTTATTTCACACTGAAAAACTAAGCAGTGACTACATGCTTGACTTGTCTGGTATAACCTGAGAAATGAAATTCGGGGTTAGAGACATAGTCCTGTGATAGAGGCCTTGTCTAACATGTGTAAAGTGCTTCATTTGATTTATCATTGCTGCAAAAACAAAAGAAAAAGCACAAGTTGAAGAGTTACTGACATGTAGGTGTAAAAACTATCTTTATGGGCTGGAGAGATGGCTTAGTGGTTAAGCGCTTGCCTGTGAAGCCTAAGGACCCTGGTTCAAGGCTCAGTTCCCCAGGACCCACGTTAGCCAGATGCACAAGGGGGCGCACATGTCTGGAGTTCGTTTGCAGTGGCTGGAGGCCCTGGCGTGCCCATTTTCTCTCTATCTGCCTCTTTCCCTCTCTGTCTGTCACTCTCAAATAAAGAAAAGTAAAAAACAAAACAAAAAAACTATCTTTATGCGCAAGGTGGCACATGCATCTGGAGTTCATTCACAGTGGCTGGAGTCCCTGGCATGCCTATTCTCTTTCTCTGTCTCTCAAATAAGTAAAAATAAACAAAAATAATTAAAAACAAGATCTTTACCATATTTAAAGTTTTAGCACGGACTGAACTGCACTGTTTTAGATGTCTGACCTGATACATCTGTAACCCCTGCTGGTATTTGCACTGATGAAGAGTTCTAACACACTGCTGAGGGTCCAGGACATTCCAGAGTGCTGTCCCATCATTCCTCATTCCCCAGGGCCATCCCCAAGCATGGAGGGCGGGCTGCCCTTCACAGAGAGCCAAATGCACAAGTCCAGGCTTTCTGACAAGTCTGTAATGGAGCCAACCCTAAATTATTAGTCTTGGGGTTCTGTGTATCATTTGAATTAACTGTTTAGAGCCCTATTGATTTTTACCAAATATATACTTAAAAAAAAATCAGTTTGCGGGCTGGAGAGATGACTTAGCGGTTAAGCGCTTGCCTGTGAAGCCTAAGGACCCTGGTTCGAGGCTCGGTTCTCCAGGTCCCATGTTAGCCAGATGCACAAGGGGGCGCACGCGTCTGGAGTTCGTTTGCAGTGGCTGGAAGCCCTGGCGTGCCCATTCTGTCTCCCTCTATCTGTCTTTCTCTCTGTGTCTGTCGCTCTCAAATAACTAAAAATAAAAATAAATCAGTTTTTGTTGTTTTTAAATATTTATTTCAGCCGGGTGTGGTGGTGCACGCCTTTAAGCCCAGCACTCGGGAGGCAGAGGTAGGAGGATCACCATGAGTTCAAGGCCACCCTGAGACTACATGTTAATTCCAGGTCAGCCTGGGCCAGAGTAAGACCCTACCTCGAAAAACCAAATTAAAAAAATAAAAAAAAAATATTTATTTCCTGAGAGAAAGGGAGAGAGAGAGGAAAAATGGGCACTCTAGGGCCTTCTGCTGCTAAAAACAAACCCCAGATGCATGCGCCACTTTGTGCATTTGGCTTTACATGGGTACTGGGGAATTGAACCTGGGCCTTCAGGTTTAGTAAGTAAGCACCTTTAAGTGCTGAGTCATTTCTCCAGCACACCCCCCCCTCGCAGCATATGCTTTTAAAGAAGGATTTATAGTTTAAGAAAACTATGAGAATAGCAATATTAATTTTTATCCCATTAGTCATTAACGCCTTTCTTAGAGACTGTCTTGGTTTAGTTACACTGCATTTTGTCTTTCAGGGATATTGCTGATGATTTTGATGTTCAGCTTTTTCCTTCCATGGCTGCATAACAACCAAGCAACTAATAAAAAGGAGTAACTGTTCCAAAGACTCAAACTAAGTTACAGGACAGTCCTGCTGACGTGATCAAGATCTTTATCACCTCATATGCAAAATCAGGCCACAGCGGATTGTCAGTTTTCACTTCCTTTGAGGGACCGTCTTAAACTCTTCATCACTGGGACTTAAAATTACTGTGAAAATGAGGTATCCTGTATCTCTCAGTTAAGACTTCTTTCTAGTGATGTGTTAAATGCTGCTAGAGAAGATTCATTCATTAAAACCTCAGAAACCTCACACAACGATCAACTTTGGTGGGAAACAAACGAAAGGGGAAGGGAGGGTGACGGTAGACCAGGGAAATTCTCTACCAGGTGCAGGCTGAATGAACAGAATGTGTAACTAAAGCTTACCCAGTGTTGTTTTCAAATTTATGTATATATATAATTTATTTGAGACAGAGAAGGGTGGGGTGGGGAGAATGAGCATGCCAGGGCCTCCAGCCAGTGCAAACCAACTCCAGATCTATGCACCACCATGTGCATCTGGCTTACATGGGTACTGGGGAATGGAATCTGGGTTTGGCTTTGCAGGCAAGGGCCTTAACCACCAAGCCATCTCTCTAGCCCTCCCTCCCCCAGTTTTGCTTATAGAACCAGGGAAAATGCTTTACAGCCAGGCTCTCAGGGATATGACCAGTGGTGTCTTTTCAGTGAGAAAATGGCTTTTGGAAGTACGATACAGATCCACTCTCCACAACAGGTTTCCACTTACTAATTCTGACAGTCTTGCTATGCAGCCCTGATTGTCTGGAACTCTGTAGGAACCCCAGGCTGGTCTCCCATTTTTAGTGTTTTTTCAGCCTCTACCTCTGGAGTCCTGGGATTATAGGTGTGTACCGCATCTGGCTCTTTTTGCTTTTTTTGTTTGAGTCAGAGTCTCACTATGTAGCGCAGCCTGGCATGACTCACCCGTTACAACCTCCCTTATTTTTCAAGGTAAGGTCTCACTCTAACTCAGGCTGCCCTCGAACTCACAGTGATCCTCCTACCTATGCCTTCCAGGTGCTGGAATTAAAGATGTGCACCACCATGTCTGGCTGAACTCATCATCTTTCTTTTTAAAATTTTTGGCAAGTTCCATAATTGTAGATAAAAAAAACATCATTCCCTCCCCTCCCCTCCCCCCTCACAAATCCACTCTCCATTATATCCCCTCCCCTTCTCAATTAGTCTTGGATATATCATCTTTTCCTCCTATTATTAGGGTCCTGTGTAGGTAGTACCAGGCATTGCAAGGTTATGGATATCCAGGCCATTTTGTGTCTGGAAGAAGGTATCGTAAGCAGTCCAACCCTTCCTTTGGCTCTTACATTCTTTCCCCAATAGACCCTGAGCCTTGCAGGGTGTAATGAGAGATGTTTCAATGCTGAACACTCCTGTCACTTCTCAGCACAATTGTGCCTTTTGAGTCATCCCAGAGGTCTCCACCAGCTGATAAGAGAAACTTTGCTAACCCCAAAGTGAGAGTAGCATTAATATGAATGTTAAAGAGAAGGGCTTACTGGGCAGTTTAGTGAGCAAAATATAGGCATTATACCCCTAGGGCTCATGACCTCCCTACCATAGGTTTTCAGTACTAGGAATATATTTATTCCCTCCTGTGAACTGGACCTCCAGTCCAATTAGTGGTTGGTTTCTCCCTTAACAGACATGTCACTATTGCACCCACTGGCTCATTTGGCTTGGGTGGCCAAAATTAAGGCATACTGTGTCCACCACTGATGACTTCTCTCTCCCATAGGGCTGCGTGCAGTGCAGATTTTTCCAGCTTTGTCAGCTGGTCTATGGAGGAGGTTTTCAGCTCAGCTCTAGTTTGACTTTTCAGTGACCTTGCAGCCCAGGCATGTGGAATCTTCAGCAATAGGGTCTCACCCTTTATTCCTGGTGGGAAACCAAGAGCCTTGGCAATGACCTGTAATGTTTTGGAGGCATCAGGGACCTCCCTGGCCAACAACTATAAGGTATCCCATCTCTGGCACTGAAATTTTTCTAGTAATAATCTATGGCTGCTGGGTGGGCTATTGTCCAAAAAAATAGGTTTCCATCCAGCTTATTCATACACTCTTAAATTTTGATTAACCCTTTCCCCTTCCTTTACTCAATCTCTTCTCCTGACCTCACTCAGGCCATTCCACCCCCAGTAACCTGTTCATCTACTTACATAGATACAATAGCATCCCCTTAAATCCTTCCTGCTCCTCCCTCCCTTATAGCCCCTTTCTAGCTTACTGGCTTCTGCTACTGATTTTCAACCCACCTCACACACAAGCCCAAACGTTTGTAGCTAGTATCCACATACCAGAGGACATGTGGCACTTGGCTTTCTGGGCCTGGGGTTACCTCACTGGTATCTTTCTGACTGCTGGTATTACAAGGGAACACCATCTACACTTGGCTCAGGTTTCTTAGATTTGAAATATATTCTCGCATCTAAAATATTTTCTCTAGGGGCTGGAGAGATGGCTTAGCGGTTAAGCGCTTGCCTGTGAGTCCTAAGGACCCCAGTTCGAGGCTCAGTTCCCCAGGACCCACGTTAGCCAGATGCACAAGGGGGCACACGCATCTGGAGTTCGTCTGTGGCGGCTGGAGGCCCTGGCAAGCCCATTCTTTCTCTCTCTCTATCTCCCTCTTTCTCTCTCTGTCACTCTCAAATAAATAAAAATAATAAACAAAAAAAATTTAAAATATTTTCTCTAAATCATCTCAGTAGTTTCACCTAAGTTATAACCTTTAATAGGGCATAATTAAGCCCCCACATAAAGTTAAGGTTTAGGCTTTTTGCATTCTCACTTGCACCCAACAGCAAACTACCTGTTGAAGCAGGGAGAACTTGAATTTTCTTTTTTTTTTAAATTTTATTTTTTCTTTTTCTCAATTTTTATTAACATTTTCCATGATTACAAAAAGTATCCCATGGCAATACCCTCCCCTCCTTTCCCCTTTGAAATTCCATTCTCTATCATATCCCCTCCCCATCTCAATCAGTCTGTCTTTTATTTTGGTTCATGATCTGTTCCTCTTATGATGGTCTTGAGTAGGTAGTGTCAGGCAAGGTGAGGTCATGGATATGCAGGCCATTTTATGTCTGGAGGGAGCACGTTGTAAGGAGTCCTACCCTTCCTTTGGCTCTTACATTCTTTCCGCCACCTCTTCCGCATTAGACTCTGAGCCTTGGAAGGTGTGATCAAGATGTTACTCAGTACTCCAGTCACTTTTTTTTTTTAATTCCTCTCATAATTTTTGTTTGCTCAATTATCCTTCCATCATCTATCTACTCACCTATTCATCCCACTATTATTTATGGAACATCAATTGAATCTACAACACTCTTAATCATTATCGGAAGATACAAATGGTTCATTTCCTGATACAGATGGAAAAAGAGGTACACACAGGAAATATTCAGACAGTACTATCAAGATAGCATGAGATGGGAAGGGAGGGAATTACCACGGGATTTTTTTTTTATAATCATGGAAAATGCAAATAAAAATTTAAAAATTTTTTTAAAAAAAGGATAGCATGAGAAAATATAAGCATCTATGGTAGACACTCGAAATGAACATTCTAGGCACTGTTATATCTTTATGACCTCTGCTTTCACATGTTAAAACTACTCTGAGTCCCAGGTGGTATTTGCTTTCATGGTTTTACCTACTTTTGCTCCAGTCACTTCTTTCCAGCACTATGATACCTTCTGAGTCATCCCAAGGTCACTGCCATCTGAAGAGAAGATTCTCTACCCAAAGTGCGAGTAGTGTAGAACCTGAATTTTTAATATGATAAGCCCAGAGGTGTCTGTGGTTTGCTTCTCTAAGGTCACATACAGGTAAACACAACTGTTGTTACACTTCTATGTCTACCTCAAAATTCTCAGCCGTCACTGTGACTAGAGGGAGGAAAACTGAAAGTTCTGAAGAAAACAAGTCTATAATATATTTAGAGACTCAGTAGTTTTTTTTTTTTCAAGGTAAGGTCTCACTCTAGTCCAAGCTGACCTGGAACTCACTCTAATCCCAGGCTGGCCTTGAACTCATGGGGATCCTCCTACCTTTGCCTCGTGAGTGCTGGGTTCAAAGGCATAAGCCACCATAGCAGGCTCTCAGTTGTTTTGTTTTGGAGGTAGGGTCTCGCTGTAGCCCAGGCTGACCCGCTATTCATTACGTAGTCTCAGGATGGCCTCGAACTCACGGTGATCCTCCTACCTCTGCTTCTCAAGTGCGGTGATTAAAGAGCACCACCATGCCCAGCCCTCAGAAGTATTTCTTTCTTTCTTTTTTAAGTAGGAACTTTTCTTTTTTATTTATTTGACAGAGAGAAAGAGGCAGAGAGAGAATGGGCACTCCCGGGTCTCCAGGTACTGCAAACAAACTCCAGACACATGCAACACCTTGTGGTTTATGTGGGTTCTGGGGAATTGAACCTGGGTCCTTTGACTTTGCAGGCAAGCACCTTAACCACTAAGCCGTCCCTCCAGTCCAGAAACATTTCTTGAGAACCTTCAACTTTTCTCTACCAGAAGCCTTGTTCTACTATATGAGGTCTAATTTTCATGACATGCTCAAGCCATAAAAGATTAACTGTGGCCAGGCAAGGTGGCACATGTCTTTAATCCCAGCACTCAGAAGGCAGAGGTAGGAGAATCACTGTGAATTCAAGGCTAGGCTGAGACTCCATAGTGAATTCTAGGTCAGCCTGAGTTAAGAGTGAGATCCTACCTCAAAAACTGACCCCTCCCCCCAAAAAAGTTAATTGTGCTTCCCTTCTAAGGCAACTCCATGACCACAGGATAGAAACTTTAAGAAAAGTAGGAAGTGACGGGAACTGTTTGCTTAGTAAATGAACATGCTCCTGGGAATTTAGGTGCTGCTTGGTGATGAACTTGCGGCTAGGTGCTCTATTTAAATGTGCAGGTACAGCATGTTGCAGAGTCTAACAAAGAAGGCAGTTCTATGATCAAAGACTTTGCCTCTTACCTTACTAATACATCGTATTGCATTAAAACCAAGACCACTAAATTTGTGTCTGAATGGCTAAATCCAGACTTTGATAGGTTTGTTCTGCACAGTACTTAAAATAAAAGGCCAATATTGTCTTTTCACACAAAATCTCATAGTTCTACGCTTTCTTGAAGTATAACAGATCTTCAAATGCTAGGTCTGAATTCTGCTACTGCAACACCAACCAATAATGATAGTCTCCTTTAAAATGGCCCCTTGCCTTCCAAACATGAGACCATTTCCCTTGTCACATGGCTTTCTCATAGAACATATGTTACTAGTGTGAGTATTCTGTGACTTGAAAAAAGTGGGGTATTCGTGGAAAATGCTTGAACATAGGGCTGGGAGAATAGCTCAGATGGGAAGGTACTTGCCTTGCAAACATGAAGACCTGAGTTTGATTCCCAGCACCCACATAAAAATGCTGGATATGGTGGTATGATCTTGTAATCCCATCACTGGGGATGTAGAGACAGGAAGACCCCTGAAGCTCTCTAGCCAGCAAGTCTAGCCTAATTGTTGAACACACACACACACACACGTGTGTGCATATAAAAACAAGTATACAATTGTCTATTACATAGTCCCTTCAGTCCCTCTGACTTTTTTTTCCCCCAAGGTAGGGTCTCACTTTAGCCCAGGCTTATCTGGAATTCACTATGTAGACTTAGGGTGGCCTTGAATTCAGTGATCCTACTACCTCTGCCTCCCCATCCGAGTGCTGGGGTTAAAGGTGTGCGGCGCCACATCCGGCTTCTCTTGTGTTTTTAAGATCGCAGTTTGTGTTTCACTCTTACTTTAACACTGTTTTTGATGACTGACACTCAGACATTCAGTGCCTTGGCTTGAGTTCCTTTTCTATCTCACCTCCCTATCCCAGGTAGGGTTTCACTCTAGCCCAGGCTGACCTGGAATTCACTATGTAGTCTCAGGGTGGCCTTGAACTTAACAGTGATGCTCCTACCTCTGCCTCCCAAGTATTGGGATTATAGGCATGCACTACCATGGCCGGCTTTAGTTTGCCTTTTATAATCTTGTCTTCTATGCCTCAGTTACAACTTAGCTGCCAGCTGTCATTAAACAGAAATCCAAATCTGCCTCTTCCCCAGCTATTATAACCTTTTTAACAAGTTCCCTCATTCTAGTACCCATCTCCAGTGATCCACTGACCCTAACAGGAAGCATTGCCCTCTGATAGATGTATTTTCATATTTATAACCCTTCCCAAGTATTTCCCTCTACGTAATCAGTTTAAATTACTTGGATAATAACTGTCAAAGACATGCTTGCATACAGCCTTAACTCCCTGCCCGCACTACCCCTTCAGCCTTCATCATATCCACAGAACTGCAACTGGATCAAATTCAACTGCCTGCTCACTATATACTTGCATGTGTGTATCGTCTATCTCCATCCGCACATAATATGTATTTGAGGCTGCAGTAGATAGTGTATTTTTCAAAATCAGCCGGTATCCAAGCATCTTTCCTGTTTGGTGTAATCTTCCACTGCGAGAAACTAGACTGTCCTACTACAGAAGCTGCAAGGGCCTGATGCCTCCTCTGCCCCCTGCAACCCAGACTAACCAGAACTCCGTATCAAGTGCGGTAACTCAAAGACATGGCCACTGTGAAACAAGTCAGTCTAAAAGCAACCTACCTTCTCCCACTGACTGCGTAGATGACAGTTATGTGCCATCACACTCAGCTGACTTCTCATTTGAAATTAAAGTACTCCTCCAAATTAGATCTAGTTTTATTTATCTATACGTACGAAGAAGGTAACATGCTAATGTAAATGTTCCAGTTCCTTCAAGGGAAGACACTAATTCTATTCTCAGAATTTAATTGTGATATATTGACTGTAGATGATGGGTACCAGATGTAGATTCATTTACTCTAAAAAGACTTTGTCATCTTCCAGCCCCTATATTTTAATCAATATAATTTCTTAAAAATGAGATAACCAAAAACAGAACCACTAGTCCTAGCTTTTCAGGGGTATTTTGACCACTGAAACTTGGGAGAGGGGAAGAATGTCTATGCCTTTGACAAGTCTACATTAAGAATACGTAAGCCGGGCGTGGTGGTGTACGCCTTTAATCCCAGCACTGGGGAGGCAGAGGTAGGAGGATCGCCATGAGTTCGAGGCCACCCTGAGACTACGGAATTAATTCCAGGTCAGCCTGGACCAGAGTGAGACCCTACCTCGAAAAACCAAAAAAAAAAAAAAAAAAAAAGAACATGCAAGCAAAGCAATTTCAGTAACACTAAAATTAAGATCAAATAGAATCAATAAATGTTGGTTTGCTGATAATTATGAATTTCATTATTTAATACTCTAATCTGATATCTTTTTCTCAGTCATGTGTGCAACTGTCTAGTTACAATCTCTGAAAGTCATTTAGTCAAACCCTCAGTTTAGGTGAGGAATAAGCCCAGAGAACTGCCAAACCGGAACTGATGTTTCTTTGTGGGCTGTACTGTCTGCACGCCAGGTTGGGCACAGCAACTTCCACAGGAAATTGCAAAGTCTCCAAAAATTTGCCCCTTAGAAAAGCCTGACCTCATACTGAAGAATGGGTAAACTTCTAGGATAAAACTGTGTGATTAGCTAGATGTTTCTGCTCACACATTTAATCCCAGTACTCAGGAGGCCAAGGCTGTGAGTTCAGGGCCAGCCTGACCTAGATTGAGACTCTACCTTGAAAAAAATAGAAAGCACCCAGGGCAGTACTGGGCTGATACAGAAGAGGTCACAGCAAATTTAATTTCCATTTCTAACTGGTTCTTATACTTGCTAATTTTAATAGATTCAGAATTTCTGAAAGTCTGGTTAAAAAATAAAAAGAACGTAAATTAGTTTTCTTATCTAGCACAATGAAGGAAACCAAAGACTACTGGGCCAAGGGGTATCAAAACAGAATTCAGTCATCATCTAGGCAGACTGATGCTGAGTCACTTTCTTCATCTCTTTATATACAAAGGTTATCTAAAGTCCAGGTATAAGTCTAGCTACAAATCAGCCTTCTAAAACCTGAATGTTTGTTAAAATTGCAAAGCAAGGGCTGATAGCTATAAGAAATTACTCCTGATCCAAGGGAAAGCAACAGAAATTCCTTGAAATGTTTTAAAAGCCCCAATTTCAAGATCCTTACCAGAAACTCTCAACCACACATTTTTATTTCACGTTCTCAACAAAAATATGGTCAGCATGATTATTTTTGCCAATGTCACTTTTGAAAAAAAAAAAAAAAACAAGCAAACAAACCCAAGCACTTCCATTAATGGCTTTAGTAAAGAACAAGAAGAACAAGAACACGAACACAGTGGTATAGAAAAGCTAGATTTATTTATTGAACTATGACAAAGACAAAACATTATCATTAGGAGTACTTTGAAGACGTCATCAGATTTCTTGTTCTGTGACAGAAAGCTAACCTAAGAGGTGGATGTTCAAGGGGATAACCTGGGAGACCCTAAGAGCAGGCTGGCAGGACAGGCAGGAGCAGAAGCAGCCGGAAGCCCTTTTGCCGGCGTGGCTGTCAGGATGGCATTTCCCCAGGGCCTAATTAATCAATCTCACCCTTATCTCTGTGGAAAATGACACAAGCTGATGTCTGAGACCTCTGCCTTTTCTCTAGGGGGTAAGGAGTTCTTAGCTGCAGAGAGGCATCTGAGCTCCAGCCTCTCCTCCCCGCACCCGGGCACCCCCACCCCCACGCTCCTGTGCGTTTCACCACGTAGACACGTGTATGTACAGCGGAGGCAAGAATTAGAGGGCTACTCAAAGCACACCTAGACTCAGGAAGTTTGAGGGTATAGGATAAACTATAAATACCCCCTTGGTTAAATTATTCACCTTTGTTAATAAAGGTCATAGTTTCTTCTGCTGGTGACAGCCTGCTGCCTCAGTGTCATTTGTCTTGAGAAAGAACTGGTTTAAGTGCGTTTTGGAGAAGGAAGAAAGCCTTTCATCAACACTACTCCAGAGTGGAAGAGGCACCAAGCTCTCTCCTACAGTTACCAGCAGAATCTGAAAGACAAGAAACACGCTTATAGTATCAATAATACCCACTACTTTCAATCCTTACAACAACCCTACTAGATGGCCATTATCATCCCCATTTTACAGATGAGGAAACTGAGCATAAGTCCGTGCCTCATCCAAATGCACTCAGCCAGTGAATGTGGTTAAAGCCTTAATTTCACCATTCCTTTTTTTTAAAATTTTTTTTATTTGAGGGAGGTGGGGGGTTAGAGAAAGAGAGAGAGAGAGAGAGAGAGAGAGAGAGAACAAACAGGTACACCAGGGCCTCTACCACTGCAAACAAACTCCAGTCACATGCCACATTGTGCATTTGGCTTACACAGGTACTAGGGAACTGAACCTGGGTCCTTCACAGTCTTCACAGGCAAGCACCTTAACTGCTAAGACATCTCTCCGGCCCTCTTTATCTTTTAAAGTCAGGCATGGTGGCGCACGCCTTTAATCCTGCACTTGGGAGGCAGAGGTGAGAGGATTGCTATGATTTCAAGGCTACCCTGAGACTACATAGTGAATTCCAGGTTAGCGTGGGCTACAGTGAAACCCTACCTTAAAAGAAAAATTCCTCCCTGAATTAACAAAATAGCTGTGCCATTGCACACCTGGTATTGGCTAGAATGAGACCCCACCTCAAAAAAAAAAACCAAATCTTAAAAAAAAAAAATTCTATTTACTGGGCTGAAGGAAGGGCTTAGCAGTTAAGGCACCTGCCTTAACTAGAACCCACGTAAGCCAGATGCACAAAGTGGTGCATGATTGGGAGTTCATTTGCAGTGGCTGGAAGCCCTGGCACATCCATTCTCTCTCTCTCTGCCTCTTTCTCTCTCTCAAATAAATAAATAAAAATGAAATATTAAAATAATATTCTATTTTTTTTATTTATTCAAGGGAGAGAGAGGCAGACAGGACTTCACCATTCCTATGCCTTCCTCTTCACCCCATCACAGACACTGAAGTTCCATTATTTTGAAACTAGTAATGGTTGCTAAACACTAATCTTTGTTCATCCTTTAAAAGACATACAATTAAAAAAATTAAAACTATAAACATTGCTTGAAAATCAGGCCAACTCCTGAGATGAAGAACAAGAATAAATTTCATGAACACAGTGTCTCTCTGCCTCTAAGCAGAGAGCATTACAGTGAATGGAAAACAAACTACCAGCTCATCAGAAAACTTGTGGTTATTTTATGGTTATTTCACAATTACAAAGAATCCTAAGAACCCTTGCCAGGGACTGGTGTAACATCCCATTTGTGTAAGTGTTAGTAACAGGCCAAGTGAGTTTCTCATGATCATTATTAATGGAATGCTTGATGTTCTCCGAACAGTCTATTTTTCAAAAAGAAATTTGTACAAGCCAGATACCAAAACTTGTCTTCTAGTCCAGTAAAACTGTTTACAAAAGATGGCCACTGAGCTGAAAAATCAACATTAAAGACTGTGGTGACAAGCACAGGAAGATGAGTTATTGGTACCAAAGGTTTCCATGAAGCAGAAAAATAAGGTTAGTGGCAGCGACAGCTGGAACTGTGAGCTGACAATTAACAGAGCATCAATGACAGGTAGAGGGGAGACATGTAAAATGTGGAAGTAAGAATACTGATGAGAAGAGAGAAACCACAGAAGTCAGGGATTTTTTTTTTTTTTTTTTTTTTTGCCCTTGCCAGTTCTACTAATGGGCCCTGACAGGAAAGCAGATCCATTATCACAACTCATGATTCACATGAAAATCAATACTAGATTTACAGTGGCAATAATTTGGAGAGACTAGAATTTTAAAAGGTTTATTTTCAACATAATATGGAACAGGGGTACAAGAGTTAAAATTTTTAACTACAGAAAACAACATTTCAAGATCAGGACTGAAAATCTATTCCAGAAGAAAAAAATATATATTTATTTTCCTTCAACCCTCCCCCACCTTTTTTCTCCAGAGGATTGAACACAGGGCTTGGAGCATGTCAAGCAAGTGCTCTGCTATCAAGCCACACTCTTTGCCCCTGAAATATTCACTGCAGTAGGGAAAAGTGAGGGCACACCAACCTAACTGGATGACTGATGGAGGTAAGAGGTCAAATCAAGATAGATATCTTGCCATGCTTTAATAAAGAGAAAGGACTGAAGGGCGGTGCTTAAGATTGGAGACAGCTGCGCTTAAGAAGACAGTGCTCTTCTAGGGGGGAGAGAGGGCCAAAAGGCTAACAGTGTGGACATTTCACAGTTGATAAGTAAGGACTCATACGGGTTCTAGCCCTCCTTCTCTATAACTAGCTACATGAGCGTCAATTACCTGACACATTGCACAGATTAAATACTGAAGCTAACAATGCATTTCTTTTTTCTTCAATATTTTATTTTTATTTATTTATTTGAGGGAGAGAAAGACAGGCGGAGAGAGAGAGAGAGAAACAGAGAGAATGGGCATACCTGGGCCTCCAGCCACTGCAAATGAACTCCCAAATGCATGTGCCACCTTGTGCATCTGGCTTATGTGGGTCCTGAGGAATTGAACCGAGGTCCTATGGCTTTGCAGGCAAGCGCCTTAACTGCTAAGCCATCGCTCCAGCCTAATAATGCATTTCTACAGTAACAAAGTAGTAAACTGGGTGTGGTGGTACATATCTGGAATCCCAGTACATGAGGTGGAAGCAGGAGGATCAGAAGTTCAAAGTCATCCTTGCCTACCCAGTGAGCTCCAGTCTGGACTGGGATACATAAGACCCCGTCTAAAACAACAACAAAACCCACACAAAGTAGCAAACACTCAGAGACAACTTAAGGCAAAGCTGACTAGAATGTGCCAGGAGAGAAAACTGGCAGAGAATCTCTGTATCAGTCATAAACAGCAGGTAGCAAACTATTTGCAAACATGATGGTTTTTGAATAACTCTGTGGTTTGGCAAATCGGCCTTAAGGTACCCAGGACCTCAGCTGTCCCCAGAAAGGACGCCCATGTAAAATTACAGCAAGCAGCTTAATCCCATTTGTAGTTACTTCTACTCCCTCCTCGGATGGAAGGGCAGCAAGGAGCTGCAGCAGATCATGACCACGAACATGTAAGGGCTCAAATACTTCAGGTGAGAAAGGGCCACACAAGGGCAGACCAGGACATGACCTGAGGCACTCTGTCTTGTGAACCCGCAGGGAGGCCTTTCTGAACCACTGGCTACTATCAACCACTAATCTCCTCATTCACTTAGGTCTTTTGCATCTATATACTCTCAATTTCTAGTGCACGTGACAAGCATCAAAATGTACAGCAGATGTTAAATGAACACTGTCATGTTTGCAGATTCTGATTCCTTAGGGTAAAAGAATAATTTCAATAACTTTACAGATGGAAGTGTGTATATATATTATATATAATATGTGTGTGTGTGTGTCTGTCTGTGTGTGTGTATATGCAAGAGAGAACGAGAATTGGCACATCAGGCTTCCAGCCACTGCAACTGAACTCCAGACACATGCGCCATCTTGTGTGCCTGTGCAACCTTGCACACTTATGTCACCTTGTGCACCTGGTTTACATGGGACCTGGAGAGTAGAACATGGGTCCTTAAGCTTCACAAGCAAGTGCCTAAGTCATCCCTCCAACTCAATGGACATCATTTTGTAAACTGTTAAACTTACAGAGTTCTCCTGAATTATGAAAATAAAAATTCTTCATTTCATATGATTTTGAAGTTCATGACAAAGGAGAGAACAAGCTACTCACCTTGTAGCAGCAGTACTCGTTCTCAGTGATCCACATCTGCGTCCTCAAACTGCCCAGCGACAGCTGGAGTGGTGTCCACCTCCATGCCATCTGAACAGAAAAGGAATGCCTGAGCACACAAAGCACTTCAGACAGGTCAAGATCTGACGAGACGCTGGTGCCCTCTGCTGGTAAGACTTGGATTTTCTTTTGTTTTATTAAGATAGGGTTTCCTGTAGCCCAAAATGGACTGAGTTTCTAATCCTCCCACTTCAGCTGTATCATAGACATGCATCACCATAACCAGCTACCACCTCACTAGGCTGTTTTTGTTTGTTCCCCCTGTCCCTTTTTTTTGTGTGTGTGTGGAAAATTAAAGTATCCAAGAAGACAATGAGAAAGGAAAATGTGTGAATTTAGGTCAAGTTTAAAAATTAGTCCAAACATCTAGCGTTTACTTTGTCAATTCTCAACATCAACACTAAAAAAAAAAATCCCTAGTAGAAAACCTCTCTCCCCTCCCACTCTTTTGTTCAAGGTAGGGTCTCACTCTAGCCCAGTCTGACCTGGAATTCACTATGTAATCTCAGGGTGGCCTTGAACTCATGGCAATCCTCCTACCTCTGCCTCCCAAGTGCTGGAATTAAAGGCGTGTGTGTGCCAGCCACCACAGAGCTCCCCATTCTTTATAGACAGGATCTTGCTCTATTATAGCCCAGACTTGCCTCTTAAGTGCTTGGATTAGGCCAATATGCCTGGCTGGCAAGAACTTTGCAATGTATTGAGCATCAACCATTCACACACTTCACAGCTCGGTGCTGAGTGTTTACAGTTAAACATTATTCAAGGCATATGGTTGTACACTCAAAAAGCCTGTAACACAGCTTGGGGAAAAATAAGCGTATTGAATTTATTTCCATTTTTTTATATATATTTGCAAGCAGAGAGAAACAGAGACAATGAATGAATGAGTGAATATGGGCACACCAGGGCCTCTGCCTGCTGCAGACAAACTCCAGATGCATGTACCACTTTGTGCATCTGGCTTTGTGTAGGTACTAAGGAATCAAACCTGGGTCATCAGGCTTTATAGGCAAGTGCCTTAACTACTAAGCCATCACTCCAGTCCATTTCCCTGTTTTTCTTATCTCACTTAAAAGGTGGTGGGGCCAGGCGTGATGGCACATGACTTTAATCCCAGCACGGGGGGGGGGGGGGGTCGACACAGAAGTAGGAGGATCGCCATGAGTTCAAGGCCACCCTGAGGTTACATAGTGAATTCTAGGTCAGCCTTGGCTAGAGTGAGACCCTACCTCAAAAAAAAAAAAAAAAAAAAAAAAAAAACAAGCAAGCAAAACCGGGCATGGTGGGGCATGCCTTTAATCCCAGCACTTGGGAGGCAGAGGTAGGAGGATCACTGTGAGTTTGAGGCTAGCCTGAGACTACATAGTGAATTCCAGGTCAGCCTGGGCTAGAGTGAGACCCTACCTCGAAAAACAAACAAACATATGTATGTATATATACATATATATACATATATATGGGATGACTCAGTGACAGAGTACCTGCTTATCATGCGTTCAATCTCAGCACTACAAATACCAATAGAGGGGAAAAAAATCTGACCACAAGCACAGACTATTTTTATAGTTGGTGGGAGAACATTCTCATTCTGTATCATTCTACATTTGCTTCCTACACTATGAATTATGAAATTTCCTTGTTTTCTTTGCTTTTGTTCACTATTAAGAGAAAGAATATTCACCTTCATAATCTCTTACTGAATCTTCTGTCCGGACTCCAGCCATATGATACTGGCTGCTCACAGACTGAGAAAGCATTCCCTCTAGTCTCTCCAGTGTGGCTTGCCCTTCTGCCGTTAAGTGGGAGAGTCCTTCTTCATAGGTGTAAAATGTAGGTATATCCCCTTGTCCTTGTTCTAAACAAACAGAAAGCTTTTAAGCACTTATACAATAATTGGAAAGGAACAAAACAGATAATAATGCATTTGTTGAAGACATAAAGGCTTCCATAAAAATACTTCCAACAGTTATTAACAAGGTCAAGAAGCCCTCAAGGTGGGACATTTACAAATGAATACAAATTAATTTGATATTAATTTGCATTAAAGCCTATTTAAAATTAATGTTTTTTTCTTTAATATCAAAATCCTGAAAATATGGCTGGAGGGATGGCTTAGCAGTTAATGTGCTTGCCTGCAAAGCCAAAGGACCCAGGCTCGATTCCCCAGGACCCATGTCAGCCAGATGCACAAGGGAGCACACACATCTGGAGTTTGTTTGCAGTGGCTGGAGGCCCTGGCACACCCATTTTCTCCCCGCTCCCTCTTTCTCAGTCAAATAAATAAATAAATAAAAATAAAATATTTTAAAAATTCTGAAAATACAAAAAGGCCCAAACATTAAAAACTACTAAAAAATCTTAGAAAGTTGAGACATAGTTCTGCATGTGAAAAGGAATCCCAGAAATGAAGATGTTGCAGGCCAGAAACTGAGTATATATGGAGGCAAGGTTAGATACCCAGCCTGCAGAAGACCAGTGGGGAAAAGCAAAGAGAACGGCTTGTGCCTCAAGCTCCAAGAAATACATATAGCCGGGCATGGTGGTACACACCTTTAATCCCAGCACTCGGGGGAGGTGGGGAGGAGAGGTAGGAGGATCCTCATGAGTTCGAGGCCACCCTGAGACTACATGGTGAATTCCAGGTCAGCCTGGACCAGCCCTCAAAAAGAAAATCTATGTATGTATGTATGTATATATGTATGTATATGATTTAAAAAAAGGTATGACCAGCCTTCTCAAGGTGTAGAGGTAGCTTGTTCGCTGGGTAATTACCTCAGCCTAGATGTTCCTGGCTAACCACTGTCTATTGACCATTTTCTTTCCTTTGTTTCAATTTATCCATTGTCTCCACTACCTCCTTAGTAACCTCTTACTTTTTCCTTCAGATTTGGGAAGTCCATTCATTTACCCAGGTTGTCTGCTAAAAGAGCCTAGACACAAACTGTGCCACTACAGTCATTCATTTTTATTCACAATCACCTTACACTGGTTACTTACGAAGATACAAAAAAACTTTTTAAGACTCTGTCCTTAGCACAAACACATGCTTGAAAAGAAACTTAAGCCAACAGCAGCTTTGATGACCAACCGTGAGCTTCCACATCATACTCTTCCCCATCATAGTCATCGGAGTCCGAGTCTTCGGGGTCGGGATGCAAGGCCTGGCACTCACACATGGCCGCGAACATCGCCTCCACTGAGCAAGAACATTCAACTGTAACTAACTGTTTCCAGAGTGCAGTAAAATTTTGTCATAAAAGTAACTACCAGTGCAAATAAATTTAACAGGTAGACAAGAGGTATACTAGGGTTAACAATGTTTATAAAATGTGCCAAATTCAAACAAGATTGATCCCCACAAGCCTGATTGATCCCAAAAGTGCCCGAGGCAACGGACAAGTCACAAAGATATTACTGGGATTTCTTTATAGGTAGTTGGACTTTTTAAGAAAAAGCATCAGAGTCCTTAGTCACTGATCAGGACAAAGGTCCTCTCAGCTGTCAAGAACACTGTGCAGTAATTTTATTATTTTCCACTTTGGATTTGCTTCTAACAAGCGAGACTCAGTCAGTATAACTAACCAGAGTCCACTCACACATACAGAAGTGTCATGGTGTCTACAACATTCTCACTATATTCGCAATTCTTCATATTAATAGGCATCTGGTCCTCAGTGAGTTTACAGATGCTAAGATGTGTGTGAATCAATGGCGGGGGGTGGGGGCTGCTTGGTACATAAAGAGAAAAGATCAATGCCACAGAAACACTCACATGCTGACTTATCACTAGGCACAAATCTAAACTCAGTAATGGGCTCAGCATCATCATCACTGTCTTCCTCGTCTTCATCAGAAAGAGATTCTTTTGATTCTTCTATGAAAGGAATAAAAACAGCATCTTAATAATATTTATTTGGCATTTTATAAATAAGACGCTAGATCTGGAAGTGGCAATGTGTGCCTCAAATTCTTGCTACTGACAGGTGGCAGCAGGTAGCCTTAAGTTCAAAGCCAGCCTGGGTGATGGGCAAGACATTCTCTCAAATAAATACATAAAATTAAAAAAAAAAAAGCTAAGAGTATTTATTAGAGAAAGAAAATGTATTGATATACCTGAATATTGCAGTTTGTCTTTTTTTTTTTCCCTCTGAAATAGGGTTTCACTTTAGGCCAGGGTGACCTACAACTCACTCTGTAGTTCCAGGCTGGCCTCTAACTCACACAGATCCTCCCACCTCTCTGCCTCCCAAGTGGTGAGATTAAAAACATGTGCCACCACAACCAACTTGCAATTCAATTTTTATTGACGGTTATTTTAGAACTAAAATAGGTCTGGGGTTGTGGCTCAGGAGTTAAGCACCTGCAATTCCTTGCTAGGACACACCACCAATTAGAGATTAGAAAATTAAAGTTCATGACAATGAAGGATGTAGATAAAAATAAAAATGTTCAAAGATAATTAGGGCTAGGGATCAGTGGTAGAGTACGTGTTTTGCACACACTAGGGCCAGGGGTCAAGTGCCACGACTGGAAAAATGAACCAATATTCATATGTATTTATTAACACAGATATATTTAAAAACGAAATGAAAAGGCTTGTGCAGAATTCATGATGCTACTTACATTAAAAATTTGAAAACAAAATCATTACACTGGTTATGGGCAAAAACATATCCAGGCAAAAGCATAGGCAGGAATTCCGGACACAAATTACCTTCATATTTCTTCTTTTTATTTAAAAAATTTTAATTTATTTTTATTTAAGAGAGAAAGAGAGCGCGTGTGTGACAGACAGAATGAGCCCTTAGCCACTGCAACCGAACTCCAGATGCATGGGCCACCTTGTACATCTGGCTTATGTGGGCCCTGGGCAATAGAACCTGGGTCCTTTGGCTTTGCAGACAAGTGCCTTAACCACTAAGCCTTCTCCCCAGCTCCACACACCCCCAAGTACTTTTTTAACCTCCATATTTCTTGAATAACAGGGTATCGGATGACATGAATAGCCATATAAAATAGGTTTCAGGGGTTGGGCAGATGGCTCAGCAGTTAAAGGCACTTGCCTGCAAAACGTACTGGCCTGGGTTTTAACTCCCCAGTACTCATGTAAAGCCAGATGCATAATGTGGCACATGCATATGAAATTTGTTTGTGGCAGCAAGAGGCTCTGATGTACCTATATCCACTCTCTCAAATAAATATTTTAAAAAGAGCCAGATTTCACTGTTAATAAGGTAGTTTATGTTAAAAAATTACAGTAATTGGGCTGGAGAGAGAGCTTAGTTGTTAAGGTGTTTGCCTGCAAAGCCTAAAAACTCAATGTTTAAATCTCCAGGTCCTATGTAAGCCCGACACACAGTTACGCAAAGCACACAATGTTGCACAGGCACACAAGGGGACACACACATCTGGAGCTTGTTGGCAGTGGCTAAAGGCCCTAGTGTCCCCATTCTCTCTCTCTCTCAAATAAAAGATAAGGGGCTTGGGGCTGGAGAGATGGCTTAGCAGTTAAGGCATTTGCCTGCAAAGCCAAAGGACCCTGGTTCAATTCTCCAGGACACACATAAGCCAGATGCACAAGGGGGGGCGCATGCATCTGGAGTCCCTGGTGTGCCCATTCTCTCTTTCCCTCTCTCTCCCTCTTTCTCAAATAGACAAATGCAATTTAAGAAAACTAAGGGGCTGGAGAAATGGCTTAGCCATTAAGGTGTTTTCCTGTAAAGCCAAAGGACCCAGGTTCAACTCCCCAGGACCCATGTAAGCCAAATGCACAAGGGGCACATGCATCTGGTGTTTGTTTGCAGTGGCTGGAGGCCCTGAGTGCCATTCTCTATCTGCCTCTTTCTCTCTCCAATAAATAAATAAAAATAAATTTATTGTAGTTATGAAAACTAGTAAATTTATAGTAGGTATTAAATAACTGAATTTTTTATTACTCTATACCTTTCTACATGTTTGAATCATTTTATAATGAAAATACAGGTGAATAAAATACTTAAAATTGACTCTAAACATCAAAACACCACCATGTGGGCATCTGCTGCTTCACTCTTGCCATCATGGACTGAAATATCTCTGAAACTGTGAGCAAATAAACAACTTCTCCTTGTTTTTGCCAGGCGTTTTTTTCCCTAATATTTTATCTACTTTTTTTTTTTTTAAATGTTTTGGTTTTTTGAGGAGGTAGGGTCTCGCTGTGGCTCAGGCTGACCTGGAATTCACTATGTAGTCTCAGGGTGGCCTCAAACTCTCGGTGATCCTCCTACCTCTCCCTCCCAAGTGCAGGGATTAAAGGTGTGCGCCACCACACTTGGCTATCTATTTATTTATGAGAGAGAGAGAGTGAGCGAGCACAAGCAAACAAGTGAGCACGCGCACACGAATGGGTGTGCCAGATCCTCCAGGCATGGCAAACAAACTCCAGATGCATGTGCCATCCTTGTGTATCTCTGCCAGGTGTTTTGATCACAGCCATGTAAAAAGTAATTGATAAGAGATGGTGAGTGATTTTGTGTCTGATACCTCATTAGGAAGGTTTAACTTACCTAGATTGTTATCTATCTTTGAACCTTTCCCAATAGCACAAATTTGAAATATTATAACAAGAATATTTTTGCTTTTCATTTTTACTTTTAATTATTTCAGAAACAGGAAAAGAGAGGGAGACAGAGAGAAATGAGGAAGGGAGAGAGGGAAATGGGGAGGAGGGAAGGGGAGAGAGAGAAAATATGAATACGGGTGTTTTAGAGTCTTTCACAGCAGCAAAATCAAGGCACATGTGCCACTTTGTGTGTCTGGCTTTATGTGAGTAATGGGGAACCCAGGCCAACTAAGCTTTGCAAGCAAAAGTGTTTAATGGCTGAGCCACCTCTTCAGACCCAAGAACATTTTAGCTAAATTAGCAATTACCATTTAATGAGTCAAATCTTGACAAAGGTCTAAAATTTATAGGGTTCACCTTAAATATAAATGATTATTAAATTAAATATAAATTATCCTAAAACCTCAAATTATTTGTTATATATGACTTCATAGAAAAGCAATCCACTATGTTATAGGTAAACAACTTCACTAGATTCCATGAATCTTTACAATTATCTCCAACAGCAAAACTTGGGAATCTTGGGCTGATGAGATGGTTTTGCAGTTTAAGGCACTTGCCTGTGAAGTGTAAGAATCTAGGTTCAACTCACCCAAACCCACATAAGCCAGATGCACATGGTAATGCATACATCTGAAGTTTGTCTCCAGTGGATAGAGGCCCTGACCATTCTCTCCCTCTCTCTCTTTCTAATAAATAAAAAGAAAATGCTTTTTAAAAAGTTAAAATAAACAAACAACAACAAAAACAACAAAAAACCCAGAGCCTGGGTGGTGGCGCGCATTTACTCTGAGAATACAGAGTAAATTCCAGGTCAGCCTGGGCTAGAGTGAGACCCTACCTTGGAAAACAAACAAAAAAACTCTTGGGAATCTTTAAGTCAGGCTTCTAAACTTTGCACCACTGACGTTTGTATGGGGGGTGGGTAGGTGGGGGCACTGGTGTTCCCTTGTGCATACTGTAGGATGCTTGGTCAACAGCATTCTTTTCTCTCCAATCAAAATGTCAGTGCAAAATGGGGGCGGGAGAAGGGGCAAAAAGGGTTGAGTGGAGATATGAAGATTCTCCCCATTCATCTGTTGATGGAGTGTAACAAAACATAAACAGTTTTATCTTAAATTTCCCAAAGCACAAAATATACAGACTCAAGTCTCTAAGGTGCCTTTACAAGAAGGGAATAAGCAGTTAGTTCAAAGGGAAAACCAGAAACATATGTCCATAAAACAGAACTCTAAATGCAAATACATAGAATACAAAAGGCAAACACACATAAATGTCCACTATAAGAAGTCAAGAGCCCATATTATTTTATATGCTTAATTTCAGTTAATACACTAACATCCAAAGTTGTTAGTGCTTGAACAGTATGCTGATTTGTCAACAAAGACTGCTTTCTACATGAACAGGGAGGCACATGCCCATAGTTCCAGCTAACTGGGAGACAAGGCGGGACAGTAACTCAAGCCCAGGAGTTCAGGGTCCACCCAAGTTCCACATCCAAGTCCATCACAAAACTAATTAAATAAACAATACTTTCTAGAAGATGCTTTACTACCGAAGGAAGCACTAGGTGAATATGCCATACCTACCTCCAAATTTGGCATTCACCATAACATACAAATGCTCTCGTGGATAGGCGTTTAGGTCCCTGGAGACTGCGTGTAAACTAATGGTGGGGTATTCCAGTGAGAATCCTAATCCAGAACCATCTAACCAAGACAGGCGGCTGAAAAACACGTTTTAGGTAGATTATTTTTAGGAATCAAATTCCAATTAAGACCTTAAAGGTTACAAAAGTTCAGCCTGGACAGTCTTAAGAAAATTGAGCACCAGTAACTGAATTTCCTTTCAGATATATAACAGCTTCTTTTCCTTCAGTTTTTAAAAATGTTTTATTTTTATGTATTTATTAGAGACAGAGTCTTTCGAAAGAGAGAGAGGACAAGAGAGAGAGAATGAGGTGTACTAGGGCCTCCAGCCACTGCAAACAAACTCCAGATGCATGTGCCACCTTGTGCATCTGGCTTATGTGGGTCCTGGGGAATCGAACCTGGGTCCTTTGGCTTTGCAGGCAAGTACCTTAATCACTAAGCCATCTCTCCAGCCCTTCTTCAGTTTTATAAGTAGTTTTGCAAGGTGATTTTTCCCAAGTCACTGGTGTGTTTTTATGTCTTTTATGCTTGCTTATTCTTATTTGGAATATCTTTGTAAATCTTCTCATCTGATTAAGTCCTCCACAACTCCATTATACATTTTTTTTGGCATGTGTGGTGTGTATGCATACATGTGTGGAGGACAGAAGTTGATTTCTAATGTTTGTCTCTATTGCTTCCACTTTTATTCATTACGACAGGTCTCACTGAACCTAGAGCTCAGCGATTTAGTTAGATTAGCTAGCCAGTGATCCTCAGGGATCCCCAGTCTCCACCTCCCCAGCACTAGGATTAGAGGCCCATGCCACAATGTACACGGGCTTTGAGGATTTGAACTCAGGTCCGCATGCTTGTGCAGCAAGCACTTTACTCACTGAGACTTCTCTCCAGCCTCAAATCTCCTTTTAACTACCACAATCCACACTGATCTCTCCTGCTTGTAAGCTGTACTAACACTAAGTAGCATTCCATTAGCACTTAACTCTGTGGTAATGAATCTCCTATCATTGCTCTGATACCTGAAGGAAAAAATCTAACATGTCACATTCCATCATTTAACACTCTTGAGAAACATTAATATAGTGCTGAATAGGTAGGCATGCAATAGATAACTGATAACCAACTTTTCCTTGTTTTACATTATAACAACATATACCTGAAATGGTTATGATTACAATCATAAGTCAAAAAAATTATCTTGAGAAGCTGGGAGTGGTGGCGCACGCCTTTAATCCCAGCACCCGGGAGGCAGAGGTAGGACTGCTGTGAGTTCGAGGCCACCCTGAGACTCCATAGTGAATTCCAGGTCAGCCTGGGCTAGAGTGAGACCCTACCTCGAAAAAAAAAATTATCTTGAGAGACAAATTATATTTTCCATTTACTACCAGCCTTAAGAAAAAAGCCACAGATACCTACAACTACTTTCCCTTAAAAGTGGTGAAATGCAAATATTTTATTGGTATAACAAAAAAACATACTACCAAAATCAGTATGTTGAGTTTTGATAGGCACTCTCTAACTGTACCCTAGCAGGAAAAAAAAAAAAGTGAGCAAAAAGATGCTTGGAGGGGCTCAGGGTCCATTGCAGAAGAGGTGGCGGAAAGAATGCAAGAGCCAAAGGGGAGGGGCACCACTCCTTAGGATGCAACTGCCCAGACAGAAATTGGCCTCGATACCCGTGACCTAGCAATACCTTCAAAAGGCCCTCATAATAGGAGAAAAAGACAATGACATCAAAATAAAAGAGAGAGTAACAGAGAGAGGGAGGGGATATGATGGAGAGCAGAGTTGTGAAGGGGAAAATGGGGGAGAGAAGGGAAATATCATGGTTTATAAATACAGAAGTTGTCAAAAAAAAAAAAAAACACTAAAAAAGGCTGGGGAGATGGCTTAGCGATTAAGGCATTTACCTGCAAAGCCAAAAGATCCTGGTTCAATTCTCCAGGACCCATATAAACCAGGTGCACAAAGAGATGCATGCGTCTGGAGTTCGTTTGCAGTGGCTGGAGGCCCTGGTGCATGCCCATTTTCTCTCTCTTCCCTCCTCTTTCTCAAATAAATAAATAAAATACTTAAAAAAATTTAAGAACATGCTCAGAAGTAGAGTGGGCAGGATCCTGATGAAACCACAAAAATGTTAACTAATAAAATTAAGGCAGTACAGTGTTAACTCACAGCTGGAAGGAGACTAGGAATGGCATCAGCTTCTTTTGGAGACAACCAAAATGTTCTAAAATTGATTGTGGTGATATGGGCAAAATAAAAGCAATCAAATCACACACTTTAGGCAGGTGTGTTGTATGTTAGGTGAAGCATGTTGACAAAGCTATTTTAAAAAGGAATGTCATAAATAAAATCCACTGTTTTGTGCAATTAATTACAGTAATAAGTTTTCTTTAAAAAGTTAATGCATGCCAGATGTGGAAGTGCATGCCTTTAATACCAGCACTTGGAAGGCAGAGGTAGGAAAATTACTGTGAGTTCAAGGCCAGCCTGAATAATGAACAATGAATTCCAGGTCAGCCTGGGCTAGAGCAAGACCCTACCTCAGAACCAAGAACAACAACAAAAGAAAGTAATGCAGTAGCAGTCCTGCATTCCCTTCATTTCCCCTCTCTACCCTTCTCTTTCTCCCCATTCCTTTTGTTTCTTTTCACTAAATCAGGGCCTCCTGATTTAGCCCACATTGGCCTCAAACTTCCTGTGTAGCCCAGGCTGGCCATAACTCTTAATCTTCCTGCATTTTCCTCAGAGTCCCAAGTGCTGGGATTACCAACTATGCTCTCCTGGTACAACTTTAACCAGCACAGTGTGAGGACTCATGCCTTAACTCCACGTTGCAATCAGGTTCGCATTGCTGATAGAAATCACCCAAGCAAGAGCAGCGTGTGGGAAAAGAGGTTTATTTTGGCTTACAGGCTCAAGGGGGAAGCTCCACGATGGCAGGGACATCACCCCCTGGCCCACATAAGGTGGACAACATGAACAGGAGAGTGTGCACTAGCAAGGGGGAGCTGGCTGTAACACCCATAAGCCTGCCCCCAACAACACACTGCCTCCAGGACATGGTAATTCCCAAATCTCCATCAGCTGGGAACCTAGCACTCAGAACATTTAAGTTTATGGGGGAATGCCTGAATCAATGTACCACATTCCAGCCCTGGCCCCCATAAACTGATAACCATACAAGATGTAAAATGCAATGCATTCAGCCAACTTTAAAAGTTCCCATGGCTTTTATCAAGTCCAATGATACTCATACATCCCCACAGTCCAAGAACTTTTTTTTTCTTTTTTGAGGTAAGGTCTCACTCTAGCTCAGGCTGACCTGGAATTCACTCTGTAGTCTCAGGCTGGACTTGAACTCTCAGTTATCCTCCTACCTCACCCTCCTGAGTGCTGGGATTAAAGGTGTGCACCACCACACCTGGCAAGTCCAAGAACTTTTAACTGAGCCATAAAACCAAACAATAACCTCAAAAAGCCCATAATGGCCAGAATAAACATTCACACTGCAAAAGATGGCCAACAATCAGGGCAAACATCAAACTCTGTAGCTTCAAGTCCAACAACTCTAGTCAGTGACAAATCTCCAAGCCTGATAATTCTAACCAATTCTACCCCTATAGCTAGGCTACTCACAGTCTTGGAAAACTTCATCTGGGGCGGGCAGCTCTCCTTGACAGCCATCTCATGGTCCTGGCATCTCCACTGCAACCCATAGTTCATCTTCATGGCCCCATGGGGTCTCCATGCAGGCATCCAATAAACCTGCTTCACATTGCCCATGGCCACTTCCAAAACAACAAGACCGGCTGCAAACTCAATGACCCTCTCTTTCCTGCATTTCTTATATTCCACAATACCAGGTAGGGTGCTAATTTGTTAGTGGTGGTGGTGGGGGACACAAAGCAGACTTAAAAGAACAGGACACTCCTTGAGCACTCAGGCCCCATTAAGAGTCTACATTCTTCCTTTGCCCTAGTGCAGGTCAGCTGGCCCAATCTCAAAGGTTGTAATCTCTCAATTGCAACTGAACAGACATCTGTTCACCCAAAGATTTTTCTTTCTGTGCTATATCCCTCTGCTCGCACCAGTTCATTTCCACACACTGCAACCCTGCACAACTTCTTAGGACACGGGCGTAACAGCAAGCTTTTTACACAAACTGCCTCTGAGCCAATCCAAGCAAAGCTCTTTTTCACCCTCATAAGCCAAACTTCACAGTCCATAGTTCTTACAGCATTCAAATCAACTCTGACCAAAATAGTCCATCAAGCTGTACTTACAGCCCTGGAAGGTGTCTCTTAGGCCAAGGTTTCAAATCCTTCCACATTCCTCTTGAAAATCAGCTCCAAAAGGCCAAAGCCACACAGTCAGGTGTCTAGCAGCAATCCCACTCCTCCATAACACTTTACTGTTGCAGTCAGGTTGACACTGTTGGTAGAAATCACCCAACCAAGAGCAGCTTGTGTGAAAAAAAGGTTTATTTTGGCTTACAGGCTCGAGGGGGAAGCTCCAAGATGACAGGGAAAACAACAGCATGAGCAGAGGGTGAACATCACCCCCTGACCCACATAAGGTGGACAACAGGAAGTTGTCCAAACACTAGCAAGGGGAAGCTGGCTATAATACCCATAAGCCCACCTCCAACAATACACCATCTCCAGGAGATGGTAATTCCCAAATCTCCATCAATTGGGAATCTAGCATTTGGAACACCTAAGTTCACGGGGGACACGTGAATCAAACCACCACACTCCAGCACTCTGGAAGCTGAGGCAGGAGTACTGCTACGAGTTTGAGACCAGCCTGGGCTACACACAGCTTCAGGCGACCCTAGGCTATAGGTGAGATGCTGTCTCAACCAACCAACCAACCAACCACCCACCCACCCACCCACCAGAGATAACCACAGAAGGAAGAACTCCTTTGGCAGGAACAATCACAGCATGACATTATGAAATTATTCATGGGGAGTGCAAAAGGAGGCTGAATTCTACACTTCAGTCCCCCTAGAAAATCAGTGTTTAGCAGTATAATAAAAATGCATAATGTACAACCCTCTTATCAAAAGCAAAGGCAAAATATTAGACTGTGGTGCTAAATGTAAAACTCTGAAAACAGTAAAAATTACTTAACCATATACCTAAAACAAAGCAGGGGCCAGGGAGATGGCTCAGCAGGTATGAATTCTTGCCACAATCATGAGGGCCTAAGATAGCCTGCGTCTGATTCCCCAGCACCCATGTAAACATACAGCTGGGTGTGGCCATGCACTAAGCAGAGCTTGTCGGTCAGCTAGTCTGACAGTGGGGAGGAGGAGCAGAATCCAAACATCAAAACTAAGGGTTCAGTGAGAAACTCCACCTCAAGGAAACACATGGATGAGCAATAGAGGTCAGCAGACATTCACCTCTGGCTTCTGCACACGGGACACGTACATCTGCATACATAACACTGCATACACCACAAACACATCATATACACACAAAAGCAAAAATCCACTCATTTGGAAATTTTTTCTATCCACCAGGCTTACTTAAAAAAGAAAACAGGGCCGGGCATGGTGGCATACCACTTTAATCTCACCACTGGGGAGGCAGAGGTAGGAGAATCTCCATAAATTCAAGGACACCTTGAGACTACATGGTCAGCCTGAGCTAGAATGAAACCCTACCTGGGGGCGGGGGAAGAAAACAGGAAAAAAAGATGGGCGTGGTGGCGCTTGCCTTTAATCCCAGCACTCAGGAGGCAGAGGTAGGAGGACTGCCATGAGTTCGAGGTCACCCTGAGAGGACATAGTGAATTCCAGGTCAGCCTGGGCTAGAATGAGAGCATACTTCAAAAAATAAATAAATAAAAATAAATGAATACATAAAAAGTGAAAAACCTTGAAAAGCAAAGTAAACAAAGCTCTAGGAATTACATCCCAGAATGACTCATCCCCACTGGTTGCAAAAGAAGGGGTTTGTTATGCAATCAGTGTGTTGCATGCACTGCTGCTTCTGAACACTGAATAGGCTCGGTGATCATAGGAACAGCCTTACTGAAAAGAATCACTTTTTAAAGCAAATAAGCAGCTCCTATCTCACCTCCAAAATCTCCTGACATGATTACAATTAGAAAAAGAACATTCCAGTCTCAAATACCCAATATAATTTCAAATATCTAGAGCAACAAAACTTTAATGACTCAAATGGGAGGTGGAAAACCCACATTGATGTAAACACAGGATCAGTGCTGATCAAATTATGGCCTTTGGTTTAAAGCACATAATTGCTTTGTGGTTTCTTACTGCTGCCAGCAAGCTGTCTCCAACATGGCATTTTCCATGAAGCCCTCAGAGAGAAAGGGATTCTCCACACTATAGAAAAAATTCTACACTTAAAAGGAATACTTACTTGACCAATAAATCCCAATTGGGATGGGGGAGGCTGTATGTGTATGTATCCATGTGTGTGGGCACGCGCACATGTGGATGTGCATGCATGTCTGGGCATGCGTAGGCCAGATGTGACCATGGGTGTCTGTCCTGATCACTTCCCTCTCCATTTTATGGAGGCAGGTTCTCTTATTTGAACCCAGAGCTCACTGACTGGGCTCATCTAGCTAGCCAGCTTGCTCCAGGGATTTCAGCTCCACCCCTCACCACTGAGACCACAGGCAGCCACCACACCCACAAGGCTTTTTACATGGGTGCAAAGGACCTGACCTCCAGTTCTCATGCTTGCATAGCAAACACTTTACCTAATGAGGCATATCCCTAGCCCAAGTTTTGATTTACTTTTTTTAAAGTTTTTTTTTTCTCATATATTCTAGAAGAAAAGCCTTCCAAAACCACAATATACCCAGTTCATAAAAAAACAAACAAACAACAACAAAAACCATACTGCTGGTCATAAAAGCAAAGACAAGAATTAGAAAGGTAGTAAATACATAGAAAATTGTTTGGTGGACTGGGAAGATGGCTCAGCATTTTAAGGCACTTGCTGGCAAAGCCCAGTACTCACATAAAGTCAGCCACAAAAAGCGGCACAACTACCTGGAGCCTGTTTGCAGTGGCAAGAGGTCCGAGCATGCCCATTCATTCTCTCAGATAAATAAATAAATGTATAAAAATAACACTATTTTAGCTAGGTGTGGTGGCACACGCCTTTAATCCCACCACTCAGGAGACACAGGTAGGGGGATCACTGAGTTCAAGGCCATCCTGAGACTATACAGGGAATTCCAGGTCAGCCTGAGCTAGAGTGACAACCTACCTTGAAAAAAAAAACCCAAAAATACATATAAATAGATAAAAAATAAAACTATTTTGCTAAACTCTGATACTTAATAAACAAGTGTCATCAGTATTTTTATTTCTTATTTCTGGCATGGGGTTAAAAAACAGGACAAGAAGGTAAAAGATCTTGAATTTGAGGGCTGGAGAGATGGCTTAGCGGTTAAGTGCTTGCCTGTGAAGCCTAAGGACCCTGGTTCGAGGCTTGGTTCCCCAGGTCCCACGTTAGCCAGATGCACAAGGGGGCGCACGCGTCTGGAGTTCGTTTGCAGAGGCTGGAAGCCCTGGCGCGCCCATTCTCTCTCTC